>NC_133617.1:749303913-749565228 GCF_048593235.1 Sminthopsis crassicaudata | reverse complement strand
ACTATTGCAAAGCACCTTCAAAGCATTTGTGATTCCTGGAGGGAATCCTTGTTTCTCTACCATCTCTCTTTGCCTTCAACTGAGGCAGGATGGCTCTTGTTTTGTCCCTGGGCTTGTATATTTGCCCAAACTTCAATCTGTGCGGTTAACATTACCCATTTAATAAGGATGAGTAGCACTAATTTTTTTGAAGGGAAAATAAGTGATAGCAATGAAGAGAGAACAGAGGGAATAGAGGGATAGAGTCCATAAAGATATTCAATCAGGGTTGAGCATTTTAGACTCCAGCAGAAATCAGCTTTTCATGATTTAGGCTCTCTCCCTTCAAGAGGAGGAGGAAAAAACCCAAAGCTTGGAGGTCTTATTCAGAAAAGCAAATTGTCTCTGAAGGGGTGGATGCATCCCTTCCCCAGCCGTCATCCACATCTGTGCAGAAATGATTTAAGCAGAAGCAAGAAACAGAAACTGTGGCTGCTACTGTTCTCAGGCTCCAAAAGAAGAACAGGGGCACGCAAGCTCAGGGACCTGATTCAGTCCAAGCATAGAATGTCCCCAAGATGGTGGCCAGACTCCAGATTCTGTCTCCTAACTTAGCCCAACTTTGCATGGCTTCTAGAAATCTCCACAAAACCAGCCCCTAAAGTGCCCGTCACAAACATCAATATCTGGAAGAATCAGTGGTAGCATCTATAGGTCAACGAGAGTTACCGATAGATTGTAGCCAGCCTATGAAAGGCTTTCACTGAAAACACAGGAGGTCCTTCCATGTGATTCAAGATAAATGACCCAATCATACAATTTTATTTATATATACACATATATATAAATATTTATTTATTTATTTACTTACTTATTTATTTATTCCTTAAAAAATAACTAAGGATGGTATCAAGAAGGATCTCTAATCCTTACATTTGGTGCTGGCGACAAATAAAAAAGGTTGAGCACTTTCCAAATATTATTTCATTTGATCCATATTTCAACATACTTATGTAGGTACTATCATTATCCCCATTTTCTATTTGTGGAAACTGAGTCAAATAAAATTAAGTGACTTGCCTAATTTCACAGAAAGTGTCTGAGTTTGGATTTGAATACAAGTCTTTCTGATTTGGGGCTCGGTCTCTCGCCACTGCATTTCCTAGTGCAGGTAAGAGGTGGCAAAAGATTGTACCGGGTGGGTGGCTATATGAGTAAGGATATGGATGTATGCCAGAGATAGTGTGATGGCGGAAACAGCAACACTTGTCAACAGATTGGACAAGCAGGGTAAGAGTGAATGAGATAAGGATGGCATGGAGATTGGAAGCCCGGATGCCTGGGAAGATGACCGTGCTCTCAGGAGTAACAGGAAGGTTTGGATGAGTAAAGGGTTTGGAGGAAAGAGGAGTTGCACTCTCAGCATGATGAACAAGGAACATCTTGTTCAATATTCCACACAGTGAAAGAACGGAGCAGGATGGATAATTGACTGACTTAAGCTCAGAAAGACAGGCTTAAATCCTGACTTTGGCTCTGTATCAACAAGGATGTGTTTTTTTCTCAGAAGCAGTTCTCTAAGTCTATATTTTACCAAGTTGTTGAGATTTCATTTTTGGAGGATGTTTCTACACTGTAAAATCACATCTGGAACACACACACACACACACACACACACACACACACATTACATGAGAGAAATTGTACACCTTGAAAAATAAAACTACAATAAGAGTTTGAGAACTGTCTGACATCCTGGAGTTTGTAGTGCAGAGGGACAAATGTTCCCTTCTCATCCCTGAGTGCAAATCTAGAACAATTGTGTTTTTTAAGCTAGAAGGGAGACTCGAGTAACATTCAGCACACACAGAGTCAGTGAAAAAAGGAATAGAGATTTCAAAGTTTAAGCATCAACAGCAGGGAGAAGATAGCGTCGGCTATGCAACTCAAGCTTTAAGAAATGGATCCACAACTCACTTCCAGCTGATCAATGATGGACAGAAATAACTACACCCAGAGAAGGAACACTGGGAAGCGAATGTAAATTGTTAGCACTACTGTCTATCTACCCAGGTTACTTATACCTTCGGAAGCTAATAATTAATGTGCAACAAGAAAATGGGATTTACACGCATATATTGTATCTAGGTTATATTGTAACACATGTAAAATGTATGGGATTGCCTGTCATGGGGGGGGGGGGAGTGGAGGGAGGGGGAAAATGAATTGAAAAATGAATATTAAAAAAAAAAAGAAATGGATCCAGTTAGAATTTAATGATACAGGAAAAAGGAGGAAATGAATGAAGAGTGTGAAAGAAGAACTGAGAGACAACAGAGAAAGAAGAGATCAAGGAGGATCATCAATCCCCTACGGGCATTTTAGAGCTAAAGAGAGAAAGTGAGACTTCCTTTGGACTCATCTCCTCAACACTGAGGAAAGTTCTCCCCCATAATTTTGTTCTTTTCACAACTTTCCTTTATGAATGTCCAGGAAGAGGTACCATAACATATTCTGCTGGCTCCTTTAATCTAAATATTTCCTATATCTTTCTTTTTCTTTTTTTTTTTTTCTTTTTTACTTTTTTTTTCTTTTTACTTTTTTTACCTTTTTTTTTCTTTTAACACACAAAACACAAATGAAATTAGACAGAGACATATAAAGTTAAATTGGCTCAGATGGTTAAACTTCTGCCTGAATATTAGGGGTTTTTTTTGGTTTATTTGTTTTTTCTTAACTAGGGGCTCTGGGCTATTATGATACCCTTAACTGCTGGTCTGACATAAACTTCATAAAATAGCAAAGGGACCCTATGGAACTAAAATTCTAATAAATGCCATTATTTTTAAAGAGAGCAAGCTGGTTGGTATAATAGATTGGAGTTATTTAAATCTCCTGAGAAAAGAGTTGGGAGAGAAAAGATCACACTTTAACTCTTTCCTCTCCCCCCCTTACCTTTGGGAGGGGATAGGGAAGAACCTAGAAAGATTCCACTGTGGCCCCTATCCAAAAGAAAGGGACTACAGGGAAATCAGAGACTTAGACTTAGAAGGGACATTAAAAGTCACACTGTACTCTGAGCAAAATTCTACAGAGGAAAAATCCAGAGCCAGAGGTTAAGAAGTTCAGTGATGTGCCTCTCACTGTACTACACCAAGTGAATATTTATGTTTACTGATTGATTTCTTTATCCTTTCTCCCTATTCTAGCCCTCCCAGGTTTCAATGGTAGATTTAAGTATTTATATAAACTGCCCAACCTGTGAGTGACCCTGCATGCAAGAACCAGCCCTGAATTAATGCTTAGTTCTTTCTAAAATACTTGGATCTGATTTTGTTTTGTTTTGTTTTTTCTTTCTAAAATGACTCTTATTTAACACAGGAAAAATAGCTTTAATATCCTCTGCTCTGTGGTCACCGAAAACATTGCCAGAAAATGTTTGTTATGAATATCATTTATCTTTTGGTCCCAATGATAATGATATTGCAAACCTTCCTTTTTGCTTTAAGCAGCAGCATTCTTCCTAAAAGCAAGAACTGCATCCCCAAGAAACCAGAGATAAAACTTATCTCAGAAATACATTCTGGGAGATATTATTCTGCAATTCAGACAGTACAAAAGCAGATATATTTGTCATTGGATGTCTCCCACAGAGAGATCTCAGAACCATTGGCAAGTAAGACAGAAATTCTCTATCAGAAAGAAAGTTATAACAAATAATAATTTTAAATAATTCTTTTAAATGGACCATAAAGACCAACTAGTACAATCCTTTCACTTTGCAATTAAGGAAGACACTGTGACTTATGAGAGGCAGGATAAAAACCCAGTCTCATGCTACCTGTTACCCCAGCAAAAAGTGAAACATCTTGTCAGCAAAACAATTGATCTGAAAAACAGATCCAAGAGGAATAAGATTGTCAGATTACCTAAAATCTACAATTACAAAAAAGAACCTAGATACAATTTAATGAAAAATTATCAAGGGAAAGTGCCCTAACTTATAGAACAAAAAAATCCACCAATCATCACGTGAAAGAAATCTCTTAGCTAAGTTTCCAAGCTCCCAGGTTAAGGAAAAATAGTGGAAGCAACAAGAAAAAAGAACAATTTAAATATCATGGCGCTATAGTAAGGATTACACAAGACCCAGTAGCTACTAGGCCGAAGAATGGTTACGTCTTAGAATACTGTATTCAACAGAGCAAAGGAGCTGGGGTTACAACCAACAGTAACTTACACAGCAAAATCAAGCCTAAAACTGAATTTTAAAAAGAGGGGAGTGTTAAATGAACTGAAAAACAGTTAGATTTTTTGTGACAAAATTCATCATATAAGATTCAGGAGAAATAAGATAAACATTAAGAACAAATTATAAGGGATTTAATGAAAATCAAATTGTTTACTTGTCATATATAAAATATTAGTAGTGTTCTTATGACATTATTTGGGTAGTCTGAAAGAAAGGATTGGAGTTGGGCTGATTTGGACATGGTGGAATGAATCTAAAATAACTTAAGGAAGAGATAAAAAGGAGTACTCATCTTATACAAATGAGACAAAAAAGGAGAATTGATACAAAAGAAGATAGTGGGAAGATAGTGCTTATTGGGAATGAGGTAAATTGGATGGCACAGTGGATAGAGCACCAGACCTGGAATTAGGAAGATTTCAGTTCAAATATGATCTCAAACACTTTCTAACTGTGTGACCCTAGCTGGGTGAGCAAGTCTATCTATCTGTCTGTCTCTCTCCTTCTCTGTTTTTCTGTCTCTCTCAAATAGCATTTTATTTTCCCAAATACATGCAAAGAGAGTTTTCAACATTCGTCTTTGCAAACACCTTTGCATTCCATTTTTTCTCCCACTTTCCTGCCCTCTTCTCTTCCTTAGAGAGCAAGCAATTTGATATGTTAAATGTGCAATTCTTCTAAACATATTTCTATGTTCACCATGGTGTGCAAGAAAAATCAGATCAAAAAGGAAAATATTATAAAACACATAAAGGAAAAGAAATCAAGCAAATAAATAGCAACAACAAAAATTAAAAATACTACGCTGTGATCCACATCTAATCCCCACTGTACTCCTTGGATACAAATGGTTTTCTCTAGCACAAGTCTATTGGACTTGGCCTGAATCCATTGCATCACCCAATTTAAACCAATTTTAAGATATTAATTCAACAAACATATATTAAATATATTAAACCTGCCTGTGTATAGAGGGAAGAATCAGTAAAACCCAAATTTAACTGCACACAAATGACTCCTTTTTCTGGCCTTGCTACAAGTCCATTTAGAACTATGGCACCAAAAGATAAAGCTTTCTTCTTTGAAAGTCTACTCCCTGGAGTAGAGTGCACCTCCTGTTGCGTCTGTGAGACCCATCAACATTTCTGCTGCAATAGGAAGTAATGATGGCTCTTCTGCAGACAACAGTTCAATTCCAGTACCAATTTCTGGGTCCAAAACGAACTCCTTATCAAGGAAGCCCAAGTTGGGAGTTGTCGGATGCCTTGATGCCTTCGTGAATTTCCTCACTTCAATGATGAAGGGCCCAACCTGTCCCTTGTCCATATCCTCTTCTAAGCTTGCCATGGCGGGTGGTCTACCCAACTAGCTGGGAGTAGTCCTCGCTTTCTCTTAGAATTTGGGGGATATCAGAAGATTACATGGGTTCTCCTTTGTTCTTTTCCCATGACGTATCTCATAACAAGAGAGCAAGCAATTACATAGAGATGATGCCTATGTAGTCCTGCAAAATATATTTCCATGTTGCAAAAAAAATACAAAAAAACAACAAGATAAAGTGGGTTTTTTTTTAAGTATCTCCAATCTGCCTTCAGACTTGATCAGCTCTTCGTTAGGGGTGAGTAGCATTTTTCGTCATGATTCCTTTGGAATTGTTTTGAATTATTTTATGACTAAGATAACTAAATCATTCATAACTGACCCTTACACAGTATTGGTCAGCCCCTAATTTATTTCTTTGATGACATCTTTTTCTTTACTTCCTCCTACATTCTTCACCACACTTACTAGATAGAACTCATTCCCTCTAGAAATTATTTTATGTAAGCTTTGTATTCCCTTATGTGGGTAGATGCGGTACCCTTCGCGAGGGCAAGAATGGTTTTGTTTCCATAGCTCTGGTACCAGAAGCATGCCTGGCGCATAGGGGAAGCTCAATCAATGTTTGGGGATGCATTGATTTGTAGCCTCACCCCAAGCGGAATAGAAATTTCTTTAGAGCAAGGGATATTTAGCTTTTATCTCCGTGTACCAGGACCTAGCAGCAAGCCTGGCATAAACCAGGAATTTAAAACTGATGAACTGAAGTTGTGACAGTGTGACATCAGTTGCACTATGTCCCTCAATAGGCTAGGAGTATCTTGACAGTAGGGATTGTTTTACCTTTCTTTATATCCCTGGTTATTATCACAGGTCATGGCACATAGAGTACATTCAATAAATGTTTGTCAACTTGACCTTACTCTCTATTATGGAAATTCCTACTATGTTTAAGCTCAGTATTTCAAAACTTCCTGTTCCGCATGTTTTCTGACCACTTTCAGGGAGTTTTCAATCAATTTCCATGGAAACAGATTACTATTTATATCCTCTATTCTCTAGCAGATGGAATTTCATGGGTGGCCCTAGTCTGATTACTGTGACTGTGGTAATCTCTTTCAATTTGATCTCAATCTTAAAAGTAGTCATTGACTTATATTTCTTTTTTCTTTTTTTTTTTTTTTTAATTTTAGGCTGGGGTTAAGTGACTTGCCCAGGGTCACACAGCCAGGAAGTGTTAAGTGTCTGAGACCAGATTTGAACTCGGGTCCTCCTGAATTCAGGGCTGGTGCTCTACCCACTGCGCCCCCTAGCTGCCCCAACTTATATTTCTAAGTGATTATTATGTCATAGAACCCAACTGCTTTTCCACTAGTCCCTTAACTAATCCACAAGCATTTACTGAGTGCCTGTGCACATACTCCCATCAGTAGTTACAAGAGTAAAAGGACGAGCAAAAAGGAAACCACTTCTTCAAGAAGTACAAGCTGTTTCCTTTGAGAGGCAAAGTTACAAAGTACATAAACCGCTGATCTTGGAGTCAAGAGCAACTGGATTTAAATTCTGCCTTCAATTGTATGATCCTGGATAAGTCTGAGCCTAAATTTCTCCGTCTGCAAAAGGGAGGTGAGGATTGGACTTTATAGCACCTGAGATAATACGATTCTCCACTTGGAAGGTACAGTCTAGGTAAACTTATGTAAATATTGTCCAAATCTGTCACTGAGAGCTCTCAATGTGGTCTTGGATTAGGACTTCAAAAACCTGGAAGATCCAACTCAGAACATCAAAAACCAATCTAACCATGTTTGGAGAGGTTTATCACCAAGAATATGGTGAGAAGATGATATTTTTGACCACATCCGTTCAGAAAGACCAGGATGAAGATAAAAGTGATTCAATCTCTCTCTCTCTCTCTCTCTCTCTCTCTCTCTCTCTCTCTCTCTCTCTCTCTCTCTCTCTCTCTCTCTCTCTCTCTCTCTTTCTCTCTCTCTCTCTGTCTCTCTCTCTCTCTCTCTCTCTCTGTCTCTCTCTCTCTCTCTCTCTCTCTCTCTCTCTCTC
Organism: Sminthopsis crassicaudata; assembly: GCF_048593235.1. Lineage (NCBI taxonomy): Eukaryota > Metazoa > Chordata > Mammalia > Dasyuromorphia > Dasyuridae > Sminthopsis > Sminthopsis crassicaudata. The sequence continues at coordinate 749,557,616 of NC_133617.1, read as the reverse complement.
TCTCTCTCTCTTTTTCTGTGTGTGTTTCTCTCTCTTTGTTTTTCTCTCTTGCTCTTTCGCTCTCTTTTTCTCTTTCTCCCCCCTCTTTCCCTCTGTCCCTCCCTCCTACTATTTTTCTTTCTCTTTTTTCTTTCTTTCTTCTTTTCTTCTTCTTCCCCTCCTCCTTCTCCTCCTCCTTCTCTATCTTCTTCTCCTCCTCCTTCTCTTTCTTCTTTTCCTCCTCCTTTTCCTCCTTCTTTTCCTTCTTCTCCTCCTCCTCCTCCTCCTCCTCCTCCTCCTCCTCCTCCTCCTCCTCCTTCTTCTCCTCCTCCTCACCTCCCTCCCTCTCTCTCTCCTTCCTATTGAATTACCCAATTACGCAATCACTACTCAATACTCAAGAAAATAGAATCTCCAAAATGCCACAAAGAACACCCAAGAAATATAGATGGATCCAATGAGAAGACTGAGTAAGGTTAGGCTCTATTTGACTTTCTGGCTGACTCTCAAGGAAAAGTGTTTGTGAGGAATATTACAACTGATGTTTCTGTCCACTCAGTCTATCGAGGAGGTATCATGGCACAGTCCCAGGGACTTCTTCACTGGCTTACCTATTTTGTTGTTCTTTCTCAATATTTACTTTGCTAAATTGATTTAAATAAGTAGCTTGATGGGGAGGTTTGACCTGAAGAAAAAAAGGCTCTGAGAACACAAGATCTGGCTACAGGTATGTGAAGGTCTGTAACATGGAAGATGGCTCAGATTCATTTTGCTTGAGCTGTGCTGGACTATCTCCAGATATGGTGTTTCTTTTCTCTGGAGATCCTCAAGCAAGGGCTGAGTATCTTTTTGTGACATAAAATGAAGAAAAAAAAATCTTAGATATAAGTTAATTTGGATGGCCTTCAAGGCACCTCTCTTTCTCCCGCTTCCCTTTCCTCTCTGAGACTCTCATTCTGTGATTTTGTAACTTGATTTCAAAAGCTTAATCTTAAAAGCAAATTAGGTAGAGCCCATGGGAAGTGGAAGAAATAGCTCCAAGGAATTATCTTTAAGATTTTTTTCCTTCCAAATAAAGCTTTCAGCACATGATGTTGCTTTTCCCGAGGCTTGCCATTGATCTTATTGACTGGTCTGTGGTCTGTCTCCTCACCTGGATTATCTTGGCTTCCCACATGATAGGATCTCCTGGGACTAATGTACAAAAGCAGTTATCTCCCTCTCCAGGGAGGCTGAGATGCCTTAATACTGTCAAACTGCTTCTAATCTGACTGTCAGATCATGGCCTGGCCGGGTGTCTATATATGAGAGTGATGATTTCCCCATCACACTAAGCAGTTCACCAGCGGAAATGCTTAGATAAGATCTAAGCTATTTCTTACAATTGTCACCTATTGAATTAAGAAAGTCACCACTCCCAACGGCTCAATGGCACCTGGTTTGCTAGATTTGAAGGAATAATAGCTTATTCCTCACCCACCCATGCAAACTCAGTGTGTCAGCATCTCAGCTTTATGTCACATTTTCTGTTATATTTTTGGTTTGTCATTTTAGAAGCTGAAGCTTTAGCCAATCATTGCAGAGAAGACATGACTCATATTCCTAATCCATTACCGAAGCAGCAAGGTCAATAGAATAATAGAATAATAGTTTTGAAGACGGGAGAATTTAATTCAGAAATGCCTTCAGACCCTTAATTAATATGCAATCTGGGAAAATTATTTTGCAATATAGTTTTAGAGCTAGAAGAAACCCTAAAAGCCAACAAATCCAACCCTCTCATTCTCTAGTTGGATAAACTGAGATTGCAGGAGGTGAAAAGATAGGCCTGGTATCACAAAACATGTAAGTGACAGAGAATTTGAACTCAAGTCTTCTTGGCTCCAAGCCTAGCCCTATATCCACTGTAATATTGGACTAATTTCAGTTTCCCCATCTGTAAATGGAGTTAGTAATATTTATTTCACAGGGTTATTGTGAGGATTAAATAAGATAATATTTGTAAATATTAGCAAACATTAAAATACTTAATAAATGCTAGTGATGATGGTGGTGAAAATGATTGATAAAGATTGTGGTGGGGATGGTGATAATTTTGGACACTCATGGAAAATGGGAGAGATTCCACAAGATTGAAGATGGGAAAATATTGTCCTGTTATCAAAAAGAAAGAAAGAAAAAGAAAGAAAGAAAGAAAGAAAGAAAGAAAGAAAGAAAGAAAGAAAGAAAGAAAGAAAGAAAGAAAGAAAGAAAGAAAGAAAGAAAGAAAGAAAGAAAGAAAGAAAGAAAGAAAGAAGGAAGGAAGGAAGGAAGGAAGGAAGGAAGAAAGAAAGAACTGGTCAATTACAGCCCATTGAGTTAGGCTTTGAGTTTCAGAAACATTGAATATGGATTCTGGAATATGAGGATATAGGTTTAAACTGGAGAGGAAAAAAAGGAACCCTGATAACTGTCTTCAAATAGTAAAATGTTGTCTTATGTAGAAAGGACTAGACTTGCTCTGTTCCTTGCCCTGCCCAGAAGGCAGAATAAGGGATTAAGGGAAGGAAAAAGCCAAAAGGAAACTTAAGTTTATGTCAGGAAAAAGCTTCCTAAAATGAGGATTTTCTTCTTCTGTAATGATCTTGAAAAAGAGTTGGATGATCAATTTATTGGATTTTTGGTGTGTGGCTTAGATTAGGTCCCTTCCAACTCTCATATGCTGTGATAACAACAGCACCTACCTCCCAGAGTTGTTGAAAGGATGAGGTGATCATTTGAGAATGTGTAACTTATTCTAAGCATATCATGTTCCACCTCTCTGCTCAGAGAACAGAGGTCTCATTGTCAGTCCTTGGAAATCAAGGTGGGTCACAGCACTGACAAGAATTCTGTTGCCTTCAATGTTGTTTTGAATAACATTTTGTAGTCACTGAATTAACAGTCTATTTTTATGCTGGGAGGACTTGTGTGTGTGTGTGTGTGTGTGTGTGTGTGTGTGTGTGTGTGTGTGTGTGTATTAGAAACACATTATTTGCAAACTTTACAATGCGACATGAGACATCATTTTTATTCTTCCCTCATATAATCATTTGAGAGAAAGTGAATAGAGATCCAGCTTCAGAGTCAGCATATTAATTAGCATTGGCGAATGTAGTCTCCACTTCTACAGAGATAAAATCATATCCAGACCCTCCCCACTTCCCCAAAAAAGTCCTACTCCAATTCAGCCAGTTGATTAGGGTTAAACAGTGACATCCATTGTCACCATTACTATTTCATTTAGTACTAGAAATTTTAGCTGTATCAAAGAGACAGACAAGAAAAAGAACATTAAGGAATAAATATAGAAAGGAAGGAGAAAAAAGCATTTATTAAGTATCTACTATGTGCCAGGCACTGTCCTAGGCATTTTACAAATATTATCTCATTTGATCCTCATAATGAACATGGGAGATGAATGTTGTTACTATGCCTATTTTAAGTGTACATTGATCATTTATCAATTGGGGAATGTCTCTTATTCTTAGATATTTGAATCAGTTTCCTACATATCTTAGAAGTGAAATTTTGTCAGAAAAACATACTGTATTTATCATTTTTCTTTTAATTTCATCTGACTTGATCTTGTATGAGCAAAAATGGGTTACTTTTATATAATCAAAATGGATCTGTGATACTCTTCTATTGATTAAAAAGGTAAATTATTCCTTGTTTCTCTAACTTATTTATGAACTCTTTTGTTCTCCTTTGTGTCTAGATCACATACTCCTTAGGGACATTCTTGGTATATATATACACACATATACATATATAGTTTCTGTCCAATTGCCTTTGAAATACAAGTTAATGGACTTGCCCAGGGTCACATGGACAATATGTACCTAAGGCTGTATTTGAACTTATCAACCTGAGTCCAAGTCTCACACTCTATCCACTGAAACACCTAACTGCCTTTTGTTAAGGGGCAAAGAGGAAATAAAGTTATCATGTTTGTGATGGTTTGCTTATTTAAAGAACTTTAATCAAATAAAATTAATTGAAACAAGTTCAACAAAATTGTAGTATATAAAAATAAACCCACATAAATTGCCAGTATTTCAACAAAACCCAAAAGCAAGTAATCAAAAGAGAAATTCATTTAAAATTACTATGGAATATATAAAATATCTGGCAATCTACCTGGGAAGGATGCATACAGGAACTATATGAATACAACTACAAAATACTCTTTACACAAATAAAAATATCTATATAATTGGAGAAAAATTGGTTGTTCATAAGTAGGTTGAACCAATATAATAAAAACAATATTACATTCAATTAATTTATTTATTCAGTACCATATTAATCAAACAACCAGAGGCTTAATTTTATTGCTAAAAAAATTCATCTGGAGAAAAAAAAATGTCAAAATTCCAAGGAGAAAAATGAAAAAGTAGCAAGAAAGAAGTCTTAGGCATACCAGATTTAAAACTAGACTACAAAGTAGTAATCATCAAAACAATTTGATTAGACAAAAATATAAACAGAATAATACAATCAATTAAGTAAATAATATGTAAAAATTAAATGAGCACAATAGTATACTGACTGATAAACTCAAAGATATTGGGATTAAAAATTTATTATTTGACAAAAATTGCCTGCAATAGCAGAAAGCAATTGGACAGAAAGTATGTATATGTATATAAATACATATATGTATATATATATATGTGTGTATGTATACATATGTGTATATATACACATATATGTATACATATATACACATATGTATACATACACATATATATATACATACACACATATATATATACATATATATACATATACATATATATATATATATATAGCAACCAAGAATGTCCCTAATGAGTATGTGATCTAGACACAAAGGAGAACAAGAGAGTTCATAAATAAGTTAGAGAAATAAGGAATAAATTACCTTTTAAATCAATAGAAGAGTATCACAGATCCATTTTGATTATATAAAAGTAACCCATTTTTGCTCATACAAGATCAAGTCAGATAAAATTAAAAGAAAAATAGACAAATACAGTATGTTTCTCTGACAAAATTTCACTTCTAAGATATGTAGGAAACAGATTCAAATATCTAAGAATAAGAGACATTCCCCAATTGATAAATGATCAAAGGACAGGAGAGGTAATTTTCTTTTTAAATTTATTTTTATTTTATTTTATTAAAGCTTTTTATTTACAAAATATATGCATGGGTAATTTTTCAGCAAAAATTTCTGTTCCAAATTTTCCCCTCTTTCCCCCTTCCTAGATAACAGGTAGTCCAATATATGTTTAATATGTTAAAAATATGTGTTAAATCCAATATATGTATATATATTTATAATTATCTTGCTGTACCAGAAAAATTGTATCAAGAAGAGAAAAAAACCTGAGAAAGAAAATAAAATGCAAGTAAACAACAACAGAAAGAGTGAAAATGCCATGTTGTGCTCCATACTCAGTTTTCACAATCCTCTCTTTGGGTGTAGATGGCTCTCTTTATCTCTGAACAATTGGAACTGGTTTGAATCATCTCATTGTTGAAGAGAGTCACATCCATCAGAACCGATCATCGTATAGTCTTGTTGCTGTGTATAATGATAGATGAGGCAATTTTCAAAATAAAAAAAATCAAGCTATCAATAGCTACATGAAAAATACTCTAAAGCAGTAATTATTACAGAAATGCAAATTAAGTTTCCACCTCATATTCATTAGATTATAAAAAAAAGGCAAATGGCATGTTAGAATGAAGCATATGAATACAGCTACATTAATGTGCTATTGGTAGAGCAGCTAAAAACTGGTTGAATCATTTTAGAAAGCAATTTTGAAATGTGTGTGAAAAGTTACTAAAGTAGGTGAGATTTTTGATTGTGTAAAACCACTACTAGTTATATACTCCAAATAAATCAAAGAAAGAGGAAAACTACACATTTGTTGCTGTTCAGTCATTTCAGTTTGTGTCTGACACTTTGAAACCTCATTTGGGATTTTCTTGGCAAAGATACTGGAATCATTTGCATTTCTTTCTCCAGTTTATTTTTACAGATGAAGAAATGGAGGCAAACACATTTAAGTGATTTGTTAAAGGTTACAAAGCCTAATAAAAGTGTAAGGTCTCAAGTCTTTCTGACTCCAGGCCTGGTGCTCTATTCACTGCACCATCTATCTGGGGGAAAAAAAGAGTCATGTATGACTGAAAGAACTGAACAACAAAAAATCATGCTTATAGACAAATATTTATAGCAATTCTTTCTGGTAGCAATGAACTGGAAAGAGAGGAAGGGAAATGGGTCATTTGCTCATACAAAGGAAGAGGCTAAAGAAATTATGGGTGTATGTGGGTGATGGAATACTATTCTCGTCTAAAAAGGATAAAGGAGATAGTTTCAGACAAAACTGAGAAGTGTAAACTAATGTAGAGTAAAATGTGTAGAATTACAGGCCAATCTCTCTCTCTCTCTCTCTCTCTCTCTCTCTCTCTCTCTCTCTCTCTCTCTCTCTGTATATATATATATATATATATATATATATAATATATGTATATATGTATATATGTATATAATGTATATATATACACACACACTCTGTCTCTTCCTTCCTCCTCCCTCCCTTTTTCTCTGATACAATAGAATCACTACTAGTAAAGGGGTCATTAGATGATTGCAAGTTTCTCTAACTGGGACAAAGTTAACAGAGAATGAGTCTTCAGGACCTGGGAGGTGGACAGCTCTTCACATTAACTAATGCTTTTTGTAGTTCACATTTAAGTTCAATTTCATGACCTTATTGGAGTTTTCTTGGCAAAGATATGGAGTGGTTTCCCATTTCCTTCTCCAGCTCTTTTTTTATCTTTTAATTTTCTTTAAAATTTTTAAATATTATTTTATCTTTCCAAATGCATGCAAAGATAAATTTTAATATGCACCTTTGCAAAACTTTATATTCTCTGCTTTCCCTTCCCCCTTCCCCAAGACAGGAAGCAATCCAATATAGGTTAAACATATGCAATTCTCCTAAACATGTTTCCATATTTGTCATGCTGCAAATACACAAAAAATTCAGATCAAAAGGGGGAAGACATGCTTTTCCAACTCATTTGACAGATATGAAACCTGAAGCAAATGACGTTAACTGACTTTTTCAAGGTCACACAGCTAGTGGGTATGTGGGGCCAGAGTTGAACTTGGGAGGGAGTCTTCCTGACTCAGGCTCAGCACTCTAACCATTGTATTACCACCTAGATGCTCTTAGCAGACTCTTTCAATAAATAAGGTCTTCCAATGAGGTAAAATAATCACTAACATGACCAGGAAAAGTGAGAACCTCTACATTCAGGTAGGGTAGTAAAAACAATCCTTTTTCTTTGTAGTTTGCAGTCATAGCTGGCAAAATTACCATTCTCACCATGTAGTTCCCCTGGCCCCATTTGGAGAAAATTTCAGTGTAATCACTTTCACTGAAAGAGTCATGTCAAAACTGAATGGGGAGGGGATGAAGATGTATGTCACAAACTCTGACATGTTCATTTTTATGCAAATCTCTTTATTCATGACACATCTGATAATGTTTGGGAAATATTGGATAAAGCTGACATACTGGTGGTTTAGCCTTTGTAGCCCCATCTGCAAACTCCCTGATGGGATTTTCAATAACTATCTTCAGTGTCTCTATTCCTTTCCTATTCTTTGAAAATTGGATTATAAATTTCTTATGGATTTCCCACCTCCTCCCTCACACCACCCCCTACACCCAATTAAATGCCTGGTTTCTGGGAAACATTAGAGTACTTTGAAATTTTCTTCCTCTAAAAATAACACAAATAAATATTGAATTGTGTTTATTGATTATGGTATTCTTCTTGTCTTCTAGTCTTTGCTTTTGAATGGAATTAACATAACTCAAAGTTACATTGCAAATTATTGCCACGTGCATTATCTCACATGACTCTCAGAGGCAGATACTAGTTTAATAAGCTCATTTCCCAGATGAGGATTCTGAGGTTCAGAATGGTTATATGACTCACACAAGGCCATCTTAGGCCAAGTTAGGGAACTTGCTGGTTCCAAACCCTTTGCTGTGTCTACAAAGAGGGCAGTCTTCCCTGGGAATCAAAGCTGTAACTCTCATGTGATGACTGGGGCTTTGCTCTGGGTTTATGAAATAAAGAGACCACCTGCAGAACTTAGAGGAACTCTAGTCACTAGTACTATTTTATTACTTGTTTTGGTATCAAACTTCGGCTCGATACCAAAACAAGTAATAAAATAGTAGTAGTGACAATATCACACTCCCAGTTATGATAGGTTTCTTAGCAACATTTGAGGACATATTTCTTTTTTTTAATTTATTTTAATAGTTTTTATTTACCAGTTATATGCATGGGTAATTTTACAACATTGACAATTGCCAAACTTTTTGTTCGAATTGTTCCCCTTGGGAACATATTTCATGCTTCTGGATTTTGGGCTTAACTGAATTGTAAAAAATTGCTAGTTACAACTCCATGGGAGACAACAGTCTACAGCTTTGAAGACCACTTGCACCAATATCTGGCTGGACAAATCCCACTCTTCATGTAATTAGATTTTGCCTTATTTCCTTCTCCATTTGGCTTCCCGAAGGGGATGGAGAATGTGGTAGTAAGGTGATACATATGAAAGGAAAAGAGAAAGTTGTTCAAAGTTGTTCCTGGTCTTCAGAATCTGGGTCTCCCTCTGCTGCCCACTTACATCTGACTCTCCTGCCTCACCCCCCTATCTGTCCTTTTCCCAAACTCCCGCTGTACTTAGTCATCTCAGAATTCAGCCCAAAGCCATTGTAGATCCTCTGACAGTTGTGAGCAAGTATGTCTTGTCTCTAACAAGAGTGGATGGTCCCTGAGGGCAGGAGGACAGAGTCTTCTGTTTCTTTTGTATCCCCTCTCTCCCAAAGTGGCAGTTCAGTGCAGGACTGGGAATATATAATATGCTTGATGAACAATTGTTCATTGAAAAATGAAACTCTCATCAACTCTAGAAATAGCACTGGGCTGCAAGTCAAAGAGATTCAAGTTCATAGGATCACAGATTTGAAGCTGGAAGGAACCTTAGAAGTTAGAAAATTCAATCCTTTCATTTTAGAATTAAATAAATCAAGGTCAAAGAGATTAGCTGACTTGCCCAAGGTCACACTGCTAGCAAATGTAAGAGGCAGGAGTTCAAATCTCTACTCCATTCTTAATTGTCATCCTCCTTAGCTTTTGATATGGTTAGATACTTTCTTCTCCTGGACACTCTGTCTTCTCTGGACTATCATGACATTGCTCTGTGTTGGTGGTTCTCTGTCTGTTCCTTCTGTTTCATTTGCTGGATCTTTCTTCAGCTCATGCCCACTGACTGTGGGTTCCTCCAGGACTCTGTTCTGGGTTCTCTTCTCTCCTCCCCTGTACCATTCCACATAGTAATCTTTTCAATTTTGATAGGTGCTATTTTCCCCAGATCATTCTCTGGGCTCCATAGCCATCCCTTCTCTCTCTTGAACTCTAATTTTACATAACCAAGTGACATTTGTATTCTTTGAATGAGATGTTCCAGAAGGATAGCAAACCCAAAGGGGCCCAAAGAAAACTTAACTTTCCCTTCAAATATTCCCTTTTCCCCACTTTTCTTATTACAATCAAGGTCACCAATCAGTCATCCAAGCTTGCAATATCAGTGCTATGGAGTGTAAGTGAGGAATCACATCCATTCAGACCAAATATTCCACCTATCGTCAAGACTTGTTCTGCCTACTTTCAGGAGAACTCTTAGATATGTCACCTTCTTCCCATTCATACTGCTTCCACCATGGTGGCCTGGCACAGGTCCTCATCATCTCAAGGTTGGACTATTGTGTGATGTTCTCTTTCTCTAAATTATAATCGTTCTCTTGGAGCAGGTTTCTTGGGGAGCTTTTGGAAGCAGCCTTAGTTTCAGTTCAGTTTCAATAATCACCTCAAATGCAACCAGGAGTTAAAGTCCAAATCTTTTATTTTCTCCTCCCAAGTCTTGTCTCCTTCACTTGAGGCTCGACTAGTTTTCTGGAGGCCTTCCTCTCTCTTTGGTTCCCAAGAGCTCTTGTCTGAATGTCTCCAGCCAGCACAAAGGTAGAAGTGGGAATGAATCTTGACTCTGAATCTCCTGAAGTTTTCCTTGGCCCTCCTCCGAAGTCCGCTCCCGAAGTTCTCCCAAAGTTCTCTCCCAAAGTTCTCTGAAGTTCTGAGAGCTTTTCACTTATATGCCTCACACTGAGTATACATCAATCATTATATCACCAGGAAACCATTATTTGTTGTAGGATTAAGTCAATGCTAAATTAGATTTAACCATTGTCTCCTCAAGTCCACTCAGTATCTTCTTTCAAGTTCTGGCCCATAGCATCTCCTTGTAGGATCAGATCAATCATCCTGAACCACGCTAACTTAGATAATTATCATCTCTATCCATTCCACTGACTTAGCACTTTGTAAGAATCCTACCACTATTGTATCACTTGCTGATTGGCTCCTGCCTCAAGTCTCTCTCCACTTCAGTACATCCCCATTCAGCTGCCAAACTGCTTTTCTCACACTGCAAGTCGGACCACATTACTATCCCCCCCTCTTCACTCAATAAACTGAGTGGTTCCTTATTATCTTTAGAATTAAACAGAAAAGCCTCTGGCATTTAAAGCCCTTTACAACCTGCTACCTTTCTTTCTAGTATCTTACATTTTATTTCTTTGCATGTACTCTGCTATCCAGCCAGACCAGTGTTCTTGTTGGTGCTCTAGGTTCTGATTCTATGCCTTTTCACTGGCTGTCCCTCATGCTCACTTTTCTCACCTCGGACTCCTGGCTTCCCTGTTTTTATTCAATATTTAGCTCTAACTCCATTTTCTGCAGGCAGCCTTTCCTGGGACACATCCTTCCCTTTTCACTGGCCTTTCCTCTGACAGAGTCTTGCATTTGGGAATATTGTCTCTGCCATTAGAATGTAAACTCCCTTAGGGCAGGGTCATAGTTTTGCATTTATTTGTAATTCCAGTATTTAGCCTAGAGCTTAATAAAATGCTCATTGACTCACTCAATCCACGACATTACATTGCCTTGTCTTCGAACCAATCATTTTTCTCTCTTTGGGTCTTGGTTTCCACATCTATCACATAACAAGGTTGGACTAGATAAGCTGTAAGGGGCCCTTCAGTTTGTAATATGTTGTTTTTAAAAGTCAGAATATTGGATGGAACAGAGGAATCTGCTGTTGAACAAGGCAAGCTTGGTATACAGAATCTATGGCCCCATCATGTCTCAGACCAACAATTCAACCCCCAAAGGGAAGACCAGCCAGTGGAGAGCCAGAGTATAGTCCCTGGGTCTGGAGGTCAGAAAATCAGAGTTTGAAAGAGCCCAAGGGCAACTGGAGACATTGGAGTACTGTAATGAAAAGGCTCTAAATATGAGGTCAGAGAATTTGAGTTGGTTTGGTAAAAATTGTGAAGAAGATTTAAATCTGATAAAAGAACAGAATTCCTAACTAGAGTCTTTAAAAAGTAGAATGAGTGGTCTCAGGAAGCAGTGGCTTCCCCTTAATTGGAAACTTTCCAGCACAGTCTAGAAGATCACTTGTCAGAGACATTGTAGGGGGATTAGATCACATATAAGATCCCTTTCCACAATCTTGGATATGGGGGACTCTTTAGCTTCTTTCATATATACATATACATATATATATATACATACATACATATATATATATATATACATATATATACATACATATATATATATATATATATATATATATATATATATATATATATATATATATATATCCCCCCTTGAGGCTGGGGTGAAGTGACTTGCCCAGGGTCACACAGCTAGGAAGTGTTCAGTGTCTGAGACCAGATTTGAACTCGGATTCTTCTGAATTCAAGGCTGATGCTCTATCCACTACACCACCCAGCTGCCCCCTCTTTAGCTTCTTAACCAGGCTGTAGCCACTGTTAAAAAATGCAGAAGAAAAATGCTGAAACTGGGTAGCTAGGGAAGAAGAAACATTTTTAGCTACAAACAGAGTTTTCCCCCTGACAACTAAGAAAATGAACACAATTCTCATGAAAGCAAAAACTGGTGGTAAGACTATTTCTATGCGGACTATTTCCTAAACATCATCCATGCTAAATGAAGATATTGTATTCAGTGCAAAATAGGAATTGAGGAAGATAAAGGAACCCTTTTCTCATTTGTATTAACAACAGACAGACACTGCCAAATGAGCATATTTTTCATATTTATGAATTTGTTAACCATGCCAGGAAAAGTATGGAAGGATTAGAGAAGGACAAAAGACTACAAAAAAAAGTATGGAAGGATTAGAGAAGGACTACAGGTCAATGAGAAGCCATTCCCTGGAAAAATTTTAGAAGAGATTATTAAAATGATGGTTAATGAACATCTAGAAAGGGAAGTTCCAAAGAGGCAATATCATTTTGTCAAGAAAAGATCAGGTCAGAATAATTTTTTTACCATATTCATATCAAAGGATATTAAGCTAGTAGATCTGGAGTAGGAAATCATAACAACAACAATAACACTTTTCAAGTTTTCAAATTTGAGTCTCGGAACAGCCTTGTGAAGAAGGTGCTATTGCATCATTTTACATATGAGGAAACTGAGGCACAAAGAGATCTGGGGTATGAAATAATAATAATAATAACACTTTCAAGTTTTGAAAGTTTATTCATACACAATCTCATTTGAGCCTCAGAACAGCCTTGAGAAGTGGATGCTATTACATCATTTTACATATGGGGAAACTGAGGCACAAAGAGATTATGTGAGTTACCCAAAGCAGCAATTCAAGAAATATCTGAGACAGGATTTGAATTTGAGTTCTTTCAGAGGCTGTACCACTTAGCTGTCTTCTTAGATATAATTTATACACACACACACATACATATATATATATGTTCCAGCAAAGTAGTATGCAAAGTTTGCCTTATTATTCTATGGGAAAGGTGGAGAAAACATAACAGTTCAAATTTGCTGACTGTTGAAACAGGTAGAGTGTCCACTTGTAAAGAGTAATCATTGATGATTCAATGTCAACATAAAAGAAAGTTTCCAGAGCAGCACACCGGGATTCTGAGCTTGGCCTTTTGCTCATTAAAACCTATGAGTTTTTTAGAAGAAGACATAAAAAGCACAATTATCAAATTTACAGGTGGCACAAACTGAAATGCTTGATTATACATTAGATAATGGATTCAGAAGTCGAAAGATCTTGACCAGGTAAGACAACAAGAATATGCAATTCAACAGGCATAAATATGAAGTCTCTCATATAGGGTTCAAACAATCAGTTCGGAAGGTATGGGTAAGCAGTAGTAAAAAATCCAGGAGTCTTAGTGGATCTCAAGCTTAATTTCAGACTAAAGTGTGGAATGTCAGTCAAAAAAGTTAATGAAAACTTGGATTTTATTGAGAAAGGCATCATATTTATGATAAAGAAAGGTGATAGCCTTATAATACTCTGTGTTCTGGTTAAGCCATAGGATGAAGATCACATTTAATTTTAAAGGTCACATTTTAGGAAGACTGTGTTGACAAGTTGGAAAGTAATCAGCAAAAGGAGCTCAGGATGATGATGGGTCTCAAAATTAGGAATTTTGAAGAGAAGAAAAGAAGAATCAGGATCGGAGTTAGAGCAAGCATCATAACTGACTTTAATATTTAGCCAAGAGAGCAGAAAAGGGAGCAATGGATAAAAGCTGGATGCAAAGAGGTACATTTGGGCTTAATGTTAGGAAGACATTTTCCTTCACTTGAGAGTTTCCAAAAAAGGCTATACCAACACTTACCAGACATATAGTTTATTCAAGTGAAGTTTCATCTATGAGGTCCCTTCCTACTATGAAATCTGCCATGGATTTTCTGATTTGATTTCTAGATGTCTTTTTCTTTTTGTCTTCTACCTAAACCATTTTTATATTCCTTTAAAAAACACTTTGAACTCACCAATAAACATGTGTATGGAGAGGTAGGCAGGGGGCTCAATTTGCATTTTTTGTGCCCATAGTTTTGATTGACTCTGAAAAAAGACAAAAATATAACCCAAACTCAGAAATGCCTCAATAAATTATCTTAACCATTATCTTCAAGAAGATCTGAAAAAAATCCCCCAGTTACATCAATTCTCCATGCTTTTCCTCTTTATTATTTCTTTCTATCTTCTCTTCACTATGAGGTATTTGTGTCTTCTTTGAGCTAGTCTCATCTGTCCTAATAAAAATATCCCTAAATTGAGTCCTTCCTTAAACATTTTTATAGTGATGGAGGACTCATTGTCTCAGAAGGATACCCATTCCAATTTGGAAGAGCTTACATTGAGAGCAAATTTGTCTCTTTAGAATTTCTACCATTTAGTCTCCCTAACTTAGAGAGTATGCTCCTTTAAGGCAGGTACTATCATTTGAATTTTTTTTTAATATTCCCTGGATATGGCCTAATTCCTTGTTGTGGCCTAATTCCTTGTATATAGTAAGTAGGCCCTAATTTTGTCATCTAGCATAAGTAGAATGACTCTCCCTTTTCAATCGCTGTAGTATAGTTCACATATTTAAAAAAATGATTATGTTTCCTTCATTCTTCTGTTTGAAGCATAAAAAACTTGATAACCAGTACTCTGTTCTATTCCAGCAAGGTTCTTAGGAATAAAAGTATAAAAATACTAAACCCTACTGTCATGTGTACTACCGAACACCAGAGGGCACTGTGGGAGAAGCACCAAACTCTATGGCTCTTTCAATTCAATTCAACAAACATTAAGTACTACCCAAGTGCTAGGCACTGCTCTTGATAAAGGGAGTACAAAGGGGGTGGGGGGGATTATCTGCCCTCAAGGAGTTTACCTTCTATTTTCAAAACAATAGGCTGTCAGTCAGTTCTTGGCTCTGTCCCTCTACAGGAAGATAGTCATATATTTCTGGAATTATAGGTGGTATTTCCACCAATCTGATTATCACATTACAATCAGGAAAACTTTCCCATCATTCTCCCTTATTTTAGGACTTCATTGATTCATTGCTTTCCAGATCACTTATAAATAAGCATTTAATCAGATTAAATAACTTGCAATAAAAACCAAGCTAATTCTAGCATTTAATATAGACATTGGCAGTCAATCCCCTTCACTCTTCAGATTCAGCCCCTCCTAAAGATAGAAAAGCTCTGAGCATTAAAATTTGTCTTTTACCTCCCAGCCTGGAGAGGAGAGCTATCCTAGAAATTCTATTCTCTGTAGCTTCCATTTAGAAGATTAATAAAAGGGTATTTTTTTCTTCACCTACAAAATCCATGCATCTGGCAGACATATTTCCTATTAATCCCATTCAGAAAATTTGGACTATCTTGGGACCCTCTCCTGAGAACAGTGAGCTTCAAGAAAACAAGGTAGCACCAGGTGCTGAAAGTGGGGGTCTTGGCTCCCTCATTTTACCCTGATCTCTTTATAGCTCTGCCTCCTTAAATTTGGGCTTCACCACAGGAAAAGGCACTCTTGTCTGCTGCTGGAGTCCCTTCAAAAGCTAATTCAAAGGCAGGGAGGGGGAGTTAAGTGAAGAGTGAACTGTTACCAATTGGTTGTCATTTTTTTATCCTTTCCCTGCCCCCTTTTCCCAAGTCCCCTTTGTGTGCTAGTGGTATTTCTTATGCAAGTATACTCTGCCTAATGTCAGGTCTCCTTATGGAATAGGTGATCTATATTTTACAAGGTAAATATTTCCAGGTCCTATAACTGCTCTTCAGATTGAAACAATGCAAATACTTGTAGCTCCTATGAGGTCAATTCATTGTCCCTCATTCTGGAAGAGGACCAAAATGATATCATTAGGTTAGAATGGAGTTATAGTGTGTCCAACCATGGCTGATTAGATCAATATGAGCTTGGAGTGTTCTGCCACAGGTCAGATACAGATAGTGCCTATAAACATTTGGAGGGGATTCTAACTTGGCACATCTCACATTTCTTCTGAGCTACTTCAATTCTGCTTTGCTCATGGAGCATAGCACCTTCTCTGGTCAGGGCACGCCATGCTGGATGGTCCTTTTCCAGGTTCTCTCTTGTCATACAATCAATTCTAAAATTGTTTATATATATATATGCATATATATATATATATATATATATATATATATATAAGCTAAAGTTTAGTTTGCCTTTTTCAGCTCATTTTACAGATGAGGAAACTGAGGCAAACATGGTTAAGTGATGGGTCACTTCACTAGTAAGTGTCTGAGGCAAGTTAAATGCAAGTCTTTCTGACTGCAGACCCAGTGCTCTATCCATGGTGCTACCTAATTATATCAGTCATTACCTCTAACATCCCATTGAATCCTAGGAACCTTCTGTAGAGCATGAGTTTTTCTTCATATGGCTAAGTCTTGCCTCACCTCTTAAAGTATAAATTCCTTGATATTCATACTATGGGCACAGTTGCCCACAGACTACTAAATTGAGGGAGCCATGAACAGACTCCATGAGGAAAGAGAAATTGGAAAGATACATTTTGAGGAATAAGAGGAAGTTTAGAAAGACCCTCCTAAAGGGAGCAGTAGTTGGCTCAGAGAGGGTCAAGGAGAGTAGCCTAGGTCAACAGAGAGCAGAAGGATGGGAACCAGTGGATGGATTTGGTAGACAATACAAAGAAGGGTAAAGATAAAGAACATTGAACTCAATCATCTCCGAACTCTTTCCTATCACTTCTAAATCATATTTTCCTAAATTTTGTGGATTCTAGAAGGCATCTTTCAAATCTTAATGGGCAATTTTCTTAATGCAAAGGACCATGGGAATATGTTTCCAAAACCAAATTTCATTACTTCACCATTTTGCCCAAGGCAATTTCTGATGGATTTTCATTACTGAAGAGCAGATGAGAGGTAAAGCTCTGATAAGGGAAGTTAAAGAGAGCATGGCAGATCTAAAGCTGGCAAAGTTTTCTAATCGACCCTTTTATAGATAAGGAATCTGACGCTTGGAGTGGATAAGGGATTGCTAAAAGTTATGCAGACAGTGGATGATAGAGAATTTAAGTGAGGAATTAGAAGGGACTTCAGAGGCCATCTTGCCCAATTCCCTTATTTTAAAGGTAAAGAAGCTCAAGATCACAGGCTGGATTTGAACCTAGGTCCTCTGACTGTAGAATTTGTGCTCTTCTTCCTATCCCTTATTGGGCATGTTCTTGAAGCAACTGCCAGGGACTGTGACCTTTGAGCAATACCAGTGAACTCTGAGAAGGAAGCTGAGAAAGTAGTGGTGGGTGGAAGGTGTCCTAGACTGTGATGGGAGTCTTTCATAATTAATTTCTTTATTCTTGTTTTTGGCACCTATGAAACCCACCCTAGACAGAAATGGCAGCTGACTTGACTATGCTTTATAATGAGTCTGAAATTTTCCATCCCAAGAGCAATTAGCCTTGTTTCCTGTCAACATTTTCCTTGTCAACTGAGTCTCATTAGTCTACAGTCTGGATTAGAGAATGGGGAGCTGGAAGGAACTTTAAAACAAGATCAACAATGCGAAATCCCTCATTTCACTGATTGGAAAAACAAACCCCCAAGAGTCAAGGGCACTTGCTCAGTCAATCAATCAATAAGCATGGGGGATACAAAGAAAGACAGTCCCTGGTCTCAATGGGAGAGACAATGTATATGGATAAATCAACAAGATACAGAATTAAAAAGGTGGGATTCACATTCTGACCCTCTAATTGCAAATATCCTTGTTCGTTTCTGCCAGACTGCCTCATATTGCCTGCTGGAAATCTCCCTTTAGTCATCGTGATGAATGTGATGGTTAATTTTTGCCTGGAACACAGTGCCTGGAACATAGGAGACTCTTAATAGCACTTGTTGATTGTTAATGGGAACCCCTTCAGTGAAATTCACAACACACACACACACACACACACACACACACACACACACACACACACACACACACACAGAGTTTTATAAGTCCTTAGTCTTTACCATATTCCCAAGGCTGGATATGGGGAAACAATGAACAGCACAAAAATACAGAAAGCTAACTGTGCAGTGACAACTTCCCTACCTTTAAAGGGAAATGTGGAAGTCAAAGAAACGAGTGAATTTAAATGAATTTTATTAAATACATCAAAGAATTATAGAAGTTTATGAGTAGATTGTTCTGATCTTTAAAGTTCCTCCAAATTTATGACTAGCTAAAATGTTTCCCAATGATTTTAGGTCTACTCTCTAATTTGTTCCCTCACTAATCAGTTAGACAAATGTAAATTTTATTAGCCCATTTTTAAAGTTAAAAAAAAGTTGGGTCAGAAAGATATTGACATGTAATGGGTGACTCAAAGCACATTTGCGAGCTCTCCTTATTGGTGGCGATGGTTTACCCAGTGCTCTCATCTATGTAAGAGATAGAGTTGGTGAGAGCTTGGGAGAAATCTTTTTCTTCCAAGTTTAAATGAGATGTTTGGATCCAGACTTTCTTCGAGTCCTTTAAGGGAGAGAAAGACTCGGAATATTAGGAAACCCCAGCACATGGATCATGTCCCTAATTTCGAAGTTCCTCATCGATGTTAGAGAATTTTCCCTGGGTTCTAATATTCTTCCTCTCTTGGTTGAGTTGAGTTATCTCATTCCTAATGGGAAACTTTATTTATGCTGTGTATCATCTGGTATGCATTCTCCTGTATGGGCTTTCTCTGCTCCTTATTTTGTTCCTTAATTGGATAAATGGCCCTATTTCCTATTTTCTATGTGTGCTCATTACAGATCAGTCAATAGAGGAGCAATCCTTTTCCTTTAAGGAATAGTGATCAGGAGTGTTGAATTTAAAAATTGTTTCTCCAAAACTAACCTTATTTAAGAAAGAAGTTAAATATGATTCTAGCCTGCCATCACCTCTCTTGGTTCCCCTTTGACAGGAATCAATTTCTTTTGCATAAAAGGGGTGAGGATGGGAAACCAGTCTAGAGATATTTAAAATTGCTTCCCTATCAGCCACATGTAGTCACATATAACCTACAAGGACAAATGCAGTGTTCGTATATCTCACTCCTAACCTATCCCTCATATCTTACAGACATAATAATTATATTCCACATTTATAGAGAGCCTTAAGATTTTACTGTGCCTTTCTCACCATACCTCCATGAAGAAAATAATGATAATTGCTATAATTTATGTAGCCCTTTGAAGTTATCTCATAACTCTGTGAGATAGATGTTATTAAGATTCCGGTTTTTAAAATGAAGAAACTGATCTGCAGAAGCTTTAAGTGATTTTCCAGAGTCATCTAATTAAGTAAATACCTGAGGCTGGACTCAAATACAGTATCTAGTAGCTATGTAAGATTGTGCCAATAGTATTCATTAACTTCTTATTGATGAGGAAATTAAGGCTGAGAAGTTGTGAGTTCTGCCATGATCTCAGAGTCAGTAAATGAATTCAAATTCAGCCATCTTGATTCTTAAACCAGCACTCTGAGGGAGCCATTTCTGGAATTAATCAGCACAGAAAGTTTTAGGGAGAAAACTTTACCCACACAGATTGGCCACAGTGTCTATCTGTCTCTGTCTCCGTCTGTCTCTCTTTCTCTCTCTCCCGCAATAAAAATAGTGAGAGTAAATATTGTGAATGACTTCAGAGCATGGCAGCTTCTCTCAAATTAAGAAAGATATTTTTACAAAAATAATCAGAGCTGTCCATCAAGATAATGAGCTTTCTCAGAAGGCGCTGATCTAGAAACCAAGTATAGATGACCATCTGTTAGAGACAGTATAAGACCAATTTCTTGAATTGAGAAAGAGGCTGTAAAAGAAAATCTCTTTCTTTATGTGATTGACAATGTGGAAATAGCACTGAACTTGGTGTTTATGGATTAACTTTTGAGTTCTGATTCTGATACCGATCACTTGTGTGGTTAAGTACATTTTTTTAATCAAGTATCAATTTCCTCATCTCTAAAATGGATTAATGATCCCTGCACTGTTCAATAAATATTCATTAAGTACCCAAGCATTGGAGATACAAACAGTATGTATCTCTTACCTTCAAGAAACTTTTATTCCATTGAGGGGAGGAGGTTATAATGTATACATGTAAAAATAAGTGGATATAAAGTAATTTCAGGAAAGATAGATCACTAAGAAGGGGATGGGGGGGGGAAAGGTTTGGATTACTTAATGAGAAAAGGTTTCATAAGGGAACAGAAAAAAAAAGGAAAAAGGACTTAATAATGTGTTCTTTTTTCAGTCATTCAGACTGAATGAATAATCAACTAAAATACCCAAATCTTTTTTTCCCCAAGAATGACTATTAAGCCGTCTCCATATCCTGTACTCAATGCAATTTTTGTTTAGTTTTATTGCAGGACTTAACATGAATTCTAATTCAGTTTTGCCTTTTTTTAAACCATCATTCTATCCATTGTATTTTCTGTTGGGTTTTTATCCTGATATTTAATGGCAGCAAGGTGTTTCTGTGGTTAGTTGATAATAGCTAGATAACATGTCTACAATGGTGAACTAGACATTTTTTCTGAACTTCTTCAAGTCTCTCAAAAACAGAATTTATATACAAAAGATAAAGCAATTTTAGCTGTCTACAAGATCTTAAACTCCCAGAATTCAAGAGTATGTAAAAAGGAAAAAAACCCAAATTCAGGAACTGATGCTCACTGACCTTGAACTCTCTCGGCATCTCTTCCCTACTTCCCAAGCTATTGGCAGGAAGGTTGCTCTAGCTGATGCAGGATATGACAAAGGCACACATGTATTCCAGTTCCCCCTCTTTTCCAATGCCATCCTGAAGTGCTAAAATTTGTTCCAGCCTTGATGGTCAATTTTGCCACAGTTTTTCAGGAACAAAAGTCTACCAGGGGTGGCATTCCAGTATTACCAGCATTGTAAAACTCTTTAAATTCTGTTGCTGGGGAAATCAGCTTTTTCTGCTGCTCCAGAGAACTAAGGAACAGAGAGTGCATGTGCATGTAAGGAACACAGTATACATGTGCAGGGCTATGTAACACTCTGAGAGCAAAAACACAGTATCCAGGTGGAACCCAGTTCTGATTATTTAAAAATCCCTTGGGGTGGACAACAAGGCTAGTGAACCATAATTTGCCCAGTGTGGAAGAGTCTGGGATACTTTGAGATCCAGGCCCAGTTTTGAAATCATAACCACAGGGGAGAGAGTCAGAAATTGAATAATAAGAAAAATAAAGAGGGAAGGAGAGTCTGAAAGCATCAAAGATTTCAGGAAGCAGAAAACTTAAAGACCTTAATCATACACAGATAAATCAAGAAAAAAATAATAGCAGCAGAAGGAAATGTAGCCTCTTCCAGACCTGCTAAACAAATTTAGGCACTTATGAATAAATAGTGCAAAATAAAGGAAAATGATTCCACACTTGTTGAGCATCAAATCAAGGGCTAGAAATGAGAAAAAAGATAATTCTATTGTTTCAGAAAGAGAAGAACCAACAGAGTAGGTGAAGAGGTATAGGAAGGATTTAAAAAGTGGGGGGAAGGAGGCTTTACTTTGGAGGTGAACTATATGAACTGATGCAGAGTCAAGAAAACAAAACACAACTACTACCATGTAAATGAACAACCACACACCAAAAAAAAATCAAAAGTAAATGGAACAAAAGTATAAATGTTAATAGCTCTTAAATGAAGAGAAATGAGAAGACACCCCAAACTATCCTTTTCTGGAGGTGGGTGTTAACATGTGACACAAGTTTTCAGATTTTTTTTCAATATATTGATCAGTTATGCTGACTTTTATCCCCTTCTCCAAAAATACTATTTGTCATATGGGATGGCTCTTGGGATGGGGAAGGGATACATAGGATCCTGTGGTGATTTATGAAAAAAGATATCAATATTTTTTAAATGTCAAGCATGCATAACACCTACCAGCAATATCATTTTATTTGTTCCTCACAAAAATTCTGGGAGATAGATACTATTATTATTATTCGTGTCTTACAGTTGAGGAAACTGAAGCAGACAGAGATTAAGTGACATGACTGTGGTTATATATATAGCTAGTAAATGTCTGAACCAGAGTTTGAAGTCAGATCTTCCTGACTCCATGTCCAGTATTCTACACAACTGGGTGAGACAGTAGTTATGATCCAAGCTCTGTTAGGGAAGGATCATTGTGGACAGTAGGAACAGCACCAGATTTAGCATCAGAGAACCTAATTTCAGAACATTCCCCTAATTCATTCCACCTGTGTATTGGGGGCAAGTTCTTCCCCTTCTCAAATGTAAAATGAGAGACTTGGACTAGGCGAGTTATCTTCCAACGGGACACCTGTGATTATATGATTTAGGGATCTGAGGGGAGTGGGTCTGAGCATCTAGATGCACAGAAACATGTCACTTTCATTCTAGTTCATTTAAGAAACAAAGTGATCTTGTTCTACTTGGGATAGAAAGCCATCTTCTTCATCAGTGATGCATTTGGTACCCTAGGCCTCTTTAAATATCGAGAAGGTGCCAGGTGTCAACTGACATTGCCAAGAGAAGAGAGAAATAGGGAAGTAAAAGGGCTTCAGCATTTTGTTATTGTTGTATCCTACTACTTTGCACAGGATTCTTCATGCTGTGCATGAATCACTCCTGTAAACTCCCCTATCCCCGCCCCCATCCCACATCCCTGCCTTCTTGGTTCAGAGAAATATTAAATAAAGTGTGTATTTACCATAATGCTTGCTTCTGTAGAAGTGATCACAATTGCTTTCAACTCAATTTACTAAGTGCTAGAACTTGCTAGAACTTTTCTCTGATTATTGCCAAATTGCTGGTATTATTCAGATATCGAAAAGTCCATGTGTTCATTATTCCTCACATTGACTTTACCAGTAATAATGAATGTCCTTGGAGAAAAGGAAGGAGGTTAGTGTGTAGGGGAGGTTAATAGCCTTGGTCTCTGAAGAGCAGATGACAGTCACCAAAAAGAAAAGGAAGCTGCTGCCTAAAGAGACCCTTGATTTAACTTACTTTTTCACTTTGATTGATTGTACCTAGAGACCTGCATCCAGAACGCAGGGCTCACCAGCCACAATTTTTCACTAGGAGATTGCTCAGGGCTAGCTTCTATGTAAGATCATAGATCAAGAATTGAAGGGGTGCTTTGGTTTTTCTTCTCAATTGTACAGATGAGGAAACTGAGACCTAGAGAGGGAAAATAACTTGGTCGATAATAAATGGCAGGTTTGAAGTAGTATTTGAACTGGTCTTGCCTCAATCCACTGGGCCATACCACCATATAGATGAGACTGAGCTATGCGATTCTGCCTTGAAAGTGAGTCAGCTTGGAACATGGGGAGGGTGTGTAGTTTGTGGAGTGAGTCCTGAACAGAACACAAAACAACTGCTTTCTCCAGGCTTCCCATCTGGGATCATGGCAGACATGGGGTACATCTTTGAGAGCCTCCAATAAATCCTGGTTGGGACTTTCAATTATTGGCTGGGAAGAGCCAGACTGGGAGACACCCTTTCCTTCCAGGGCTTGCCAAAAATGCTGTTCTCAGATACATTCTTCCTTGTTTCACCTAAAAGTTTATTTCTTCTCCATGACTCCTCCTCTTCTTCCCTTTTCTTCCACCTTTTAAGGTTTCTTCAGATGACTAAGAGGGAAGGGTGTTTGCTGCAGTTCTTCCGGGCCCAGTGTCTTCCTTTTCCTTGAAAAGCAGCAATTCAGGGCTAACTGATGGGGATGTATCTGAGAAAAGGGATCCTACCATCATTTATCTTTCCCAAAGAGATTATGGCACTGCTAAAGCTGCTTTTAGAGCTTGATGCCCCATCTTATTCTTTTTCCACCCATCCCACAGACTGCTAAACTGGCAGAGTTCCCAGGTGCCCCTTTAGGCATATGGGCAGTTGCACATGGATTCCCTGGTGATAGGAATAGCTTTCTAGTCCCAAAGAAGAGGAAGAAGCTGGCCCTGAAAAGCTGAGCATGTCTTCTGAAACAAAAACATCTACCTACTGTGATCTGGACCCATTTCCAGGTGCTGGCAACTAAGGTACTGGCAGCAAACTTGATCTCCCTAAACTCTCCTCTTCCCTTCCCCCTCACCCATGGGAGAATTCCCATCAAAAATGACTTGCATGTATATTCACTGCATCAAACACTATGTTCTTAATTCCCTATCTTCATACCATATCCCTGCTCTCCAGCCTTCACCTCATGGGAGACTCAAATTAATATCACTGTACTTGGAAAGGATATGTCAATCAGTTGTTTTATGACTCCATCCACTGTGCATTTGACATTCTGGACAAAAATACTCCTTCCTGGCTTCCACTACCCAATATATATTATCTTCTAAAAGGCTGGCTATGAACTCCCTGGGGTCCAAAACTGACTTGCTTTTTACATTTATGTCTGTAGCACTCAGCACAGTACCTGACATAAACTGCTTCTTTTCTTCCTTCTTTCCCTCCCTCCCTTTCTCTTTTCTACCTTTCCCCCCTTTTTTTGTTTTTCTTCCTTCCCTCCCTCCCTTCCTTCCTTCCTTCCTTCCTTCCTTCCTTCCTTCCTTCCTTCCTTCCTTCCTTCCTTCCTTCCTTCCTTCCTTTCTTTCTTCTCCCTCCCTCCCTCCTTCCCTCCTTCCTTCCTTCCTTTCTTCCTTCCTTCTTTCCCTTGACTCCTTCCTTCCTTCCCTTGACTCCTTCCTTCCTTCCTTTTTTCTTACCTTTCCTTACTTCTTTCTTTCCCTCATTCCTTTCCCCCACCAATTTAAAGAACAAAAAAAAAAAAAATAAGAAAAATAAAACCCTCAAGCAACTATGCATGATTCAGCAAAATAAGTTCTAACATCAACCCTATTCAAAAATAAACATGTCATTCTGCATCGTGAGTCCATTACCTCTCTGACAGGAAAGTGTTGGTGATTAGTAGTTTCCTCTTGTAATTAAAGCTAAACCTAGCTCTTGGAATATTCCTCCAATTCCTCAGAGTTCTTCCTTCTGGGGCCAGGCAGAATACTGATAATCCCTCTTAGCATGATACCTCCTCGAACACTCAGTCAGCTATCATGATCTCTTCCCTCTCCCATACTTCTCTTATTCACACCAAATTCTCCCAATGTCTTTAATAGATCTTCATATAACATGTTCCTAAGACCAGTCATCTTTCTGATCAGTTTCCCTGGATGTCCTAGAGTTTATCAACATCTTCCCTAAGTCCCAGATTAGAATGCAGAACTCTATTTGTAACCTAATTAGAACCATCACAGCCCTCCCCCCTCCCCCCAACACCCTAGGGATAGGCTCATAGGACAAAGAATCAAGATTGAAACTTCAAGGGCCAAATATCCCAATCCCCTAATTTTACAGATAAAGGAATTTAGGCCCAGGGAGATTAAATAACCTGTCCAAGGACATTATTTTTCCATTAATGCAATCTAACATTACGTTAACATTTTAGGCTGCCATTTTGCAATGTCAATAGCTATTGAGTTTGTTGACCACTAAAACCACAAGATCTTTTTTTCCTCATATTTGGCTGTCTAGCTATTCTTCCCTAATATTTTTGTGAAGCTTAAGTTTTGAAGCTAAGTGGAATATTTTGCAAATATCTTTGTTTAATCTCTGTACATCACTCTAGTTTATCAAGAACTTTTTCAATATTTCTCATCTACCATTTTACCTATCCATCCTACCATTGAGTCATTTGCAAATTTGACAGACGTGCCATCTCTGCTTCTGTACAAATCATTGATTTAAAAACTTTGAGCAGTACAAGAACAAGAAGACATGCTTGATCACTGTACTAAAGATTTCTTTTCAAGTTAACATTGACCTATCAATGCCTACTCTTTGGGGTCATTCGTTCAACTAATTTTGAATCCATCTAACTATGTTCTCATCTTTTCCATCTTTTTCCAATTTGTCTATCAGAAGAACATCAGACTCTTCCAAATGCTTTGCTAAAGTTTAGTTAAGTCATTTACATAGCATTCTCCTCACCTCTAAGTCTAATAACCTTGAAAGAAAAGGAAAGCAGATTAGCATCGTATAGTCTATTCTTGATGAAGCCTAACTGATAGTTTGATGAAGCTGTCTTTAAGTGATGACGTCTTCCTTTTCTAGATTTCAAAAGTCCATTTACAACGGACTTTTGAAAGATGATAAACAAAAAATAATAAATGAAAGATAGCACATTAAAGAATTTCCCCAGAAATCAAAATCAAGCAAATGAATTGATACATTATAGATTCCATTCTCTATCCTTCTTTGAAAGTGGAGACAATTAGACAACTCTGAGATAGCACTACACACCTGTCAGATTGGCTAAAATGACAGGAACAAATAATGATGAATGTTGGAGGGGCTGTGGGAAAACTGGGACACTGATACATTGTTGGTGGAGTTGTGAAAGAATCCAGCCATTCTGGAGAGCAATCTGGAACTATGCCCAAAAAGTTATCAAACTGTGCATACCCTTTGACCCAGCATTGCTGTTATTGGGATTATATCCCAAAGAAATACTAAAGAGTGGAAAGGGACCTGTATGTGCCAAAATGTTTGTGGCAGCTCTTTTTGTTGTAGCTAGAAACTGGAAGTTGAATGGATGTCCATCAATTGGAGAATGGTTGGGTAAATTATGGTATATGAAGGTTATGGAATATTATTGCTCTGTAAGAAATGACCAGCAGAAGGAATACAGAGAGGCCTGGAGAGACTTACATCAATTGATGCTGAGTGAAATGAGCAGAACCAGAAGATCGCTGTACACCTCAGTGCTGTATGAAGATATATTCTGATGGAAGTGGATATCTTCAACATAAAGAAGATCCAACTCACCTCCAGTTGATCAATGATGGACAGAAATAACTACACCCAGAGAAGGAACACTGGGAATTGAATGTAAACTGTTAGAACTACTGTCTATCTACCCAGGTTACTTATACCTTCGGAAGCTAATAATTAATGTGCAACAAGAAAAAGGTATTTACACACATATATTGTATCTAGGTTATATTGTAACACATGTAAAATGTATGGAATTGCCTCTCATCGGGGGGAGGGAGTGGAGGGAGGGAGGGGATAATTTGGAAAAATGAATAAAAAAAAAAAGAAAGAAAGAAAGTGGAGACAATTTCCACCTTTTTTTATTCCTATGGCACATTTTCCATCACTTTTCACAGACTATTGACAGTGATTCAGTTGTCATATATTCCAGTTCTTTCAGTTTCTTGGTATGCAGTTCTCTCAGGCCTGAGAATTGGAGCTCATTGAGGGCATCTTGATACCCTCTTACAATCTTCTCATTTGTCTGGGGCTTCAAATCTCTGATTGCCATTTTTTTGTTTTGTGTTTCCTGATGTGAAGATCATTGTTCTTGGGAGAAAAAAAACAGAAGCTAACTTACATTCTAATTCAGCTTTTTTCTCTCTTATCCATTAACATCAGTCCATCCACTTTAATCAGTAGTATGTTTTCTTCTTTGACCTTTCTCTTACCCACAATAAAACTCAACAAATCTCTGTGTTGTCCTTGGCTCCTGGTCAGCTTCAGATCATTCTGGTCTTTTGCTCCTGACACTACCATTACAACCCTTTGGAATAAATTGATAAATGGTCAAAGAATATAAACAGACAATTTTCAGATGAAGAAACTGAAACCATTTCTAATCATATGAAAAGATGCTCTAAAGCACTATTGAGCAGATAAATACAAATTAAGACAATTCTAAAGATACCACTATACATCTCTCAGATTGGCTAAGATGAAAGAAAAGATAACGACAAATGTTGGAGGCGAATGTGGGAAAAGTAGGATGCTTTGTTGGTAGAATTGTGAATGGATCCAGCCATTCTGGAAAGCAATTTGGAACTATGTCAAAAAGTTCTCAAACTGTGCATACCCTTTTTTTCCAGCAGTGTTTCTACTGGGTCTGTATCCAAAAGAGATCGTAAAGGAAGGAAAGAGACCCACATGTGCAAAAATGTTTGTGGCCCTTTTTGTAATGGCAAGGAATTGGAAACTGAGTGGATGCCCATCAGTTGGAGAATGGCTGAATAAATTACGGTACATGAATGTTATGGAATATTATTGTTCTATAAGAAACAATCATCAGGATGACTTTAGAGATACCTGGAGAGACTAACATTAACTGATCCTAAGTGAAGTGAGCAGACTCAGGATATCATTGTACACGACAACATCAATATTATACAATGATCAATTCTGATGAACATGACTCTTTCCAACAGTGAGATGACTGATGCCATTTCCAATGATCTTATGATGAAGAGAGCCATCTACACCCAGAGAGAGGACTATGGGAACTGAGTGTAGATCACAGCATATCATTCTCACTCTTTTTGTTGTTGTTCATTAGCATTTTGTGTTCTTTCTGATTTATTTTCCTTTTTGATCTGATTTTTCTCATGTAGCAAGAGAATTCTATAAATATGTTTATACATAAAAGAACAACCCTTTGGCTTCACATTTCCTGCTCTTGCTTTCACTTTTTTATGAATATGTCTTTTATCTTTCTATTTAATTTTTAAAATACCTTTTGATTTTCAAAATACATGCAAAGATAGTTTTTTTTACATCATCCTTGAAAAACCTTGTGTTCCAAATTTTTCACCCCCTTCCTCTCCCCAGACCGCAAGTAATCCAATGTATGTTAAACATAGCCTATCCATGATAAATATATCTTTTAAAGAAATCTAATGTGATTAGTGCATTTTCTGGGTAGCCATTACATGATAATTAATTAAATGTTCATTTTCCATTTCATCCAAATCATCCTTTATTCTTTATAGTTTAATTTACAAGAATTTCTCATTCTTCTTGGACCAACTTCTCCTGTATGAGATTTTACCTATACTTTCTCTGAACCCTTTAAAATCTACTTTCCAAAGATGTAAGGTACACATCACATCACACTTGGTTTTCTTCTCCTTATCCAATATGAATTCTATAACAGAAGGGTCATATGCCCCAAGGTTACCATTGTTAGTAATTGAAACCAACCCCTACTTTAGAATCCTTGTGATCTTTTAGAAAGATTGAATTATCCTTAAGGTGCATTTTGAATGTTTTCAAGTGTTCTGCTTCTGATGGAGGTTATAACAGATATTGAAATAAATGGTTGTCTTCTTCCCCCATCATGATAATATTGTGATCGATGTAAGGTTTGTTTTAAATCTGTTTCTTTAATTCCTTATGTAATCCCTCCCTCCTGGAATGTAGGATGATTTCCAACAAAATAACAACAAAATACCAGGCTTTTTGATGGTTGAAACTGGCTTCTGGGTTTCCATATACTGGAGTGACATCAGGTAGAGATTGTAGCATGTATTCTGTATAATCCATTTATTCTCCAAGATTTCCAGTGGCCACTCTCAGCCAATCCCCACACAAATATCTAAAAAGAAGAAAAAAGTTTCCATAAAATTAACTAGTTTATATTTTTAAAAGTCTAATATTATTGGGATATTTCATAATTATGGTCCCTTAGCCCTTCAAAGAAGAGGGGAGAGATGCCTTCTAATATTTCTCCTTTGAGCTAATCCTGTTTTTTATAATTTCACAACATTCACCTTTTGATTGCTTTGTTAATTGTCTATTTGTGTAGTTGTCATCATTGTGTACATCGATTACCTGGTTCTGCTGACTCCAATCTGCATCAGTTCATATGAGTCTTTCTATATTTCTGTGCATTCTTCCTGAAACTTAGCATTTTCTCTACTAACCTGATAATTAGAAATTCCTTTCATCCTTTTCATCTTCTTCAGGACAAACTTTTATGTTGTGGATCCCAAGGCACCATGTAAACAGAAATTACTAATAAACATAGTAACCCCTCTGCCTGACTCTCAGATGGACATTTAAACTCCTGGTCATTTCAATTAATGTCTCAATTCCCCAGGTAATTCTTCACAAGTACAAGGTGCAGCGTGCTTGCTATTCTATATTAATAGAGGCAATTTCCTTACTGGAAGTTCTCTGTATCAGTGAAATCATAGATCTAATCTTCCTAAAGAAATCTCCCTAATACAATGGCAGCCTAAGGAAGGCAGGAACTTGCTTTCCCTTTTCTTTTTGTATCTCCAGCATCCCACACAATGCCTAGGACACAGTGGGTGCTTAATAAATAAGTAAAGAATGAATAAAGAATAAATCAAAGCAGATGCAGAACTGTGGAAACTAATGAAACCTTGCCTAAATCTGGTCTCTAAGTGAAACAGTTTAAGGCAGGATAAGGCAGGCACAGGGAGGAAGCATGAATTCAAAGCTGAAAATTGTTATTGAGTTTTTCTGCTGCTATTTCTACCTTTGTCAAGGTATAATTTGGAGTCAATTTTAACAGATTTGCTGCCAAGTTATAAAGTTAATATACCAAATGTTTATTTATCTTAACTGAGCATAGTCCTGTCACCCCTTTTCTTCTATAAATACATCCATAATTTGAGCATGTGATTTCTACTTTTCATTTTGGAGCACAGGATCAGAGATATGAGAGAGTCAAAAGCAGACAAGACATAAATAAGACTCTCCGGGCATCATCCATCAGGACTGAGTTATTAAAAATAAATAATAAATAAAAAGTAAATAAAAAAAAAAAACATTCCTTGGGAAAGTCATGCACAAGCGTGGAAAGGTCTTATGTGTCCATTTCTCCTAGATAGTTTGGTATTACCCATATTTTCTCTTAAAGAGGCAGCCTGACGTAAGGGATAAATTTGACCTTGGAGACAGGAAATGTGACTTCTGATCCACAAGATCTGTGTAACGTTGGAGCTCTCACGTAACTACGTAGCCCTCTAGGCCAGTTGTGGTCTCCAAAGAGAAGGCTGTGGTCTAATATGAAGGAGGTTGTGATAACCTGCAAGAACTATGTGATTAACCAATGGGAAAATCAGATTGGGGGGCTTATCTCATCCTCCATTCTCTCTCACTTCCATAGCCATTAGTCTTGAACATTTATATTGCTTCCTTCAATACTTTCACTCCTTTCCCCTTTACCTTTGGACCACCATGGCTATTGCTATGGGAGGTGAAATCCTCCACTCCTCACTCTAACACCTTTTATCTATCTAATCTCTCCTCAATCTCCTTTGGCATCTCAATCCTAGATATGTTCCAGTTTCCCTTAAGGCTCTATATTATTTTGTTTGGTAATCTTATCAATTCTCAATGGTTAAATTATTCTTTTAAAAATATATAGATAGATATGTATACATATATTTTCTAAAGCTTTTTATTTTCAAAATACAAGCATAGATAATTTTCAACATTCACCCTCGAAAAACCTTGTAATCTATATATTACTTTTATGCAAATGATTCTCCTAACTGCTCCCCCAGTATCCACATTCACGTTTCCAAGTCTCCATTATGCATTTTGAATTGGATATTTTATAGTCATTGTAAATTCAATGAGTTAAAAATTGAAGTCATGGTCTTCCTTTCCCCAGTTCCCCTCCCTCCTCAAGCCTTAATTACTTCCTAACTTTCCTATTATTAGGGAACACCACCAAGCTCATATTTTACTAAGGCTCATAATTAAAGTCCCATCCATGTTTCTTGACTTTTAAGTCCTAGCCAAAACTTCTCTTTCTTCAAGAAGACTTTCCCAATCTTCTTTGGAAATAGTACCTTCCCTCTGTGATTTGTTCTGTCTAGATCTTATTTATACTAAATGTTTTCTTGTTGTCTCTCCTATTAGGAGACAGAGAGAGGCTTAGAGACAGAGACAAAGAGAAAATTATCAAATCTTCTTTAAGTAATCCAAGTGAAAGCTAGGAAAATGGTCCAGAAAGGATGCTACAATTGGGAAACTGAGGCTCAAGTGAGTGAAATTATTTATTGCAGGTCACACAATTAGAAAGTGCTAGATTAAGGATTGAAAGCTGAAGCTTCTGGTTCCAATTCTCCTTCCAAAGCAAAACAGCTCCTCTCCCACAGTCTCATAATATTCATAAAGTGTTCATACATTAGCCAGAGAAGAAATTTCTTAATTGGGAGGAAAGTTTCTATTAAATTGAAAGTAGGAAAAAAAACTATCTATGTGAAACAGAAGATTGACTGAGATTGCCCTTTAATTAAAATAGAATTTGAATCTTCAGGCCAACTTAAATGTCACAGAATGAGTTCTTAAATGTTTAATATATGAATATTTTCAACTGATCTTTTTTTTTACAATAAATATATTCACATTCAATTCTGGATTTTATATTTCTGGTTATATTGACCCTAGTAATTATGAAGATACTTCTTTGAATTATGTATTTGATGAAGAGTCTACATTCTGACAAAAGTCACTATAATAATATGCAAGAAATGCAGTAAGCTACTAAATAAAATTTCCTTGACATTCCCAGGTCCTTTTTGAATTGATTTTTTTCCTATTTTGAGCATATTTTCCTCAGAAATCTTATGAAGAAGAATGACCAACTCTTTGATAACCAATGTATATTGTCCTTGCAATATACTTCACTGGAAATTATCCTGTCTTTGAGAATTGTGGTTGAAGAGACTCCTGAATTCTAAGTAAATCTAATTTTTTTAAAAGTGGAGAGAACAACTTTCTTTAAACAATGATACACACAGATATCTAAAACTAAGAAATTATTTTTTTCATTTAGCACGAATCTTTTTTTTGCTAGAATTCTTCAGGTGTTGAGAAAAAAAATAGTTGCTCAAGACATCAGTCTATGAGACTGTTGTGGTATTGATGGATAAGGATGGTCTGACTTCCTGAAATAGTTTTATCATTTTGTAAAAACAAACAAAAACCAAACTCTGTTCTATTGCCTCACATAACTGATATCCAAGCTTTAATCTTTGTGAAGTCACAACTCACTACATGTGGGCTATACCTTCTCACATTTTTTTCAGCACTTAGTGAATTCCTTTTTCTCTCATTCTCTTAATTTCAAATTCCCTTATCATTACCTTTCATTATTCCCTGCCTTTTCCCTAGTCTCTGACAAAAAGGTGACCCTTTTATTTGCTAAAGACAGTTCTCCTACACATGGATTGAATCCATCATCTCCCACCTTCTCCAGAACATTTTATCCTCAATTATTGACTTCCCTCCTCATTTTTATTCCCCTATTTATTAGTTCTTTCCTACTAACTTCAAACAAGTCAAAATCTTCCCCTTATTAAAAAAAAACACTGTCATTAGATCTTACAATCCTTCTATCAATCACTTTGTA
Source organism: Sminthopsis crassicaudata (assembly GCF_048593235.1). NCBI lineage: Eukaryota > Metazoa > Chordata > Mammalia > Dasyuromorphia > Dasyuridae > Sminthopsis > Sminthopsis crassicaudata. The sequence goes on along the minus strand of NC_133617.1, from coordinate 749,524,385 downwards.
TCTCTCTTCCCATTCTTAGCCAAACCTACTAACAAAAGCTGTCTATACTTTCTGCCTCAATTTCCTTTACTCTTTCTCTTAAGACCATTACAATTTGGTATCCAACTGCATCACTCAACTAAAAATGGCTCTCTCCAAAGTTACTCTTAATTAACTCAAAGTGAGTTCTTAAGATATAGATCATCTTTTTCTCAAGATCAAGAAAAGATCTTTCCTCACTCTGAATGCCTCTCAATCTATCTGATATTTATGGCATTGTTCTTCACTCTCTTGTCATTCACATCCTATAAGGTCAGAGGTCTGCTTCTCAGTCTCTTTTCCTGGTTTATTTCCAATATAATTCAATATAATTGAATCACACCCATAGCTGCACCAGATCATATGGCTGTAGACCCTAGTTCCAATGGCCTTTTGAATTTTTTTTTGATCTCATTCACTGAAAATTCCTTAAGATCAGACTGATATAACAGGTGGGGTTTCCTAAATTTCTTTCAATTCTCATCCTGCCTCTAGGAGTTAGCACAAAGATTATGCATGTTAACCCAGAGTTTCACTTTGCAAGAAAAAAAAGAGACATGATGGATTTGGCAATTGTTTTTTACTAGTATCCCTGAAGTTATGCAAACTACTCCCTTTACTATATTGAATTTCTCTGTCTATCATTTCATGCAAATGCTTCTAAGCTCAACAATACTTTTTCTTAACAAAATTAAATTCTCTCTTCCTAATTCTCATTCTTAAAAATATGGCTTTTCTATTTGACTTCAATGTTCCCCAAATTCTTTCTGCCAAAGACTTCCATGACATTGTTTGAGCTGGATTTTCTTCATCTCTTCGACTACTTGTTCATTCTCGTTCATTGGGTCCCAACAGTACCATACAATGGTTAGTCCTGAACTGTTATATTATGCCAGAATTCCTGGCTCCTCACATGATTTCTACTGCATACAATGGCCAAATTCTCCATCTCCATCTGCTGTTGTCTGCCATAGACTTCTACACTTGAAGTTCACTAATTCAAATTTATCTTTCCCTCCCAAATAAAAACCCCATCCCAGATCCCTATAACAAAAAACATTACCTCCATCTTTTCGGTAGGCTCAACACCGTTTTCCTTTGTTTGCTCTCACAATGAATTCATTACTGATCATGTCTTGCTACTTCTTTATCTACCTTTATTTCATCATAGCATCTATTTTACAATGAATTAGAATGTTATATATCCACATCTGGGAACTGAAAACATCCCCTTTGCTTTTTCTTGTGCGGGGAATTATGACATCTCCTCCCCTGGCTGGGAATTTCTTGAACAGAGGTTGTTTTTGTCTTGTTTTGCCTTTCTTTGGATTTATAGCACTTACCACAATGCTTGACCCATGGTAGATACTGAATAAGTTGCTAATGAAGTGACTGATTGATCTCATACTTGATTGTGAATCAGAATAACTTGTACATATCTATATCTATATATCTAAGGCTAGAAATGCAAAAGCAACCATAGATTGTTCCCATCATCACATTCAAGTGTGCTGATTCCTAACACTATACGTGGAATTGTTACGACCTATAAACGATGATTAAGTAAGCCATATACAATTTTTTCAGAAAGTGTTGTGATTCATTAATGCTTTTTTTAATAATCCCCCTGACCTTTCAATTGATTTGTATGCCATGAATGCAGCATAAGCAAATCCATTCTCAGTGTAGCAGTGATCTCTGTGTGTATTTTGCATTATATTTCAATCTAATGCTTTTGTAGTCTCAGAGAATTCTTCAGTCCCCAGTGGCACTGTTTATGAGGCTGGTAAGGTTATTATAGCTTTGTCTGGGTGAAGCGAGTTTGTGTGTCTGTTTTGCTTTTCTGGATACATTAGTGATGAATTATTAATGCAGGTAAGAGATTGTTATTTTTGGACTTGGTCAAATTAGGAAAGAAAGAGCAGAGAAAGAACATGGGGTGATTTAAGAGAAGGATAATCCTAACCAAGAAGTAGAGGGGCCTGGAGAAATGAGCATTTGGTCTGGAGTTAAAAGAATATGGATCTAGGAAGGAAGGAATCATTTAGTCTAGAGCTTCTTAAACTGTGGGTTGCAATCTTATGTATTGTAATTGAGAATACGGGGGTCATGAAATTGGGATTTATTATCAGCAAATGTTTGATTCATATACCTCTTTTCCATACCCACATACTCAGGATAAAGTAAAAATTTCTTAGGAGAAAGAGGGTCGTGAAAAAGGGGATTGGACTAGGTCAGAGCTTCTTAAACTTTTCATAGGTGAAAGCTCTGAGGACCAGAGAAGTGAAAACACTGATCTAAGATCTCACTGACAGAAACATTGGATTTGAATGCAGGTCCTCTAACTGCAGAGCCAGAGATGATGATTCAGGGAGAGATTAGTTCAAATTCTACCTCTGATAATTATCTACTGGGTGACTCAGACAAAGACTGTCCATTGTAAACAGCTGGCAATATGGAATCCCAGGGCTTGTTGGGAAATTGTAAAGTTCTTTAATAACCTCCAAGTTTCTCTCTGAATCAAAAGGGCCATCTGTTCTTTTGATGGTAAGGTTTGGTTCTGATTCTCGGATGGCCATTATCTTCAGAGAATTAAAGGTGAGGATGATCCATGGCATGGAGAGCAATGTAGGGGTGTGAGAATGTCACAATACCTCATGGATAAGGGACAACCCAGGAGAAACAGCTTGAAGGATGCAGAACCACAGACTGCAGATGGACCAGTCACCAGGCAGTCACCTGCCTGAAAAGTTCTTCGGTATTGTCTCTGGATAAAACACCTCGATGTTTGTTTATGACACAATGCATTTTGGTCAGGTCTTTATTTTAGAAATCTCCAGCTGATCAGAAGGCGATTTGGAGAGGGGAGCTTGGAAAGAAGGAGGCTGATGAGTTAGCTTTTAGGAATAAGGTCATGTGATGAGCCTCTGGATGATCTCAGGGGGCTGTGTGGTGGAGGGAAGAGAGGCAGGTTCAAGAGTTATGGAGTGAGCATCAGGAGACTCTGGTAACTGACTGGCAATTCCCAAATTGCAGACCTGGGGTACAGAGAAAATGACAGCACCCTCAGCCTAAATGGGGGAGACTGGAGGACAAATGAATTTAGGCCCTTTGACAGCTGGTATTTGACCATTCCAAGGTGGAAAAGGGCAAGTTCATAAGGGATTCTCATCTTTTAGTGTCTGAGCATGGAGACAAGGTACCCCCTCGTTTCTTGGTATTCCCAGAAATCTAAGACCTTAGATTTCTAAAATCTGGGTTGCATGGAAGAATAAGGTGCTTATTATGTCTTAGAGAAGGAATATTCTCATGGAGGGGATCCCAGATCTCTAAAGAAAATGAGACCTTAAGAGAAGCATGACCCCATTTTTAAATTCAGGATTAGAATGCTGCTTTTTTTTTACCCAAATGTTCATATAGTAGAATCACACTAACTCAAAGGACATTTGTGAAGGGGAAACATTCATTTAGACTCTTCCAAGTGATTAAAGTAGAGGAGTTAATAGCAGTTGGAGAGGGCCCAGGAACTCACAAGGTTCCAAGATTACTTAGATGAGGTTGCACAAATTAACAGATCAATATGATAACAGTAGTAAAACTGAACTGAAGACTTCAACCACATCTTAGAGGGCATCCAAAAGAAAAAGTTTTGGAGGAAAAAGAAAATAAAATCTGACTATTGTAAAGGGAAGCCTGTGGTCCCCTGAAAAGTGCATTAGAGATCTAGTCAGAAGACAAGGGTGCAAATCCACCTTTGTTCCTTATTCCCTGTGAGACTTTGGGGAAAACCCCATGTCTTTTCCCCACTGTGAAATGAGGGGATTTGACTAATGATCTCTGAGCCACTTCCAGCTCTAAATATGTGTTCTTGGTCCACAAGTTTAAAAGTGAAAGATGAGTTTGATATAAGAGATGTCAGGAAGAAAAGTAACAGGATACAGCAGAGAATACTGGACTTGGGGTCAGCAAGACTCCCAGTTCAAATTCTGCCTTATGATCTTTGCAACCTGGCTGATTCACTTGGTCTTTCCAACCCTTGGTTTCCTTATCTGTAAAATGAGTATCTTAGTCACATCCTCACAGAGGTGTTGAGCTTGTATGTAAAGTACCTTGATGACTTAGATGAACAATATAAAAGTGAATTATAATTATTATTCTTAATGATTACATAGATTTGTCCATAGAGGAAGGATTGATTCCTTGGGTCTGGAGTCCTGAGATAACAGTACCAAAGAGTTCTGAGGCCATTCTGGATCCTGCCACAAACCTGTTAGAACTGTCTCCAGGGCAGCCAGGTGGTTCAGTGGATAGAGCACCAGCCCTGGAGTCAGGAGGACCTGAGTTCAAATCTAACTTCAGACACTTAACACTTAACTCCCGGCAAGTCACTTAACTCAATTGACTCAGAAAAAAAAAAGTTGTCTCCAAATATCACTGACATATGGCACAAAAAAAAGAGCCCTGGAGGAGGAGTTCAAACAGCTCTCCTGATACTTGGAGTATCTGTGACCTGGGAAAGTTACCTCAACTATCAAAGCCTCAGTGACTCCATCTGTAGGAAGATTGGACCCAAATATCCTTCCAGTTCTAAGTTGAAGGGTAAATAGCCCTAAGTGTTGAGGGATTTGGAGTAAAGAAGAATAGTCAGTAGAGAAAAATTGACTCAAAAACATGACATGACATCAAAAAATAGCTATTGCTGGAAATATGGGAGCATCCAATGAACAAAAGAGCAGAAAGGCGTCAGATGGTATCAGACTGCTCCCTTTCTAATGGTTTTATGTAACTCAGCACTTGGTGGGGTTGGACAAAGTGGCTGCCTTTTAGCCCTGAAATTCTAGGATTCAGTGACTAAATCTCAGGTCTTATGAGCTAACCCAAAATACTTCCTTTTATCCTAAGTTATCTCTTCAGTGGAAGAAGCATAGCAAGAACCATAGTGGGGTATTAGCCAAGAGGCAACTCAGGAGCTGGCCATCATCTTATATATAAGGGCTAAAGGCTATGTGGGCAGGTTCAGTGGGCTACAGCCAGGACCACATCCTGGACAGGTGACCATCCGGTGTTGGCTAAAAGACTTGAGTTGGGAAGGAGGAGGGATGGATGGCGGAGGTGGAACTACCTTCTATGATATCTGCCTCTGCAACTTCCCATCATTCATGAGTCTAGCAAATCGAATCCCTTTGTTAGATGATGCTCTTTAAAAACCTGAGGACACTCACTGGGGGCCCTCTAGATGTCTTCTCTTTTCCAGGTCAATAAGGCCCAGTTCCATCCTCTCATCTTCACATGGCACCAACTTGAAAGGTCATGCCGCTTCTTTATTAATCAGTGACAAGGTCTTGCTTTGACAAGCTTCAGGCTAAGAAAATGACCCATTATCAACTTTTTATCTAGAACTTCTTCCTCTAGAGTTCAGAGCTGTCAGAACAGAATGGCATCATCATCATACGTGGGATTCTAATACTGATCTGTTTCCTGGCCATTGTGTTCATAGATCTTATGTACTATGGATGGGTTGTGGGAAATGGGGGAAGGACATGACCTTGACCAACTGTAGATCATTTCTATGAGATCTTTGGGAGCAGTCCTAAACCAAGGCCAATGGCTATTACTGATCATTTGTTTAGTTTCCAAAGAAAAAAAATCCCTTTGTTTCAAGGCTTCACAGAATGTTGTAGTGGAATGGATGCCTTTCTTTGTAATTCCAGGGAGTTCCTGGTACATAGTAAGCACTTAATGTTTGTTGACTGATTGATTGACTTCCAATGTGTGAAGGACATTTTCCATAATCCCTTATATTTCCAGGACTCAACATAGGAAAATTCTATGGGCTGGAAATAATTGCTTCAGTAACTGACAGTTAGGAAGTCACCCACTGGAGTGTGGTTTTTATTGCCCCCATCACTCATTCATTGGGCACTTAGCTTGGCTCTAGAGATGGTTATTCCCCTCTCCTTTTGGATATGACTTCTCCCCCCCATAAGTGACCTGTGACTGACTTTCCCTCAGTGTATGAACTCCCAAGGCAGATTTCCCAGGCAGAACCTCTCTCAAGGTTAAAACAACTTTTGTCTTAATTTGAAGAAAAGTCTAAATTCAAAACTGAAAAGGGCTGCCTCAAAAGGTAAGTGGACCTTTCTCGTAGGACAAGCAAAAGCTGAGGGACTCCTTGTCAGGTCACTGTGGAGGATCTGGGAGGACATTCCATGCTTCACATCCTCTTTATGGAAGGAGGCCACCTAGAATAGCCATTTCTTAATTTTCAGTCAGCTGTCTTCCTCTGGACTTCATTATGTCCCTAAATTGGATACTTCTCTGGGTGCCCCCTTTAGAGCTTTTTATATGTTCTCCTGTAATGTCCTTCTGGAGGTGTCTGGATCTCTGGAGGATCTGGTGACCAGCCTTGGTCTTTAGTGGAGAAGTGAGGGAGGCAGGAGACTATGCCAGCAGCATAGTCAAGGATGGAGTGTCTCATTTCCAGTCCTCTCAGCCCTTAAGTACCTCAGGATGATTACGTCATTATAGCACACTGAGCATGTGCTAACTAGAGAACCATTATCATCAATCACCCTGAGCAAGGGCTAACTATAAGAATCCTGTAATTGATATGTAAATGCCTCTTGCTGGAAGTATCCCTTGCTTCAAGTAGAATATAGATGGTGATGCCCCCCTTGACGTCTCAGAAAGGGTGACAGGCACCCAAGGGAGGTGGGGAGTCAAACCAAATGGTGCCAGCAGGTTCCCTCTGGGCTGAAGGGTCTTATATGTTTCCCAGAGTTCCCCCACTATCTGCCGCCCTCTAGATTCTCCCAGTCAATGGTGAACTCCTGGAGGACAGGGAGTATCTTTTGCTTTTCTTGGCATCCCTAGCACTCAGCACAGTGACTGTTACATAGCAGGTCCTTTACAGACTGCTCAGGGTAGGAGAGTACTGCTCTGTGGCTGAGCATCTTGGACAGTTAACCAGGGCACCGAGAATTCAATAACTTGTCTGGGGGATGGCTCACTGCCAGGCTATGTGGGGGGGGGGGACTTGGATTTGAACCCTGCTCTTCCAACCAATATGGTTGGTTCTGTCCATCACCGCACCTTGGGGGGTCGCTATTATTTGCCTCTGGACCGTCACTAGTAGTCACGCATTGGGTTGAATGGATTTGGAGAGCTCCAGGGATATGAAGACTTAGAAGAGTCCCCTAGGGCTTCCTTCCTTCTTGGTTGGTGCTCTGAACTAAGAACTATGGGCATGGGCTGATGGCTCGATGTCCACCTAAAGTTCCATAAGGCTGGGCTGGAGCTGTACATGGGAAGGAGCAGAGGATACTTGGATACTCAGTTACTTTAGTGATGCTGGGTCCTAAAGCCCGCTTCCTCTCCAACACACCACCCACATACAGGGAGGAGTAGATGGGCTGGACAGAGCCTGGGGGAGCTGGAGACAAAGTGCCCAGGCCAGGAGGAGTGGAGCTGTTCAGGGCAGCGCTAAGGACTTTTACCCAGAGACTATTTATAGTCTTTAAGTTAAAAAAGAAAATTTCCCTCCCCCCCCCCCCCCTTATTCATATATCCTGCTTAGAAGGAGAAGCACTTTCTCCAAAGAAAACTTCAGGTAAAATCAGCCCCACCTCCTCTTGCACTCTCACAAATGAGAATGCCCTGGAGCTGTGCAGCAGTAGCTTTTCTTGCCCAGATGTGACCCTCCCCGCCCCCCCCCCCCCCCCCGTCTTCTTTCTCTCTGTGTGTGTGTCTCTGCCTGCCAGTCTGTTTCTGTCTCTCTTTCTCCGTTCCTCCCTCCCTCCCTTTCTCCTTCCCCCCTCTCGTTCTCTTTCTTTCCTCACTTCTCCCCTCTCTCCTCTCACTCTTCTTTTCTCTTTTTCTTTTCTTCTTCTTCTTCTTCTCCTTCCTTCCTTCCTTCCTTCCTTCCTTCCTTCCTTCCTTCCTTCCTTCCTTCCTCCTTCCTTCCTTCCTTCCTTCCTTCCTTCCTTCCTTCCTTCCTTCCTTCCTTCCTTCCTTCCTTCCTTCCTTCCTTCCTTCCTTCTCTCTCTCTCTCTCTCTCTCTCTCTCTCTCTCTCTCTCTCTCTCTCTCTCCTCTCTCTCTCTCTCTCTCTCTCTCTCTCTCTCTCTCTCTCTTCCTCTCTCTCTTCCTCTCTCTCCCTCTTTCCCTTCCTCCCTCCTCCCTAACCGCCTCCCTCCCTCCCTCCCTGCGCCTCTCCCTCCTCTTGCTCTCCGTCGCTCTCCATCATTCTATCCTATACCTCTCCGCCGGCTGCAGCTTCTCGCTGCCTCTCTGCTCTCCCCCTCCCCCATCTTTTCCGCAGCCCGTGCCCCCAGCCCGGGGTTCAGTGCCGGGCTCCCTGGGGCTTCGCTGCGCCTTTAAGCTCCCCCCTCCTCCCGCGGCCCCTCCCGCCCTCGCCCGCGGCCGGTGTCCCTCCCCCTGCATCCCTGGGTGTCTCCATCCTGCCGCTCGCTCGCTCCCGGCTGGCTCCGTAGTCCCCGCTCTGTCGGTGGGTCGGGCTTAGCCGCCGCCCGCCGCCGCCGCCGCCGCCGCCGGCCTCGGCCCGAACCTCCTCCTGCTCCTCCATCCCCTGCCTCCTGGAGCCGCAGCAGCAGCCCCAGCCATGGCCGACATCAAGACGGGCAATCTTCGCCAAGAACGTGCAGAAAAGGCTCAACCGAGCTCAAGAGAAGGTGCTCCGGGGCGCGGGGCGGGGTGCGCGCGGGCGGGGAGAACCAGGGTACGGGACCCGGGACGAGAGGACCCGGGAGGGGGAGGGGGCGGCTCCGGCCAACGTGTTGGGGAATCCCTCCTCCCTGTGCCCACGGCACCCACGGGGACACACACCACGCTGCGGCACACACACATCACTCACGGACACACACACACACACACACAAATCACTCACGGACACACACACACAAACACATCACACACAGACAAACATCACTCACGGACACACACACACAAACACATCACACATAGACACACACACAAACACATCACACACACATCATTCACGGACACACACAAACATCACTCATGGTCACAGACACACGCAAACACATCATACACACAAACACACAGCACTCACAGACACACAAACATCACTCATGTTCACAAACACATCACTCACGGACAGACACACACACAAACACATCAGACACACAACACATCACTTACGGACACACACACAAACACATCACACATAACATATCACTCACTGGCACACAAACACACAAACATCACTCATGGTCACAGACACATATCACTCAAACACATCGCCAAACAAGGATACACAACTTAGAGAAGCACAAGACAGACACAACACATACACAACAACCAGAGAGCTGGCAGACACAAACCCAGCACCCATCCGAACTCTGGGATCCTCAGCCTGGCCTGCTCCGGAAGTCCCCTCTCCTCCTCCCTTCTCCGCCCCTCCCCCACTATTCGGCTTCCCTCTTTCCCGGAGATTAGGGGTGTCGGGCGCGTGGGGAGCAGCACTCCTGGGTTACAGGAGGAAGAGTTGCCTTGGAAGGGGACTAGGGGAGTGGGGCACCCGAAGGGAGCAGCAGGAGCTGCTGGAGGGGCTTACAGGGGGGATGCGGGCCGGAGAGGGATTCGCAAGCATCCTCATCCCGGGTCCGCGGGGCTTGCACAGGGCTTGCACACGCGCACTTTCGTTCCTACCCACCCGTGTGGGTGTCTCCCCCGCAGAGGTCGCCAGTGACCTCTCTCCCTGAAGGGTGGGGGTGGGGGGAGGTCAAGGGGCTGGCCCCGAGGCTTAGTCTTGCCCGCCAAAGTCGGGAGCTGCGGGAGAGGAGAGCTGGCGGGGCAGAGGGAACACGGCGTCCCCCGTTCGGGCATCCTCCTGCACTTGGCTGCAGCGGGATGGAGAGACGCGGGGAAGTGCTGCCCATCGCATCCCTTGGTCCGCGGAGGGAAGCAGCTGGCTTGTTGGCCGAGCAGCTCCGAGCTGGGAGCCGAGGAAGCCGGGTCCGTCTGGGGCTGCGCGCGGCCGTGGTGCAGCGTGTCCCGAGCACACGGACCCGGGCCTCTCGGGCTCTGGCCTGGGCCGCCCCCACCACTCCGAGGGGCTAGCTGGAGACGGGGAGGGGGTGCCCTGGAGCCGACCTGACCCTCGCCAGAGAGGCAGAGCACGTCCGGTTGTGGCCGCTGGCGGCCCCTTCGCGACGATGCCCTCTGCCCGTGGCGGAAGAAGCAGCCGCTCCTCTGTCCAGGGCGACATTCAAGGCAATCTGGGGCGCAGGAATGGCCCCTCTGCGGGACTACGGACAGCAAGGCCGCCTCCCCGCTGAGCCCGAACCCCCTGACACTCGTATTTGTCTCTGCGTGGGGAGTGGGGGGGCCTTGGGGCTGAGCCGGGGACGGGGAAGGAATCTTCCGGGCAATGACAATGGCGCGCCTCCCAGGCCGGCTCGCGCTCACGTGGTGGCAAGCTTTTCCTCCCCGGGGAGGGCCCCAGGTGTGCGAGCAGCGGCTCTCCCGGGAAGGGGCAGGCCTGGGCTGCCCTCCCTTTTGCAATTAACTCGCACCCTCCCGGCTTCTGCCTCCAGCCCGAAATGTATAGCCCTGGAGAGTTGGGGTTGGGAGAACTACTGGAGAAGGCCGGTCCCCGAAGGAGGGCGTCCTCGGGGTCCGTGCAGTCCTGGTGCCCCCTCAGCGCGGCTCCGCACATGCCCACTGCCAGCCGCCTAAGAGGATTGCCCTCCTTTTAATATCCCCAAGCCCTTCTTGAGCACCTGTGACCCGGCTCCCGGGCTGCTCGCGGCAGCTCGGTGACCCACTCTTCCAAGTGCTTCCTGCAGAGTTTCCGGCCCTCACAATTAGACTACTGGCCATTTGACTCCGTGCCGGCTTCTTCTCCTCGTTTTGAGATGCTCCATTTTCCCTAACTGTATTTACTCTTGTCTCTGCCCTGGCTCGCCTTCAGAATGGATACGGATTGTCTGGAGGGCGTTACAGTAGATCCACCCCCATCTTTTAAAAAGATCCTTCCTTCCTTCCTTCCTTCCTTCCTTCCTTCCTTCCTTCCTTCCTTCCTTCCTTCCTTCCTTCCTTCCTTCCTTCCTTCCTTCCTTCCTTCCTTCCTTCCTTCCTTCCTTCCTTCCTTCCTTCCTTCCTTCCTTCCTTCCTTCCTTCCTTCCTTCCTTCCTTCCTTCCTTCCTTCCTTCCTTCCTTCCTTCCTTCCTTCCTTCCTCCCTCCCTTCCTTCCTTCCTTCCTTCCTTCCTCCCTCCCTCCCTTCCTCCCTTCCTCCCTTCCTCCCTTCCTTCCTTCTTTCCTTCCTTCCCTCCTTCCTTCCTTCCCTCCTTCCTCCTTCCCTCCTTCCTTCCTTCCTTCCTTTCCTTTCTTTCCTTCCTTCCTTCCTTCCTTCCTTCCTTCCTTCCTTCCTTCCTTCCTTCCTTCCTTCCTTCCTTCCTTCCTTCCTTCCTTCCTTCCTTCCTTCCTTCCTTCCTTCCTTCCTTCCTTCCTCCCTCCCTTTCCTTCCTCCTTCCTTCCTTCCTTCCTTCCTTCCTTCTTCCTTCCTTCCTTCCTTCCTTCCTTCCTTCCTTCCTTCCTTCCTTCCTTCCTTCCTTCCTTCCTTCCTTCCTTCCTTCCTTCCTTCCTTCCCTCTCTCACTCTCTCTTTCTCTCCTTTTCTAACCTTTACTTCCTCCCTTTTTCTTCCTTCTCTTTCTCAGCTGATGAAATGCAGGCCGGTATATTAGACAACACTGGATTTAGCACTAAGGGGACTGGAACTTGAATGCCAGCTTACCAGGGTGATCTTGATGAGATGTAGTTACACTGCAGAGAACAGAGGTTTTGGAGTTAGAGGAGCAGGGTTCTTCTGCCTCTGTTACTGACTAAGTGACCGAGAGGAAAATCATCACCTCCCTGTCACTCAGATTCTAGACTGCAATTTAAGTGGCACTAGATGCCCTCTGATGGCCTTCCAGATATGTCTATTTATGATTCTGTGACCTTTCTGAGCCTCTTTTTTCTCACTTGCAAAATGAGAGATAACAAATCCTGTGCCATTTGGGGAAAGGGTTGTTTTGAAGATCTAGTGAGAAATCAGGTGCTATATAAAAGGCAAAGCATGGCTTGGCTAGTTATTGTTATTATTGATGTTAATCATAATCATCATTGGGTGATCATGATGGGAGCCTGTGGAAATAGAGAAAAGAACCAAAATGGCAAGAAAAAAGAGAGGTGTGGTGATGAGTAAATGAAACCATCTTCACTAAACTTGGAAAAACACAAGACACTTGTCAAATGAAAATATTTTTATTGTTCCACTTTCAATCTTTTATTTTTTAATTCCATGTAAAAAATTTATATTTTTGCAAGTTCTTTCCTTTCCCCTCCCTCCTCTTTTTCCTCATTGAGAAGATAAGCAATTTGATATAGGTTATGTATGTATAATCATGCAAAACATGAATATATATGTATTTATACATATTAAATAGAACAATTTGGATAATCATTGCCCTTGTAATTTTTATTTTTAGCTCTATGTTCTCTCCTTCCTTCCACCTTCGCCACACCCACTGAGAAAGCAAGAAATAGGATACCTGTTATAATATACAGCCATGCAAAATATATTTCCACATTAGCCAAGTTCACACACAAAAAAAAAAAAAAAATTAAAGGAAAACATGCCTTAAAATGAAATCTCAGTCCATCAACTCCAGTCTGGAAGTTTAGCATTTTATATCATAAATCCTTTGTATTTGTGGTGGATCATTGTATTGATCAGAGTTTACAGTTGATTTTCCTGAAAATATTGCTGTTACTGTGTGGATTGTTCTTTTGGCTCGCTTTGCATCAGTTCATATATATCTACCCAGTTTTTTCTGAAACTACTGCCTTTATCTTTTCTGATAACACAATACTATCACTTTCATAATTTGTTCAGGCATTTTCCTATTGATGGGCATCTCTTCAGGTTCCAATTCTTTGCTACCACAAAAAGAGTTGAGCTGCTATAAATACTTTTGTACATGACTCATTTTCCTTCTTCTTTGATGAATGATTGTTTTCACTGAAAAGAATGTGGTGTGGTGGGAATGGATTTGGAAGCAGGAAGGACTTGAGTTCAAATCCAGCCTCAGACATTTACTAGCTGAGTACCCTTGGCAAGATACTTAAAATCTCTTTGCTTCAACTTTATCATATTTTAAAAAATCATATAATTCCCAGAATTGTTGTGAGACCCAAATGAAATAATGTCTGTAAAATGCTTTGCAAACTTAAAAGTATTAAAGAAATGTGGGTGTTACTATTGTTGCATTTCAATTTATTTCCTCTTTTGTACCCCTTTTCAAAGAAGTAGTTGGAAGGCCTCTGTCTGCCTCAGTTTCTTCAGTTGTTAAAGTGGAAGTAATTCTAGCACTTACTCTCAGGGTTGTAAGGCTCATACAATATAATATTTATAAAGTGCTTAACACAGTAACTGACTTATAGTAGTCACTTAAAAATGCTTATTTCCTTACCTACTATAAAGAAATCTCATTTGGGCATATGATCCTTATTTGGCACCAGTCAGTCAAGAAGTATTTATTAATGCCTGCCAAGCATTGTGCTACAGGCCATGTTCTTCAGATAAAGCCAACTCCAATGATGCTGGGTGTGTGACGGTCCCTGTATGGGCACTGTCTCTCTATACCTTTGTGTTGGTCTTTTTGAGTTGCTAGGGACAAAAAATCCATCACGAGTCAATGTGTGACACTGTAAATCTGTGTCTGATTCTGTGCTCATGTAGTCAGGGTCAAAGGCTTCATTCTTTTGTAAGGATGGATGTGTTCCATGGCAATAGGTGTCTTTCCATACTCATCCTTCATTAACCACTTGCCATGTGAAGACAAAATGGCTGAGGAGGTGTGAAACTGTGATGGAAGCATCGGTCCATTTTTGGTACTCCCAGTGCCTACTACAATACGTGGTACAAAGTAGACGCTTAATATCTGCTTGTTGCTTGGTTTGACTGATGATTAGTCAACTTTGAATAAAGAAAATGTTATCCTTGAAGGTTTCATTGTGTTCTTCCATTCTGTTCCTTCATTTAGCTCCTATTCCCTTTAATAGCATTTTAAGATTCTCCCTTTCCACTTGGACCTTTTTTCTGTGTCTACAGAATATAGTGTTCTCCCCATCCTACTCAGTACTTCCAATGACTTCACCTATTTCCTTCCCTTCTTTTCCTTTCCTCTCTGTCAAACTTGTTACATTGTTCTGCAGTTATGACCCTACCACATAAAGTTCTCTTCACACCTTTTATCAGATTTACATCCCTCCACTTCACTGATGCTGGTGGCCACATCCAGAGGAACTTTGACTTCATGGTCTTTGACATCTCTACAACATCTGCATCTTTCATAAAAGGTCCAGTTGTCCTCTTGCTGAATTTTCTGTGGCACTGGCCAGTCCTGGCTTCTTCCTAACACTCTTTTTGGTCTCCATGTTGGAATTCCCCCAAAAAATCTATACTCAGACCATTTATCTTCCCTTTTGCCTGAGCTTTTACCTGCTCCTAAGGTTTTGACTATTGACCCACATGAATGCTTCTTCTTTCCTTCTTCTGTATATTTATAATTGCTTTCAAACTCTATAGTAATTGATTTTGTCTGCTATGTGATATCTCTTTTAGATTTTTGTTGGACTATTATTTAAATCTTAGATTGTAACTTAACTTTTCATGTTGTAATAATCTGGGGAAAAATTGTGTTTTCATAGTTCTGCTTAAAAAAAATCAGCTCTTAAAGTCCAAGATTGCTGAGATACAGCTAAGTCAGCAATTCATGTGAAGAATATTTAGGGGTCAATTGTCTGTAGAAATCCATAGCGTGACATGAAATCTCAAAGGGCTAAGGTTATCCTAGATTGAATTGGAATACATAGTGATTATAACAAGGTTAAGGATTAATTTTCTGTTTGGTGCTCTAGTCATATCACAGGACTCTGCGTTCAATCTGAGCACCACATTTTAGGAAGGAAATCAACAAGATTGAATGTATGCAGAAGAAGCTAATTGTGATGGAG
Organism: Sminthopsis crassicaudata; assembly: GCF_048593235.1. Lineage (NCBI taxonomy): Eukaryota > Metazoa > Chordata > Mammalia > Dasyuromorphia > Dasyuridae > Sminthopsis > Sminthopsis crassicaudata. The sequence goes on along the minus strand of NC_133617.1, from coordinate 749,509,324 downwards.
AAGAAACCAGAGATCATTCCATAAGAAGATTAATGAAAAGAAATGGGGGTATTTAGCCAAGAGAAGGGAAGATAAAAGGCTCATGAAAGTTGTTTTCAGGTAAATGAAGTGCCATCAGATGATAAAGAGATTCAGCTTATTTTGCTTGATTTTAGAGAGAAAATGAGAAACAAAGGGTAGAAGTTTCCCAGAGAAAGATTTAGATTTGAGGTAAGAAAACTCTTCCCAATAATCAGAGCTGTCCAAAAATGGAATGAGTCTTTTGGGAGGCTGTGGGCTTTCCTATATTGGAGGTCTTCAAGAAGAAATAGGATTACTTGGGTATTTTGCAGTGCAAATTCTTATTCAAGTATGGCTAGAACTAGATAGGGACTTCAAAGTCCCTATCAGCTCCGAGATTCTGTGATTCTATGATTCATATAACTGTTGGTATTCACAATATGAAATCCTTGTCCAATGACTAACTAGTTGACATATAACTGGAGGAAATGAACCATATTCAATATTGATATTCTCATTATAAATGAAAAGACATAAGTTTATTAAAACAGAATGAAGAGATGAAGAGAAAGGTCAATATGTAATAGCAAATACAAGCATTGATACAGCTGGTTTTATCATATGCCCAAAGACAACTAGGAACATTATTTCATGAATCCTTGGTCATCTTATTTTTTGTTCTTAGTGATTATTATTTTTTTCTGCTTCTCATCTTTTGTTCTTAGTGATTATTTTTTTTTGCTGAGGCAATTGGGATTAAGTGACTTGCCCAGGGTCACTCAGTCAAGGAAGTGTTAAATGTCTGACGCCATATTTGAAACTCAGGTCTTCCTGACTTCAGGACTGGTGCTCTATCCACTACACCAATTAGCTGCCCTCTCAATGATTATAATCAAAAAGATTACCTTAAAATAATTTCATCTTGCTCAACAAAATCTTTTTTGAAGGATGAAAAGAGAGCTAGGGAAGTTATACAAAAAATCTGATGGGATCCTTCAAAATAATTCCTTATATACATATATTGGTACCATTCTTGGCAAGTGGAAAGTCAGTGCTTTGGTATAAGTGAATCTGGGATGATGAAAATGCTTAGAAAAAAACCTTGGCTATATTTCTGATAAAGGAATGTTTCTCTGATAGTCTCCCTCATCACCCTTGATCACACTTGGGGCATGGAGAATCTCAGACCTAACATTCAGTGAAAGAGTTCTGCTGCCACCATCCTTATTCTCCACGGCAACAGTTGTTTAAGTAGTTTCAGACAACTAGTGAATTTGCAGGACTGAGAACTTCTGGGTTAAATTAACATTTTCATCTATTTCAGTCAACTGCTGACTCTATCTACAATTTCTTAAGGCAGCTGTTTCCAAAAATCATGGGATTTAGGATTAGGGGTAGCGGGGATGTTAGAGAACATCACATATATAACCCTATTTTATAGATAGGGAAATTGAGGAACAGCAAGGCTAAGTTACTTACCTGGGGACACACTACTGGGTAAGGACCTAAAGCAAGATTTGAATAGGAGTCTTCCTGATTGCCAAGAAAGTTCTCTATCCATCATAAAAGTGTGCCTCTCAGTGTCCCATGGTGCATCTCCATGAAATGTTCCTTCTAAAATCCTCTTTGTAGTTTAAAAAATAACAGCATACAGTTTTAATCCATAGGGAGGATCATTCCATCCTAGAAATTCATGATTTTTAAAAATATTTATTTATTTAGTCTTCTTTATAAATTTTGAGTTCCAAATTCTCTCCCATCTGTCTTCTCACCCACTAATAATGCATTCCAGCCATCATCTGCGCTTGTCAAATCATGTAAGACATATTTCCATGATCATCATGTCACTCAAAAGTAAAAACACCAAAAGAAAACAAGAATATTATACTTCAATTTGCACTTAGAGTTCATTAGTTTTCTCTCTGGAGGTGAATATTATTTTACCACTATTCCTTTGGACTTGTCTTGGATCATTGCATTGACTGAAGTAGCTAAATCTTTCATGTTTGATCTTCCAGTAGTTTTACTTTACTTTCCATCAGTTTATATAGGTCTTGCCATGTTTTTCTGAGCCATTCCACTTATCATTTTTTATAGCACAATAGTACTTCATCACAATATTGTATATCAACTTCTTTAGCCATTCTTCAATTGATGAACGTCCCCTCAATTGCCAATTCTTAGCCACCACAAAAAGAATTACTGTAAATGTTTTATAGTCATAGATCTTTTCCTCTTTTTAAAAATTTTTCTTTGGGATAGACCTAGTAGTGGTATCAGTGGGTCAAAGGTTATGCACAGTTTTATAGCTCTTTGGGCATAGTTCCAAATTAATCCTCCCAAATCATTGGACCAGTTTACTACTCTACCAAACATCTCACTAGTGTGGCTATTTCCCTTTGCCCTTCATCATTTGTCCTTTGTTATAGCTTTGAAATGGTACCTAAAATGTTTTAATTTGCCTTTTTTTTCTTTTTTTTTTTTAAATTATATATATATATATATATATATATATATATATATTTTATAATATTATCCCTTGTATTCATTTTTCCAATTTACCCCCCTCCCTCTATTCCCTCCCCCCGACGACAGGCAATACCATACATTTTACATGTGTTACAATATAGTCTAGGTACAATACATGTGTGCGAATATCACTTTCTTGTTGCACAATAAACATTAGAATCCGAAGGTACATGCAACCTGGGCAGACAGATATTAGTGCTAACAATTTTCATTCCCCTCCCAGTGTTTCTTCTCTGGGTGCAGCTACCTCTGTCCATCATTGATCAACTGGAAGTGAGTTGGATCTTCTTTATGTTGAAGATTTCCACTTCCATCAGAATACATCCTCATACAGTATTGTTGTTGAAGTGTACAGTGATCTTCTGGTTCTGCTCATTTCACTCAGCATCAGTTGATTTAAGTCTCTCCAGGCCTCTCTATATTCCTCCTGCTGGTCATTTCTTACCGAGCAATAATATTCCATAACCTTCATATACCACAATTTACCCAACCATTCTCCAACTGATGGACATCCATTCATCCTCCAGTTTCTAGCTACAACAAAAAGAGCTGCCACAAACATTTTGGCACATATATGTCTCTTTCCGCTCTTTAGTATTTCTTTGGGATATAATCCCAGTAGTAGCGCTGCTGGGTCAAAGGGTATGCACAGTTTGATAACTTTTTGGGCATAATTCCAGATTGCTCTCCAGAATGGCTGGATTCTTTCACAACTCCACCAGCAATGTATTAGTGTCCCAGTTTCCCCACATCCCCTCCAACATTTGTCATTATTTGTTCCTGTCATCTTAGCCAATCTGACAGGTGTGTAGTGGTATCTCAGAGTGGTCTTAATTTGCATTTCTCTGATCAGTATTGATTTGGAACACTCTTTCATGTGAGTGGATATAGTTTCAATTTCTTCCTCTGAGAATTGTCTGTTCATATCCTTTGACCATTTATCAATTGGAGAATGGTTTGGTTTCTTATAAATTATGGTCAGTTCTCTATATATTTTGGAAATGAGACCTTTGTCAGAACCTTTGTTTTTAAAAATATTTTCCCAATTTGTTACTTCCCTTCTAATCTTGTTTGCATTAGTATTATTTGTACAGAAACTTTTTAGTTTGATGTAATCAAAATCTTCTATTTTGTGATCAATAATGATCTCTAGTTCTCCTCTGGTCATAAATTCCTTCCTCCTCCACAAGTCTGAGAGGTAGATTATCCTCTGTTCCTCTAATCTATTTATGATCTCATTCTTTATGCCTAAATCATGGACCCATTTTGATCTTATCTTGGTATATGGTGTTAAGTGTGGATCCATATCTAATTTCTGCCATACTAATTTCCAGTTTTCCCAACAGTTTTTTCCGAATAATGAATTTTTATCCCTAATGTTGGAATCTTTGGGTTTGTCAAAGATTAGATTGCTATAGATGTACCCTTTTTTGTCCTTTGTATCTAATCTGTTCCACTGATCTACCGGTCTATTTCGTAGCCAATACCAAATGGTTTTGGTGACTGCTGCTATATAATATAGCTTTAGATCAGGTACACTTAGACCACCTTCCTCTGAGTTTTTTTTCATTAGTTCCCTTGAAATTCTTGACCTTTTATTCTTCCATATGAATTTTGTTGTTATTTTTTCTAGGTCATTAAAATAGTTTCTTGGGAGTCTGATTGGTATAGCACTAAATAAATAGATTAGTTTGGGGAGTATTGTCATCTTTATTATATTCGCTCAGCCTATCCAAGAGCACTGAATGTCTTTCCAATTATTTAAATCTGATTTTATTTTTGTGGCAAGTGTTTTGTAATTTTTCTCATATAATTCCTGACTTTTCTTTGGTAGATGGATTCCCAAATATTTTATACTCTCAACATTTGTTTGGAATGGAATTTCTCTTTGTATCTCTTGCTGTTGCATTTTGTTAGTGATATATAAAAATGCCGAGGATTTATGTGGATTTATTTTGTATCCTGCCACTTTGCTGAAATTTTGAATTATTTCTAGTAGCTTTTTAGCAGAGTCTTTGGGGTTCTCTAAGTATACCATCATGTCATCTGCAAAAAGTGATAGTTTGATTTCCTCATTTCCTACTCTAATTCCTTGAATCTCTTTCTCGGCTCTTATTGCCGAGGCTAGCGTTTCTAGTACTATATTGAATAGTAATGGTGATAGTGGGCAACCTTGTTTCACTCCTGATCTTACTGGGAAAGGTTGCAGTTTATTTCTATTGCATATTATGCTTACTGACGGTCTTAAATATATACTCCTGATTATTCTAAGGAATAATCCATTTATTCCTATACTCTCAAGAGTTTTTAGTAGGAATGGATGTTGGATTTTGTCAAATGCTTTTTCTGCATCTATTGAGATGATCATATGGTTCTTATTAATTTGATTATTAATATGGTCAATTATATTAATAGTTTTCCTAATATTAAACCAGCCCTGCATTCCTGGAATAAATCCTACTTGATCATAGTGTATTATCTTGGAGATGATTTTCTGAAGTCTTTTTGCTAATATCTTATTTAAGATTTTAGCATCAATATTCATTAAGGAGATTGGTCTATAATTTTCTTTCTCAGTTTTCGATCTACCAGGTTTAGGTATCAGTACCATGTCTGTGTCATAAAAGGAGTTTGGTAGGACTCCTTCATCCCCTATTTTTTCAAATAATTTATATAACTCCTACTTGATCATAGTGTATTATCTTGGAGATGATTTTCTGAAGTCTTTTTGCTAATATCTTATTTAAGATTTTAGCATCAATATTCATTAAGGAGATTGGTCTATAATTTTCTTTCTCAGTTTTCGATCTACCAGGTTTAGGTATCAGTACCATGTCTGTGTCATAAAAGGAGTTTGGTAGGACTCCTTCATCCCCTATTTTTTCAAATAATTTATATAACATTGGGGCTAATTGTTCTTTAAATGTTTGGTAGAATTCACATGTGAATCCATCTGGCCCTGGGGATTTTTTCCTGGGGAGTTGATTAATAGCTTGTTCTATTTCTTTTTCTGAAATGGGACTATTTAAGCAATTTATCTCCTCCTCTGTTAATCTAGGGAGCCTATATTTTTGGAGAAAGTCATCCATTTCACTTAAGTTATCAAATTTATTGGCATAAAGTTGGGCAAAGTAACTCCTTATTATTTCTCTAATTTCCTCTTCATTGGTGGAAAGATCCCCCTTTTCATTTGTAAGACTATCAATTTGATTTTCCTCTTTCTTTTTTTTGATCAAATTTACCAAAGGTTTATCTATTTTATTGGCTTTTTCATAAAACCAACTCTTGGTTTTATTTATTAATTCAATAGTTTTTTTACTTTCAATTTTATTGATTTCTCCTTTTAATTTTTGTATTTCGAGTTTAATTTTTGGTTGGGGGTTTATAATTTGGTCTTTTTCTAGCCTTTTAAGTTGTAAGCCCAATTCGTTAATCTTCTCTTTCTCAATTTTCTTCAAATAAGCCTCTAAAGATATAAAATTTCCCCTTATTACTGCTTTAGCTGCATCCCAAAGATTTTGATATGATGTCTCATCATTATCATTATCTTGGGTGAAATTGTTAATTGTTTCTATAATTTGCTTTTTCACCCAGTCATTCTTTAAGATGAGATTATTCAGTTTCCAATTACTTTTTGGTCTATTTACCCCTAACTTTTTACTGAATGTAGCTTTTATTGCATTGTGATCTGAGAAGAAGGCATTTATTATTTCTGCCTTCCTACATTTAATTTTGAGATCTTTATGTCCTAATATATGGTCAATTTTTGTATAGGATCCATGAACTGCTGAGAAGAAAGTATATTCCTTCCTATTGCCATTCAGTTTTCTCCAAAGGTCTATCATACCTAGTTTTTCTAATGTTCTATTTACTTTTTTAATTTCTTTCTTGTTTGTTTTGTGGTTTGATTTGTCTAAATCTGAGAGTGCAAGGTTGAGATCTCCCACTATTATAGTTTTACTGTCTATTTCTTCTTAACTTTTCCTTTAGAAAGTTAGATGCTATACCACTTGGTGCATATATGTTTAGTATTGATATGGCTTCATTATTTATGCTACCTTTCAGCAGGATATAGTTTCCTTCCTTATCTTTTTTAACGAGATCTACTTCTGCTTTTGCTTGATCTGAGATAAGGATAGCTACCCCTGCTTTTTTGGCTTTACCTGAAGCATAATAAGCTCTGTTCCAACCTTTTACCTTTACTCTGTATGTATCTCCCTGCTTTAAGTGTGTTTCCTGTAGACAACATATTGTAGGGTTCTGCTTTTTGATCCAATCTGCTATCCGTCTCCGTTTGATGGGATCGTTCATCCCATTTACATTTACAGTTAAAATTACTAATTCTGTATTTCCTGCCATCGTATTATCCCCAGATTATACTTTTTTCCCTTGACCCCCCTGATCCCCCTCCCCGATATTTAATTTACAGACCCCCCTTGTGACGTGCAACCCTCCCTCTTTTTTTTTTTTTTTTTTTTAGGATCCCTCCCCCCTCCCTCCAAGTCCCTTCACTTATTCTTCTTTTCCTTTCCCCTTTTCCTCTCCCCCCTTTTAATGAGGTGAGAGAAAATTCTCTGAAAAACAAATATGTTAATTATTTACTCTTTGAGCCTCTTCTGATGAGAGTAAGATTCACACAATGATTCTCCCCCTCACTAAGTTCCCTCAGATATGGTGTATTTTCTATGTCTCTTCCTGGGATGTAGTTTCCCTCTTTTTATCACTCCTTCCCCTTTTTCTGAACCGACCTCCTTCCCTTTACCACACCCCCCTTTTTTTCTTTTATATCAGTAAAATCAAATTATCCTTGAGTATTTTTTATATACCCACAACAAAGTTACAGTTCTCAAGGGTTCTGTGTACCTTTTTCTGTTTCTCTTCAGTCTTGTGGATGTAGATCAAATTTTTTGTTTAAGTCTGGTTTTTTTCTTAGAAACATATAGAATTCCTCTGTTTCATTGAATGACCATCTTCTTCCATGGAAAAAGATGCTAAACTTAGCTGGGTAGTTCATTCTTGGTTGCAGTCCTTGATCTTTTGCCTTTCGGAATATCAGGTTCCAGGCCCTTCTATCTTTTAATGTGGAGGCAGCCAGATCTTGGGTGACCCTTATTGTGGCACCTTGGTATTTAAATTGTTTTTTTCTAGCTGCTTGCAGGATTTTCTCCTTTGTGTGGTAATTCTGCAGCTTAGCCACAATATTCCGTGGTGTTCTTTTTTTAGGGTCTATTTCAGAAGGAGTTCGATGAATTCTTTCCACATCTACTTTCCCTTCTGTTTCTATTATCTCTGGACAGTTCTCTTTGATAATTTCCTGTAAAATGGAATCTAGGCTCTTTTTTTGGTCATAGTTTTCTGGAAGTCCAATAATCCGCAGATTATCTCTCCTAGATCTATTTTCCAGGTCTATAGATTTTCCCAGTAAGTATTTGACGTTGTTCTCCAGCTTCTCATTTTTTTTGTTTTGTTTGACTGATTCTTGGGTTCTCTGTGAATCATTCATTTCTATTTGTTCCATCCTGACTTTTAAGGAGTTATTTTCTTCTTTCACAGTTTTTAGTTCTTTTTGTAAATGCCCAATTTCGTTTTTAAATGAATTATTTTGCTCTATTGAGTTTTTTTCCATTTCCCTAATTTTTTTTTTTTGAGAATTATTTTCTTTTTCCAATTCAGAAATTCTATTTTCTTGAGACTTTTTTATCTTTTCCAATTCAGAAATCCTACTTTCCTGTGTTTTTTTTAACCTTTTCTAATTCACTAATTTTGTTTCCCTGCATCTCCTGTGAATTCTTTATTTTTTCCAACTCCAATTTCAGGACATTGTTATTCTCTATCATAATTTCCCTTTCTTTTCCCCATTTTTCTTCGATCTCCCTCAATTTCTTAAGAGCTTCTTCTAGGAGAGAGTTATGTGATGGGGGGCAGGAATCGTTCCCCTTTAGGTTGTTATCTGATTCTCTGCTGTCAACTTCCTCAGGGTTGGACACCCGCTCTTTCTCTGTATAGAAGGAATCTATTGTTTTTCTAGCTTTTTTGCTCATACTTAAAAAAAATCTTTTGGGGTCTGTCTCTGGGGTAGGAAATTATTTACTTCTTTACCAGCTTCCTCCCAGACGGGATGGATGCAGCGGCTCCTGAGCCTGAGCTAAGAGAGAGCTCTGGGAGAGAGTTCCCCACCCTCTCCCTGGGAGTGCCTCAGAGGTGATTAGCACTACTGTGCTTCGAGGGCGTAGAATAGTGAAGACAGCAAGAAGCCCAGCCTATGTGTCCGGGTGGGGAGTGGGTGTCTGCAGCAGGTGACGTAAGAAGCCCCTGCGCTCAAACTGGAAGTGTCTGCCAGAAACCGCGGTCCCTAGTTCAAAGGTTCCGCTTCTCTGGGACTTCCTGGAGCTGAGTTCCACTCCCTCCAGCTAAGCTAGGCAGTGTGTGTTGCCTTGGGCCGTATCCACCCACTTGTCAGTCTCTTAACTATTCTCAGGAGGTAGCTGAGGCCACACCCCCTGGTGCCTGAGTCACCCCCAGGGTCCGGGGAAAATCTAGTCTGAGTTTTAAAATATTTTGGCTTTCTCTTCTGAACTGCTAAATAATTAGCAGAGAAGAGCTAACAGCCTGTGCCAGATTCCTTTACCTCAGTGGCTTCTCTGATCCCAGAGCCCCTCCCAGCGCAATGGGCGCAGCGTGCCCCTACCCCACCGTCTGTGCTGGTCTTTCTTATTCCTCCCCTGAGAACTGACCTTTCCTGTTGAAACTCCAGATTCTCTTCAGCTGGTAAGTCGTGCTTCCAGTCCTTGTGGTATCTATCAGTCCTGAGCTAATTTTGAGACTTAATTTATCTAATTGGTTGTGAGGGAGTGAGGACGTTCACTGAGTCGTGTGTTTCCTCTCCGCCATCTTGGCTCCGCCCCCTTGCCTTTTTTTTCTAATCAATAGTGATTTAAAGCATTTTATGCAATTATAGATTACTTTGTTTTCTTCTGAAAATTGCCTGTTTATATCATTTGATCACTTATCATTTGGGGAATAGCTCTTATTTTTTAAAAAATAGATTTGATTCATTTCTATACTCAATATATTTTATAAATGAGGTTTTTATCAGAGAAACTTACTGTAAAAAATTGATATATCATTTTCCATGATACATTTTAACAAAATGATGTTTCCCTGATTATTCCCTTTAATTTTATCTATTTTTGTCTACTTTTATCTATTATATCTACTTTATGCTGGCATCTAATCCATTCTGTTACCTTCCTCTGTTTTATGGGTGATCTGATCCCATTCACAGTCAATTATGATTACTAACTGTATATTTCTCTCCATCCTATTTTCTTGTATCTTTTCTCTTGTTATCCTGTCTCTCCTCAAAAGTGCTTCTAATTACTTCCTCCTTTAACCTGTCTCCCCTTATATATTTTTCCTTACTTCTTTCCCTTCATATTTCCCTATTGGGTAAGTTATATTCTTATACACAACTAAGGGTGTACATTTGAATTATATATACATGTGTATATGTATATAAATGTGTCTCTACATATGTATATGGATACATATAAATACATGTATATACATATATTTTTTCCTCTTTGAACCAATTCTGGTGGGACTGAAATTTAAGAATTGTCTGCCTACCTCTCTTCTTTTCCTCTCCCACTTCCTTATGTGCCTCTTTTAGGTAAGACATTTTACCCCATTCTGCCTCTTCCTCCATTTTCCAGTGCATCTCTCTTTCTCACCCCTTCACTTTTTTTGTGATCATTCTAACATAATTGACTAACATTCATGCCTTCTATGTAAACTCTTTTTAATTGCCCTAATAATAATAACATTCTTAAGAGTGACACAAATCATCTCCCCACATAGGAGTGTAAACAGTTTCACTTTGAAATCTTTATGATTACTTTTTCATGGTTACCTTTTAGTGTCTTTTGAGTCTTATGTTTGAATGTCAAATTTTCTGTTCACCTCTGGTCTTTTCATCAGGAGTGCTTGAAAGTCCTCTATTTAATTTTAAACCTCCATTTTTCTCCTTGAAAGGCTATACCTAGTTTTGCTAAGCAGATGATTCTTGGTTGTAATCCTAGCTCCTTTGTCCTTCAGAATATCATATTCCAAGCCCTCTGATTCTTTAAGGTATAAGCTGCTAAATATTGTGTTTTTCTGACTAGCTCTCTGTTTGAATTGTTTCTTTCTGGCTGCTTGTAATACTTTCTCCTTGACTTGGGAGTTTGGGGTTATAATATCCCCAGGAATTTTCATTTTGTGATTTCTTTAAAAAAAATCATTGATGGATTCTTTAAATTCTATTTTAGTCTAATCTAAGATCTAAGATATCAGGGCTATTTTTCTTGATAATTTCTTGAAATATAATACCTAGGTTTTTTCTTTAATTATAGCTTTCAGGTAATCTGGTAATTCCTAAATTACCTCCCTTTGATCTATTTTCCCGGTCGGTTGTTTTTCCAAAGAGATTTTTCCACATTTTCTTTTGCTTTTTTTCATTCTTGTGACTTTGTTTTATTATTTCTTCAAGTCTCATGAAATCATTAGCTTTCACTTGCCTCATTTTGAATTTTAAGGAATTACTTTCTTCAATAATTTTTTGTGTACTCCCCTCCCCCCCTTTTAAACCACTAGTCCAATTCTGTTTTAAGGGGATTTTTCTTCAGTATTTTTATGCTCCTTTCACCAAGCTCTTAATTCTTTTTTTTATAGTTTTCTTGCATCAGCCTCATTTTTTTCTCAATTTTTCCTCTACCACTAATCTCTCTCTTTAATTATATCAGTAGTCCTTGGTAGGTTTGGATCCACTTAGCATTTTTGAGGCTTTATTTGTAGCTATTTTCATATTGTTGTGTTCTTCTGAGCTTGTCTTGATCTTCTGTGCCATTGTAGGAGCTTTTTATGGTCAAAATTTTCATTGTTGTTTGCTTTTTTTCCCCATCTTCTTTCTTGACTTTGAACTTTACATTAAAGTTGAGCTCTGCTCACCTTCCAGAGATGAGGAATTGTCCCAAGCTCCGGATGCCATTTTCAGAGATAGTTCCAGGAGTGTGCAAGTTTTCAAAATACTTCCAAGATGGTGGTGTTAAATCTTTTTTTTTTTTTTTTAATAATTTTCTCACATAATTTCTTTTCTTAATTTTTCCTCCACTACTCCCCATGCCTGAAATGTAGTTTCTTCTTATCTCCACCTTGTGAAATCTCTAGGTTTATAGATACCCAGAACATTTATTATGTGTTAGACATGGTGTCAAGTGCTAGAGATACAAATACAAACAGCATGACTGTCCCTGCAAGTAGTCTAAGGGAAGTTTAAGGGAAGGAACAGAACACACATAGAGAATTGATGGAAAAGAGGGATGAATATAGTGGGGAATCTATAAAAGCATCCTCCCAAATAAAGTCTTTCTTGATCTCTCTCTCTCTCTCTCTCTCTCTCTCTCTCTCTCTCTCTCTCTCTCTCTCTCTGTCTCTGTCTCTGTCTCTGTCTCTCTCTGTCTCTCTCTGTCTCTCTCTCTCTCTGTCTCTCTCTGTCTCTGTCTCTCTCTCTCTCTCTCTCTCTCTCTCTCTCTCTCTCTCTCTCTCTCTCTTCTCTCTCTCTGTCTTTATTTGGGCATTCATTATCCACTGTCCTTCCCTTCTTTCCTTGCCTCCCAAATAAAATGGAAGCTCTTTGAGGACAATGTTTGGTTTTGCCATTGTATCCCTTGCACCTAGCATAGTGGCTGATGCATAGTAAGTACTTAGTAAATGTTTATTGGATTAGATTTAAATGATCATTTCCTTTAAAAACAACTATACATGCAAAATAAGCCTTCACTCTTGCCCAGTTGGCTTATAAACAAGTATCTCTATACTTTTCCTCTGGAATTGTGTTCTAGCTGGGATATGGTAACTGTTTTGAGAAATCCATTTTGGGAAAGGTCCAGTTATATTTTATCTCATCCTGTGTGGAGGAGGTCTTGATTGTCTTTGAATTATCCCCAGTTCAGCCTCTCATGGCCCTCTGACTCCTCTGAGCTCAGCCACTGGTTCATAACTGATTTAGGACCTGAATAATAAGCTATATACAAAGTTCATTTTGTAGTGGCCAACTCAGGCTCTGACCCCACTTGCCTTCAGGGGGTTATGAAAGGCAAGTCTCTTTCTTTCTTCTGGGTTACCCTGAATTCAAATTAAAATTTTTGATAGGGGCCCTTGTATGACTCATGTTACTTACACAGTAGAAAATTGTGGTTAATGAGAAAGATTCACTTATTTTAGGGGCATCCTAAACATTAGTGGGCACGGCCATGGGTTTTTCTTTTGGAGAAAATAGAAAAATCAGGCATTGACTGGCTGTGTAAAAAAAAAATCTCAGAAAGGAATTTTCTGTGTCAGCTGTTTCCTCATACTGAATGCAGTACATAGAGAATCAACTTGAAAACCAGAGGACATGAATTTGAATTTCAATTCTGTCACTCACTGCCTCTATGACCTGATAAAAGTCACATCACCTTTTAGACTCAGTTTCTGCATCTATAAAATAATGAGGAGATACTTCTGATTCAGATCTCAAAGCAAAACTCTAGAATGCACTAATAAAGGATTGTGATGTGTCCCTTAAAGGAGCATGTGTTCATAAATGACAAATCACATTGGAATTCATCTCCTTCATGGGCAGGGAGACCAGCTAGGGAGACTGGGAGAAAAGGAGCAATTTTTTGGGCTCGAAACTATGATTTCATTGGTACAGGGAATCCCAAGGGAGGAAACTTCATCTACTCATACAGACTAGTACTGATAAATTGCACTGCCATTTATAGCCTTAGATAGTTACTTGAATCATTGAGAAGTAAAATGATTTGCTTAGGTTCATATGACTAAAATGTATGTATGTATGTGCATACTTATAGACACACACATAGACGATAGATAGAAGCTAACTTTGGAGAGATGAAATTGGCCACTATGCTGTCTGCTCTCTTCATATAAATCACCAGAATTATGGGTAAGAGGGGTTTGAACCTAGATATTGCTTTCTCTCTGCTTTGACATGTGACCTCTCTGAAAAGGAAACACCATACTGGAATTTCTTAAAAGCACTTGAAAAAGCTCCTCACAAAGTCGTTATGAACAAGATGAAAATGTGAGAGAGAAGGAATAATAGAATGGGGTGGATTAAAGACGGGATAAATAAGCAGACCAAGTGACTGATTTGTGGAAGCACATCAAATGTAAAGGATGTCTCCAATGAAATGCCATAGATCTTTAGATTGAGAAAATCATTGGTATAAAGGCAGGATGGAGAAGATATGGTCACACAGAATCTGGAGGTGTGAAGTCTTTTTAATGGACTGCAAGTTCAATATCATCCATTCTATTACTGAGAAATCTTAAAAAGCAAATACAAACATTCATCAGCAATGAACAAATGCTGGTTGATTTCAATTGTCAAATTGAATGGTGGAAAAATTGAATGGTGGAAACTTTGCAAGCTCTGGCTTAGTGGTAAAATCTCTGTGTCAATTGGAATACTGAAGGAGGACCAGGCTTAGGGCTACATGTTGTTTTAGGTCAAATCATCTGATCATGTTCCTGATGTAATTATACATATTTAAGAGAATTAGTGAAGAGGATAAAAGCAGTGATAGTCCCACTGTACCCTGCCCAGGTCAGTTCCCATCATTAGAATTGTAGGTAGTTCAGTTCACTATCTGTGAAGAACATTGCCATTCTAGAGCAGGTCTGGAGGAGGATATTCAAATTAGGGAGTCAACTTGAAATGAAGCTCTCTGAAGCTTGGTGGAAGGAATGGAGATGTTTAGCCTAGAGAGATCAGAGATGGAAGACTCAATAGATTAATGCTTCCTGAGACATTAAAAGAAAGAGAAAATGGCCTCCACCAACTAAATAGATCCTATTTTGTGGAATTATGAATAAAACCTGAATAGGAATGGCGCAGGGGAAGAAGTGGTGGCTTATGAATCAAGGAGTACCTGCTCTTAGCAGCTCAGATTTCACATGAGGTTACAGAAATGGAGAGGGCTCAGATAGAGAACAAACACAAAATCCTTCACCCATGTCGCAATCACTAGCATAACATTATTTCCTTTCCTGCTCAATTAACTTCATCTTCGTTATCTTCATCCTTATGGGATTTTCACATCCTGAGTTACAGAACTGATCTGAGAATGAATTTTGTGCTGCTTTTGTTCAGGCTCTAAGATTGCTTGTTATAATTCTGGTGATTTATATGAAGGGAACGGACAGCATAATAGCCAATTTTATCTTCTCCAAAGTTGGCTTCTGTCTTTTGTCTATGAGTGTGTATATAAGTATGCACACACACACACACACACACACACACACACACACACACACACACACACATATCCAGGTACATTTTTGTGTGTTGTCTCTCCCAGTGGAATACGAACTCCTTGAGGTCAGATTCAGTTTTGTTTTTGGCCTTTCCCAGTACTTAGCAGAATGGCTGATATGTGGCAGGTGCTTAATAAATACTTGTCCATTGATGACTACATTAAAGATCCAAACCCTGTGCCTTACATTTGGCAGGACAATGAACAAATAAATGCTGGTTGATTTGATTTGTCAAATTGAATAGTGGAAATTCTCTTCAAGCTCTGGGTTAGTGGCAAAATCTCTGGGACAATTGGAATACTGAAGGAGGGACAGGCTTCGGGCTGCATGTTGTTTTAGGTCAGTTTATCTGGTCACATTCCTGATGAAATGCAGAGGGGAGGTCAGCACTCTGGGAAGCTCAACATCAGGAGAAAACGGCTGACAGTGCACATATCAGTTAACAGCAGGATCCCAGACTAGTCCCAACTCATGTTTCCTTTTGTTCACCCTATAATATGGGAAGTGCTTTCTGGGTCACCAGAAATCCTAGGGCTAGTATCACCAGTATTTTTCTACAATTATGTTATGGAAACTGTTGCTTGTTTGTTCTTTAAATAAAAGGTGGGGGAGAGTAGTGGCTCACTTCAACTTTAATAAAGTAATTCTAGTTAACGTAGTTGATTAACTATTTAAAGTACTAACTCTCACATTGGTGAAATTCTCTGGACAAAGTATCTTTTTCCTCCTTCCATCCAATTTCCACTTAGTCTGCCTCCTCAGCTCAAATTCTCCTTAAAGTTGTCCCTGACATTTTAGGGCATAGTAGAAATGGACTGTGGTCTTACTCTGATTCTTGATTCTAATTCTTTGAACTCTTCAGTCTGTTTTTCCCCTAAAACCTCTTCTTATTTCTGTAGATTCTCATTTTTTAGTTAGTTTTTTGTTTTGTTTTCACTGTTTTTTCCATTTTTATCATTGTAATACACAGTACTTAGCACAATGCCTGATCCTTAGTAAGTGCTTAATTAATGCATGTTCTTTAATTAATTTTTAAGCATCTATTCACTCATCTTACTGTTTTGTACTGAAGTACTTCTTAGAAATGTGAATGCATCTGAGATGCATAGAATTGAGGAATCAAATTTCAGAGTTCAAAGGGACTTGGGTAGCCATGTAATCCAACACATAATTAAAAAACCCCACTAAAGCATCCAAGAAGTAGTCATCAGATCCCTGTTGCCATGCCTATGAGAAGAAAGCTACCGATTCCCAAAGATGGAGGCTACATTTAGAGCTCTCCAATAGCTGTGAGGTGAGGAACTAGACAATCCATTCTAAACTGGCTTCTTTGCAACTTTCATTCATTAGTGCTGGTTCTCCCCTTCAGGGCCAAAAATGAGTTTGATTCATTTTCATGTAATGGCCCCAGATACTTGAGCAGAGATCTCAAATCCCTCTGGACTCATCTCTTCTGTATGATAAGCCTTTCAGGCTCCTTCACCTTGGACACATGTGCCACGGACTCAAGGCGGCCCCATCCTAGTAGCCCTCTTCTGAGCCCTTTCCTAGTTTTCAGACTTGCTAGATTTTAACATTTAGTGCTGAGTCTTCTCATCCAGCTGCTGTCTAATCAGGGGAGCATCTAGAGCAGAGGAACTTTTTTGGAAATTCTCTCTCTGTTTTGATGTAGCCCAGGATCATATTTGATCTTCGGGCTACTATGTCACACAATATACAAAGAGTATTCTAGATATGGGGGCAGCCACTGCCAACTCCAGAAGAAGGGAGATGGAATGTCCTGTAGGGAACAGGAAGCACTACAATATGGCTGGATTATAGAGGGCAAAGGTGAGAATAATGAATAGCAAGAATAGACGGAGAGGAAAGGGCCACATTGTGAAAATCTTTAAAAACAAAGTTTGGTCCCAGAGGCAGGAGAGAGTCGTTGGGATTTATGGAGGAGGGGAAAATTTATACTTAAAGAAAATCACTTTGCCACCTGTTTGGAGGATGAATTAGAGTGGCAAGAGTCCTAAGACAGGGCTTCTAATTAGATAATTTTTACAATTTTGAGATAAAAGATAATGAGGGCTGGCATTAAAATGTTGATTATGAGTTGAGAGGAGGAAATATGGGTTCAAGATGCTAGAGAGAAAGAATAATAATAATATTATTAATATATTATTAAAAAGAATAATAATATTATTATTAATATATTCAGTAATATTCAGTAATCTCTAGATGTATCGTTGAGCAAGAGGGAAGGGGTGGCATAAAGGCTGTGATCTTGGGAGACGGAGAGGATGGTGAGATCTTCAATAGAAACAAGTAGTCTGGAAGAGAGAACAGTTTACAGTTTTGTTTTTGGCCTATTGAGATTCCTGTAGAACATCCAGTGTGACAAGAACAAGATTATACGATAATCAATTCTGATGAATGTGGCTCTTTTCAACAATGAGATGGTTCAGGCCAGTTCCAATGATTTAAAGATGATGAGAGCCATCTACATCCAGAGATAGGACTGTGGGAACTGAATGTGGCTTACAACGGCATTTTCACTCTTTTTGCTGTGATTTGCTTGCATTTTGTTTCCTTCTCATTTTTCAATTTTTTGATCTGACTATTCTTGTGCAGCAAGATAATTGTTATGTATGTATACATTGGATTTAACATATTTTTTTTTACCATGTTTAACATGGAATTTTGGATTGGAATTTTGTGAGCTGGTTGTTAAGCACAGTTCTCAGTTCAGCCATTATTCCACTAATAATGTTATTTGTCACTTTACAAGAATTGGTGTCAAACACAGAAGAATCTGTCTCCAATATGGTATTATCTACTTTCAGTAATCGTAGCTTTAATAATGAATATTTGAAAGCAAACTTAATCACATTTTGTTCTGATGTTGCTAACATAATGCTGGGAAGAAAGTCTGGAGTAGTCACAAAGCTGTTAGAAAATTTTCCTAAAATATAAATTTGACACTTTAAATCATCAATTGCAATTATCACTTGGCGATTCAATATGTGAAATAAAACAAGTTAACCATTTAGAAGTATTTCTGGATAGAATATATTCTGCTTCTTAACCAATCCAATAAAAATCAAACCAAGCTAGGAGATATAACTAAAGCGCTTGACATTGAAATGATGAAAATTGATTGAGTCCTGGAAAAGGGATGGACAGCACAGAGCCTACAAGCTGCCACTTCTCTCTGGTGAAGATGTCTTGCATCATATATGAATTTCTCTCATTTTTCTCACTGTCTGGGTTTGGCGGAGAAATTGCCTAACGTGAATTCTTGCAAGAGCTTTCTTCAGTGATTGACATTCTTGAAGAATTTTCATTACTTTCGACTGCATTGCAGTCAAGATTGATTAATATTCAGAAAGTTCAAAAAATTAATCAGACACACCATAAGAGTTTTGAAAAATTAAAAAAATTGCTATTGGAAAGATGATATCATGGTGAAGATTGGATTCAATCGGATAAGTTCAATGACATTCTAGTTAATAAAAATTGATATTCTTAGGAATACATAATAAAATAGTGTATGTCTTTTGTTGGGCAGAAACAGTTATAAAATTATTTTAAATTGTTATGATTTATTTAAACAATTTATTCGGTCTCATGAAGAACTAACTTTACCATAAATAACTGATGGGAAAAGACTATATAATTTAAGTGCAGTTTTAAAACCTGAAATTGATTTGATTGATTTTCAGCATTTCATAGATAAGGATGTTGAATCAACAATCCTTGAAATTATTTAAAAAGGTAAAAAACATAATTAGTGCTACAGTTGTCAGTACACATGAAGCTGAAAGAGGTTTTGATTTGATTTAATAAAAAACAATTTATGTGGTGCAAGTAACAGACAGTAGATCACGTAATATGTTTAAAGACAATAGCTTATTGGGAAAAAAGTTAGTTGATTGGGATGATGCTCCATTGGTCAAATCATGACCAATTTGCAACCACAATTTGCAAATTGCAGATATTTTGGTAAAAAATCAACCAAATCACTCTATGAAAATTACTTGGTAACACGTGATTCACAATAAAGAGTATTACATTTTGAATTATTATTTTTAATTTGTTTATTGCACATACTTTAAATCAATAATATTCATTAAAAACTTAAGCATGCACATATATGCATACTTTATCCCTCTACCTTCTCTTAAGAAAGAGCTGATTGTTAAACATTTGCCAGCAGGAGAATGGAAGAAATTGTAGCAAGTCTTTGAAAGAGTGGTGAGGTAAGCAGGATCTTCGGAAGGAAACCAGCTGTCAGTGAGAGCCAGAGATGGAAGGACGGAGAGAAGAATTAATGTAAGATGAAAGGAAACTCATTAATTATAGAGGAGGCCTTCCCAAGAACATGGTAGAAGAGGTAAATAGGTTGAGATGGGCAGTCAGGAATCTGGGGGATAGGACTGAGGTGAATGGGAACAATACTTTCCAAACCTTCTGAGCAATCCATATATTACATAGATTGAATATAGAGAAAAAGAACATGCTCTCTAAGTCTTTCTATGATTTAAAGATGTTTTCAATCCCCAAATCTGTCACACTTGGTTGGTTAACAATAACTATAGTTAACATCATTAGGGCATACTGATGAAAAATAATAAATATTGTGTTATTAATGCAGTGGTTCAAGTCAATTACAATAGATCTGAGATGGAAAATGTCAGTCACATTCAGAGCAAGAACCATGGAGACTGGATCAGTGCAGAGTATTTTCACCTTTTTGTTTGTTTTTTGTGTTTTTTTTACTCTTTTTGCTCTGATTTTTGTTATACAACATGACAAGTATGGAAGTGTGTTTAAAAGGTATATTTGACCTACATCAAATTGAGGAGGGATCAGATTAAGGGGGAGAGAAGGAAAGGAGGGAGCAAAAATTTAAACACAAAGTTTTGAATGTTGAATATTGAATATTGAATGAAGGTCGAATGAATGAATATTAAAAACTATCTTTATCTGTATTTGAAAAAATACTATTGGAAAAAAAATTGTGTTGTTAGCAACTAGAACAAAGCAGTATATTGACCATTTTTAAGGCCAACTAGGATTTATACCCAAGATACAAGCACAATTTAATTTTAGGAATATTCCATAATAAATCTTAACCAGAAAAATTATCAACTTAGATAGTTATCTCAATAAATGCAGAAATAGTCCTTGATGAAACTTAGCATTTCTTTCCTTTCGGGGCAAGGGCTGAATCTGGGATTTCACTGATAGGGAAATTTCCTCTACTAGTGTATGTCTGTACTTTGTCTGTAATTCCCAGTTGTCCGGAATTGCCTAGGGCCCTGAGAGTTTCAATAATTTGCCCAGAGACTCACAGACGCTTTGTGTCAGAGGCAGAGGTTGAACCCATGTTTTTCTGGCTTTGAGGCTGGCTCTCAAATTTTATAATAATTACTTTTAAAGAAAGGTACACAAAAACCTCTCCCAAATACTTCAAAACAAAATAATTGTTCAACAGAAACTGTGACATAGGATAATATAATACAAATAAAACTGAAGAACAGTGAAATAAAGCAAAAAAAGTGAGAGCAAGATTTCTCTATAAAGTGATTAATAAGTCCTCTGACAAAACCCTTGTCTGCTGTTTTTATAAGTAGGATTGTTTGGGCTCTGTGTCATATTAGGGAACATCCTGACCATTGGAAATGACCTTGGAAAGAAGGGGGTCTCCAGGATATACCCTTCCGTAGAATGGAGAAACAACTGCATTATTCCTACCAAAATTGGGTAAAGCTGGGATCAGTGAACTATCTGTCACCTTTTCCAATCTATATATTAATAAAAGTAAGGGTTAGTAAAAGTTAATAAAAGAAATCTAAATAAGTCAAACTTTTTGTTGACAATTTTACCTTTTGCCTCACCTTCATTTTTAAATATGTAACAATCATACCAGTTAATATTGTATTTACTATGCTTGTTACTAAATATGCATTTACTATGTATCAGCCACTGTGCTACATGTTTCACAAGTATTATATTATTTGATTTACTATGGCTCCTAGGTCTTCTCCCCTCCTCAGAGCCATTTAAGAGATGACTTCTACAATAATGAGAAAAACAGAGAACAGTATTTTTCATGTTCCATCCGTCAAACAGCAAGCAATTTTTAAGCACCTACTATGTGTCAGCCACTGTGCTAAGTGCTAGGAGTACAAAGGAAGACAAAAGACAGCCTCTGCCCTCATAGTTTAAGGTGGGAGACTACAAGCAAACAGATCGATGTCATTGAGATAGATCCAGGGAAGGCACTGGGGTACCAGAAAGGCTTCTTGTAGAAGGTTGGATCTAAGTTGAGACTTGAAGGAAGCTAAGAGGAGGACCATTCCAGCTATGGGGACGGGGGTAGCTGGACCAAGTCCCAGAGTAGGGAGGGATGTACAGTTTTTTCTTCTCCAGAATCAAGCTTGTTCACTGTAATCACACAGCTTTCAGTAAAAAGAAATGAAGGAAATATGTATCAGTAAGGAAGAGGTTAAAAAGAAATCTCTAGTTGTAGATGACGTGATTGTCTGTTTTGAAAAATCCTCAGACCTTTGGGGAAAAGCTGATTGGTGGCTTGATTTTTAGTGACCTAGTAGCATGTAAGATATTCTTACCTCTCAAATATAGTATAAGAGAAATCTCTAAACTTATCTCCATTTGACTATATTACTTAAACAATTCAGGGAAAACGTTAGAAAGCTAGCAACCATTTGCAGTAATTACATAATCTATAAAAGATTGTGGCGTTACCTTTACAAACACCAGAAACTGAATAGGAAGGAAATTTTAAAGTCATTTTGACAGATTTAAATGCTTGACTTTCATAGAACAGCTGGACACTGAGAAGGCCTTTTTACTGCAATGATCCTCTGAGACATGCATGGAAAAACTGAGGAGCAAAGACCTTGAGTGATATCCATTGTTCAATGCTTCAGGAGTCAGCTGGAGAATTTGAACTCGTGTCTCCTAACTCCAAGGCCAACAGTTTTCCAATTCTGTTGTACTGATCTCTAGAAAGACATCCCTGGTGGGATGTACCTAGAATTTCATTGGGATAAGGAACTTCCAGGTGAAGGATTCTTTGTCTTCCAGTACAGATGAATGCTTTCTCTGTTTAGAGATTTTGAGTCTTAGAGTTCACACAGCCAGTCCATTTTAGATGTAGTCCAGGTCTTCCTGCCTTTGAGACCAGCTCTCTCTCCATTACACCGTACTGTCTTTGCATATAGCTAATTCAAACCATGGTAGCCAAAATATCAATACTTCCCAAATAGATTGATGGATTTTTGTCAGAATTAGATAAAATGTATAAGGAATTAAAAAGCAAAAACTTCAGGGGAAATTGCAGGGAGAAATTTTTGAAGGAGCAATTGGTCTGCCAGGTTTTAAAATAGCCTCTAAGGCAGCAATTATCGTGACTAACCCTGGATAAAAATAGGAGGGGATGGATCAATGGAAAGGAAGAGACAACCCAGAAAAGTAAGCAAAAGCAACTGAGATGGCAGTGTTTGAGAAACCAAAACTGAAGAAAGGAATAATTATTCCATTAAAACTATTTAGAAGATGGATGTTCATAGCAGATTAGACTTACCTGCCACAAATGCCCATTCTATATCATAGTCGGCAATAGATCCTAATATTTGGGTGTATGTGCATGTGCTTGCCTATGTATATGTTTATTTATGCACAGATATGTATATGACAGTATCCTGAGAAATGCCAGAGACTGATATGGAAGACATTTTAGAATGATTTTGACAAATATAAAAACTTAACATATATATATATATATGTAACATGTGTGCATTTTAAAATACTTTTTAAAAGGGAAAATGAAGGAATAATATACTTTTCTCAGTTGTAACAAGGAGAAATGTTTTTAATCTATCCAAAAATGGAAGAAATTACTGCTGAGAAATTCATAAATTCAATTATTGAAAAATAAAAATAAAAATTAGCATAGAATCTATTTATCTCAAAGAAAAGAACTAAAAAAATACTATAATAAATTTTTCTCATAAGAAAATAGATATCCAAGGTCTAAATGGATCGATTCAGTGTTATAAATTGAGCCACGATGGGAGTTCTCATAGCTGAGAGGGAAGGTTATCCTTTCTAGTACAATTCCCAGACACCACCAGTTGTTGAAATAATATATGAACTGCTTTATTTAATTTATTTATTTAATTTTTATTAGTATATAAATACTGTTATTATTAATTATATCTATTAATAATTATTAATAATATACAAGAATGATATACCTTTGGAAGGAAATAAATGTTAATTATCTTTAAAATTTTCAAACTCCCCAGTCATTTGAGAAATGAAAATTAAAACTTCTCTTAGTTTAAAATATGGAAAATGCTAATTAAAAATCAAATTCCATTTGATTGAACTGTGGGGAACAGACACACACTCCCTTATCGTTAGGCTAGGAGTTTTAATTTGGTTCAGTTTTTCTAGTATCATATGATATAAAACCTGGAAAAGTGAGTAGTACCTTAACTCACTGATCCTGGATGAGGACTGTGTTTTAAGGATATTTTTTAAAGGGAAGAAAAGACCTCAACATTGATAGCTATTTAATCATGATCATGATCTTGAAAACTGGAAGCACCCATTGATTAGAATGGGTGAATGAATTAATCTCAGCATCTTAATGAGCATCAGTGTTGTGTGATGTCACTTGGAGTTAGGAAAGACCTGGATCCAAGTCTTTTCTCTGACCTCTCCCCCCACCACATCCTGATGGTGAGACAAGCCGCTTCCCTCTCTGAAGTACAATGCTTAAAGTTTTAGAAAGAATTTTGCAAATATTATCTCATCTGATGCTCACAGCAATTCTGAGAGGGAGCTACTATTATTGTCCCATTTTACAGCTTAGGAAACGGAGGCAAAAAGGATTAAGTGACTTGCCCAGAGTCATATAGTTAGCAAGTATCTGAGGCTGGATTTGAATGCAGATTTTCCTGATTTCTGGCCTGGCCTTTACACTAGGCCACCGAATGACACCTTTTGCTTCATTTCTACAGGAACACATGTGTACACAGGTGCATATAATTATGTGCCTACAGCCAGATTTATATACTCATGTGCTTATGCTGTGACAGGCGCACATAGCCACACAGACATAGACATACAAACACAGCCACATATATTCACAGATGTAAATTCTACCTACCAAATAGCAAACTCTCTGCTTGATTTTTAAAGCCCTTCATGGCCTGATCTTTCTGCCTTGATAGCCTTTATACATCTTCTTGTCTTCCACAGTGTCTTTGGCCTAGTGACACTGGTCCCCTTGCCAGTCCTTGCATAAGACAATCCATTATCCAAATCTACATGTTGGCACTGGTCATCCCCGGGTTAGAATGTTCTCCATCCCCTCCATCTTCCTCAGTTTCCTTCATGCCTTGGATTAAGTCCCTCTTTCTGGAATAAGCTTTTCCCAATCTGCTTATTGCTAATGCTATGTCTTTATTGATTCTCTCCAATTTATCCTCTGTATATTTTGTTTATACAGTTGTTTACATGTTATCTAGCCAATTGTATCGTGAATTGCTCAAGAGCAGGAAACATTTTTTGCAATTTTTTTTGCATCCATCATTTATCTCAAGATCTGGAACAAATTGGGTATTTTCTAAATGAACTGACAAGTATACACAATCAAAAATATGTATATACATACTACATATACATATACTATATATATATATATATATATATATATATATATATACATATACACATATATAATTACATGTATATCCACACATTCATGGAGCATATAGACTGTGGAGAAGTAGCCACATTTCTTTCCTTCTTTCCACATTTTTGGAAGATTTGAGGTTTACCCTCTTATGGTTTAAGAAAATATCTCCCCAATATTCTTTATTTGCTTTTTAAATTTTTTTCATGAAGAGAAATATCAGGGAGGGACACAATCTTTGCCTTCCAGGTATTTATTTTAAGGGTAATGACCAATAAAAAAAAAGTAGATTTGCTGCAGAGAGCTGAATTTCCACTCTGAGTCAGGGAGAGTGTCCCTATAGTGAGAGCTGCTCACCAGGCTGCCTGACTAGGTGGATGATTTCATCAGTCCTTGGAATTTTCAAGCAGAAGCTAAATGAGAATTTGTCAGGATCCCTGCTCAGAGCGGATTGGATGAGATGCCCTCGCCTTTGAACTCTGTTCTCCTGGGATTGTGGGATTGCAGCAGTCAGGTGGGGACAGATACCCAAAGCTCTCTCTGTTCATCCACATGCCCCAATTATGCTGATGTGACTGAGCTCCCAGCAGCCTCTACCAAGAGATCTGCATATTTGCTGCAAACACAGGAACAAGGACCCAGCTGTGACTTTGCTAGGCTGTTTCTCAAAAACGTCTGGCATGGAAGGCCTTTGCTTTTCCCTGCTGCCATCTTCCCTTCTTCTCTTTTGCTTCTCCCCACCCTCAACTCAAGCTCCAGATGCCCAGGAGAGACAATTTCCTACGTCATCCTGAGCTGGCTGCCACTATTTTTCAGTTAGCATTCTTTTCCAAATCTGTGTCTGATAGTCACTTATATGGTGGGATTTGGGGCAGCAAATGTTTCCACAGCTTCCATTTTATTTAGACATTCTGAAGGTGTTTTTCTTTCCTGCTATATTCAAATAATTTTTTTTCTTGTTGTGGAGTCTTGGATCAGAGATGCTTTGACAGATTCTGAGTAATTCTCTGACTTGTTTTGAATCAGATGCTCCCAATTCAGGAATGCTGGGAAAATCCCTTTATCATCCTGATATTACTAAAGAAGAAAACTAAGGGTGAATAACCATGAGTCCCAAAGACTTAGGAAAATCCCAAGAGCCACAGGCCAAAAATGAGGATGCCTCTATTTAAGGCTCCCCAAAGTTGGGATAGGCAGCTTCTGGGGTCCTATATGATTCTGGAAATCAGAGAATCTACATATGGGACTATTTGAGGCTAAGCACAAAGATCCTGCTTGCTGTTAGTGACTGAGGATTCATTTTAAAAAATGTTCAGTCTAGGGTCCAGGCAAAGGCTCATGGGCTTTTCATCTGAAAGCCAGAAAGGACTGAAGAAGCCATCTGAACTAAGACCTTCATCTTTATAGTTGAGGAGAGTTCAATGATTTTTTCAATGTCCCAGGTAGTAAATGGTAGTACCCCGACTAAAACCTCAACCCTCTGATTTCAAAGCAAGTTCCATTTTTCCTCTACCGTGATGTACATTCAAATCCCACCTTTGCCATTTACTTCTTGCACGTTCTTTTGCTGGTTCCCAAACCTCTATGAGTTTCAGTTTGCCCATCTTGAAAATGAAGAATTATTTCTCAGAGTCTTCTTCAGGACTTCATGACTTGCTGATTCCTTCTCTTAAAGAATATAGAGACAGAACTAAGAGAACCTTTGGAGGCTATTGGTTCCAATTGACTCATTTTTCAGAAAGGGGAAACTGAGGCCCACAAAGGTGAACTGATTTGCCTATGATCTCACAAGTAATGTAACAAAACTGAAATTTGAATCCCAGAGCTTTGACTCCAAATTCAGCTTTCTAGTCTCTCTCTGTAGTCTCCATTTTTATTTGTTATCTCAGTGTAAAAATAAAGAGCGAGTTTCAAAAGTCCACTTTCATCAGCATTCCTGATGCTCCTCCTTGGTTTTGCCAATCATCAGTGCCATCCCTACGAGCCTCTGACCTCCATGGAATCTAGCTAGAAAAGCCATTTATTTAAGTCACCTGGTGACCAGAGGGGGAACACTGGTTGACTAGAAGGGAAGGGAGAAGGATAGGACTTGTAAATGTTATCATAGAAGATTAATGGGCGGACCTCAAGACTGGAATGCTTAGCATCATAGGGTCAAAAAGGGGCCAATCTGATTCTGCTCCTGAGAAAGAAGTTATATATTCCTAGAAATGAAGATGAGGCTCCTGAATATTCCAGGAATAGGGACAGTTTTTGTGAGGGATGACAATTTTAGTGGTAATAAAATTTGGATCAACAATGTGGGCCGAGATTGACACTAACTCATTCAGCACACCCTGTTCTCCTTTTCACAAACATAAAACTAGCAAAGTGCACGATTGCTTTACTTACACTTAAGTAGTTGACAGAAAGGAGTTCAATCCATTCCTTTTTATTGCTTTATCTAACTGTTTTTGTGCAGTGTTCTTTGTGGGGAATTTAATTGAAACTTAGTATTAAAATCAAAAGGATCAGTAACAATTGAAAAAATGTTAAAATATGTTTATCGTTAAATGGTGCTATGTTTGCCTTACCTCTCTTTTTAAACCCATCCCTAGAGTATAAAAACCAGCATTTATTTTTCTCTGTGTGTGTAATTTCTCTTGTGGAGTGCTGCATTCATCAATAGCATTAGTCATGGGTCAAACTGAGATCCAGGAACTCTATTGAAATGGTACAAATGAAAGAGCAGCTAGATGGCCCAGTGGATAGAGTCAGGATAAAGTTCAAATCCAGCCTCAGATACTAACTAGCTGTGTGACCTTGGGCAAGTCACTTAATCCTGATTGCCTAAAAAAGGAAGAAAAGAAAAAGATACAAATGAAAAAATTGAGAATCATAAAATCTCAGAGCTTCAAGCACTGGATGAGCACATTCTGCCTTTAATAAGTAAGAGACAAGGGCTGGAATTAGAGGTATTCATAGCTTTGAAAGTATCATTTAGTTCAGCATCATCTTATTCCCTGATGATGATTAAAAGAATAAAATTGTAGAAACTTCATTCCCCCACCAGTACAATAATAAGTAATAAGTTAAAAAGGGGACATTCTACATTTTCATCTTTTAATCCCAAACACTTAGTACCTTGCCTTTGCAGATGTGAGACATGTACTGAATTCTCATGGAATTGATATTTAAAAGAAGGGATATAGGATGCATTCACAAAGATTCAGAAGGAGACACCAGATAAATTCTCCTTTTGGACACCAAACAAATGTTTATTTTGTTAGGATTTGCATACTTATAATTTTTCCAATCAAAATGAAAATACTCATTCTTTTTCAATTAGTTCTATATTCTATTGGATCATACATTTGGCATATTGTGAGTGAACTGACTTTGTTTACTCCTCATAAAGTCCTTTTGTGAAGCATTGTGTAACCTGCAGGGGTCCCTGTGTTCTCAAGCAATGAGCCACCAGAGCATAAGCCCTTAGCAATCCGGAAAGGGTTCAGGTACAACTCAAGTATGTCCATTATCCACACCTAACCCTTGGAGGCAGGTAGCAGGTCCCCTATCAGTAGAAGTTTTTAAGAAAAGGCTGCTCAGACACTCATAGAATATGTTGTAATGGGGATGCTTATACAAGCGTGAGAGATTTAAGGACCATGGAGAGTTCCCATCCAGCTCAGTGATTCTGTGCTTTAAGGATGGAAAAGTAGGTCAGCCCCAGCCCTTGACCATTGTTTGTTCAAGCTGTGCTGTCAAGCCCACTTGGTGTTTGTAGCATAACAAAGCCTGGCATTGTGTCCCTTGTTTGAATTAACACTTTACTGATTGTCTCCTCCATTTCTGACTCATCAGACCCTTTGCCCTCCGTTCCATTGTCCCCACTGAGGTTTTTTCTCTCTCTTTCTTTATTCTCTTTTAGAAATAGGGAGGGCAAGGCCAGCAGGGACAAGGGCTTTTCTATTCAAAGAGGAATCTGAAACTTGGGACCCTAAGTTTATTCCAAATGCCTTCTATACAAACTTATTGTTTGCTGTGCACAGTTAACATGAGTTTAGGAAACATCTTTAGGTCCTCGGCTGCTTTTGCAGAACATCTTTAGATCTATAGAAGAGAAAAGTAGACTGGGCAAAAGGTGGTTATTCTTTTCCTGCACAGAAATGCATCAGGATGGGGCAGCTGGAGCTCTGCTGGCCAGTTTATCCATATTAAACCAATAGGCTTATACTGAAGGAAAGGAATAATCAATGAAAGAGAGACCCTTTGATTGACATAGATGAGATAACCCACATAAGAGGGAAGGCAGGACTTGTGTTCCTATTTTCTCTGCCAAGGAGAAGGACCTTTGCATTGAAAAGGAAAGAACAGAAAAGGGGAATAGGAAGTTTAATATAAAGGATATCTATTATTATTGCCATCTCTTTTCTTTTTTTTTAACCTGTTATTATTGTGCTTTTGACCTCAACAGAGCTCAGTGTAGAGCAGAAAAAATCCAGCTAAATATAATTCTTGACAAAGGTTCAAGAGGATGAATTCCTTTCTTTCAACTTTAGCCTATTCCTAAGAAAACTCTTCTCACCAAACTCAGAGCTCTAAGACACTGTTTACTATGATTTGGACAATTGCCCTGAGTCAGATTTTCTCCTGCATAGTATATATGCTGAAGTTAATGGGAAATGTACTTGGAATTCATGAATTGAATTTAGCCTCTTGGGAAGTGGCAGTTGAGAGCTTGTCATAAATGCTGAAAAATGTGATGCTGCATCCTGATGTGAAGGGAAGTTTTTCAGAATCATGAGCCATCATATGGGAATCAACCTTCTTTTAATGCTAGGGGCTATTTATACTCATTTTTCTATCTTTCCATAATTCAGCAGACTTGTAGATATTCCACCTCCCATTGCTATGTCTTGCTTGGCCCAGGCTGTCCTCATGCCTAGAACACCTTCTTCCTCACCTCTGTCTCTTAGAATCCCTAGCTTCTGCCAAGGTTCAGCCTAAAGGTCACCTTCTCTAGAAAGGTTTTCCTCATCCTCAGTTTCTAGTCTTCTTTCCAAATAATTCTGTATTTATTAGGTGTTTTGCTTTCCTCTTGGAGAATGGAAGCCCCTTTCTGCTTCTTCCATATTTGCCTTTGTTTCTCAAAGACTTTGTGGCAGTTAGCAGATCTGTAATAAATGCTTGTTTAATCACTGAATTGATGAAGGAATGGATTCATAAATTAATAATTGTCACTTCTTCCTTTGGCACAGATCCTAACTCATCTGTGCCCTCCCTGTTCTAATACAGAGTCATTTGGGAGTTGGAAAGGAAGTCAGAAGTCATTTAGATCAAATCAAATCTGCACATGAATCCTCACTATCACTCCCTGACCAGCAGTCTGCTGGATGGTCTCTGAGGACTCCTTGCCTCCTCTGGAGATGACCATCTGCGTTTTGGACAGCTCTCAGTGTTAGAAAGTGGTTTATGACTGAAAACCTAAATGTGACTGTTTTCATCTCCCAGTACTCCTGGTTTCTCCCTCTAGTGTCAGATAGAACCATCAGATCCTTCCTCCATTTATTAGCCCCTCCTATGTATGACACAGACACCATACTTCCGCCTACCTTGCCTTTTTCTTTCTGGCTCGCACCTGAGTTGTTTCTTCATCTGATCATCCCATATGATTCTATTCAGATCTCTCTGTAAGTTCTTCCAGGAAGATCTATTTATACATGGGAAGATAGTGCATATTCTTCAGATTGGAGTCTGTGAACTCCACTAGTTGGTTTTCCTTCCTATATTGGCATGAAGTTAAATATTTTAAAAGTATTAATAAAAATGCTGATGTTTGGAGTTATTGAATTAATTATGGCCTCATTAAAGATGGCCTCATGACATGGGAGAAGATGAGGTTTAAAAATAAATTCATAAAATGGGAACAAGCTATTCATGCTTATCTGTGTATGCGTACTTTGATTATTTTATTTATTAATATTGGAGATGCTTTTCATTATGATAAAGAAAGCTATTTGGCTTAATGCTTGCTTTTCAGCTCTGGGCTTCTGTGTGCTTTTGGATCATCTGTCTCTGATTTTGATTTGATTTTTTTCTTAAATGCCGCAACTGACTAGACCACAGTTTTTAATCTCTGCACTCCTCCGAGGACTGTTACCCAGGAAACAAAAGCAACAAGTTCATCTTTTGCTTTTGTCTGGTCTTCTGTCTCCCACAAATGGTTTGCAAATCTTGAAAGGGGATTGTTATTAGAAATCGCATGATCTCCAGTTGGCCAATGGTTTTTAGAGCAGCCAGAGGTGATTGGAACAGAGGTGGTGCTGGTCATCCCTCAGGAATGGCTACACTCTGCTAAAAGTAGTGAATGGGGAAGCCACTAAAAAATTGGCAGGTTGAGAGGGAAAATGAGCTGATGCTTGCTTATTGGACCAAATGATCTGTAGGGATGAGAAAATGCAATTCAGGCAAAAACTTAGGCAATTAGAACAAATTGGGATGATGAGGCCATGCTCGTGACCACCTCAGTACTTAACCAGAGTCTATTTCATGATGTTTTCTTCTAAGGGAGTCACATTACATTGCTCCCTCTTGGCTCCCTTCAATCTAGGAGAAGACAGGAATGCTGTTGATCCCTGATGTTCATATGAGCAGGGAAAGAATGAGTGTTAATGATGTTAAAGTCCTTTGGGATTGTTGGTTAGGAGAGGTTGGAAAATGGGATTCTGGGCAGCTAGGTGGCGCAGTGGATAGAGCACCAGCCCTGAATTCAGGAGGACCCGAGTTCAAATCTGGTCTCAGACACTTAACACTTCCTAGCTGTGTGACCCTGGGCAAGTCACTTAATCCCAGCCTCAAAAAAAAAAAAATTCAGGAGGAAGATGGGGTTCTTTGTGTGGCTGCAAGATGCGTTCTCAGCATCTCCTCCACTTCCCTGGAAGAGTCCTGACAATAAAGTTGTGTAGAGACAGCCATTCTGCTCTGGGTTTCTTGCCATCTGTCCTCTAGTATTCTCACCTTAAATGGCACCATTGAGACCTCTCCATTCCTCTCCTAAGTAAGTTAATCCTCTCAATTTTAAAACTCTGGCTTGGAGCTGAGCTGTCCCGATTGGTGAGTGAATGAGCTCAAACTCACCTAATCCAATCTCTCTAGCTAGACCATGCTTCTGACCATTTCCATCTACTATTCATCCCAGGCCTCACTCTGCTCCAATCAGTAATCACATCCATGCTGTCACGTCAGTCTATTATAGAATGGTTCCATTTATGTCACAGTGACTCTTCTGTATGTGTGGTCTTCTATCATTAAAATATAAGGTGCTTAAGAGTGGGAAGTGTTTCATTTTTGTCTTTTTATTCCCAGGATCTAACACAATGCCTGGCACATCTCTAAAAATAGCAAGTGATTAATTAAAAAAAAACCTTTTCATTCAGTCATGTTGAGTTTAAGAGAAACCATTTAATTTCATTCTGTTTGAAATACATCTCTCAAATGAATGAGGATGATGCTTTTATGAGGATGATCAATATGGTATATAGAATCAGAATTATAGAGTTTAGCACTGGGCAGAGTTCTTGAGATTAGTGGGTACCTA
Organism: Sminthopsis crassicaudata; assembly: GCF_048593235.1. NCBI lineage: Eukaryota > Metazoa > Chordata > Mammalia > Dasyuromorphia > Dasyuridae > Sminthopsis > Sminthopsis crassicaudata. The sequence continues at coordinate 749,477,135 of NC_133617.1, read as the reverse complement.
CAGTGCCCTTATTTTTGAACCAAAGTAATTGAGATCCAGAGTGTGCCAAATCACCTTCTAATTAACAGAAAGTATAGAAATGAATATCAATATGGCACTATCTTCCCAAATTCAAACTCAGTCTTAGACAATGATAGCTACGTGAACCTGGGCAAGTTACTTCACCCTGTTTACCTCAGTTTCCTCATCTGTAAAATGAACTGGAGAAGGAAAAAGCAAATTACTCCAGTATCCTTTGCCAAGAAATTCCAAATGATATCACTAAGAGTTGAATGTGACTGGAAAATGACTAAATAGCTACAAATGGGATCAAAATCCTGGCTTCCTGACTCCTAGTACGTTGCTATTTGACTTCAATTCAGCAAGCCTATGTGGAGAATTAGTGTAAGGCCCTGGGAATAGAAATAAAACAATAATACTTTTATCCCTCAAGAAATTTCTGTTCTACTTGGAAAAGGTTTAATTTATACATAAAATAGTATGAATAGCACTAAGTCTGTACCCAAAAAGAGATTAAAAGAGAAAAAGGAAAAGGGCCTATATGTACATATATATATATAAATATATATACATATATATGTATATGTATATGTATGTATGTATGTGTATATATATATATAAAGTGTGTGTATAGATATATAGATATACATGTATATCTATACATGTATATATTAGCTCTTTTTTGGGCACAAAGAATTGGAAATTGAGGGGATAGCCATTAATTGGGGAACAGTTGACTAAATTATAGTATATAATTATGACTGAATATTATTGTGCTATTAGAAATAATGAGCAGGATGCTCTCAGAAAAACCTGGAAAGACTTACATGAGCCCATGCAAAGAGATTTCCTTTTATACTGCATATAAAGTAACTGCAATATTGTGAGATGATCAGCTATGAATGTCATAACTATTCTCAATAATACAATGATCCAAGACAACTCTGAAAGACTTAGGATGAAAAATGCTATCTATCCCCAGGGGAAAAAAACCAACTGATGGTGTCTAAATACAGATTGAAGCATACTGTTTTAAACTTTATTTTTCTTGGGGTTTTTTTTTTGGATCTATGTTTTCTTTTATAATATGACTATTATGGAAATGTTTTGCATGGCTACACTTGTACAGTGTATATTAAATAGCTCGCATTCTCAATGGTGGGGGAGGGAGGGAGGAAGATAATTTAGAACTCAAAGTTTTAAAAATAAATGTTAAAAATAGTTTTTATATATAGCTGGGGGAGAATAAAATGCTAAATAAGAAAAGTGAGAACCAAGTGTGAAGATATACGAAGCGATTTCACAAGACCAAAGGTGCTCAGAGCAGGAGCATTGGGAAAGGCCTAGTGGGGGAGGCAGCACACTCCAAAGATAGTCAAAGGCCAAGGGGAATTTAGGATTGACCACACCTCCAACAATGACACATCACCTCCCATGAGCATCAAAGCTCCTTTGCTGTTATTATTCCTTTTATTTGTACCAGACTCCCTTCTTTTTCACTTCCTTCTATAAGGGAATAAAAATGCATTTGGGAAATAAAATCCTTGGCCAATGCTCTGGTGGACCATCAAGGGGCTTGGTCAAAAGCCCCAGTTCCCTTTCTAGACCCTGTAGAAAAGTCTGACCGACAAAGGAAGAAAAGGGCAGTTGTTGACTCTAAATCAGAGCCTTCCAAAACACATTGTCCTCTGTTGGCTTTGGGTGAGCCTGCACAGAAAGTGGTCCTAGTACGGTTGTGTGGAAGAGATTTCTGTAGGCCTGTGCTTGAAGTCTCTGTTTTTCCAGTGGCCTCCAGACCAGGGATTAAATAGCCCTAAAGTGAAACCATCTTAGAACATGTTTTTTTTTCCAGAAAAGAAACCTCTAAATAATTTAATCCCTGGTTTAAAGGTATGAGCTGGGAGACGATCAATATTCTGTCACACTGATCTCGAGCTGTGGGCTAGTGATCCTTGCAGGGGCAGAGCTGGGCTCAGCTGGCCAGAGAACTCATTGACGTGAGGCCTGTGTTACAGTGAGCACCAATAGAGAGCCGTGAAGCTGGACCGTGCTGGGGGAGAGGTTCCCCATGGAGTGTGTGGGAGAGCATGGGATTGAATTAGGGGCAGCTAATATGTGTGGCACAGGGGAAAGATAGGATTTTTCCATATTGATTATGGTCCATTTTATAGACATGGCGCAAACATGTACACTATCATTATCCAAATTACATTTGTATATTTTAAATTCTTGGAAAGGATACATTAAATTGATATTTATATTGGTATTATAGGGCTTAAACCTGTTTTCCCCATTGTGCTTAGATTTTTAATATGCTAACATGTCTCTTAATATACTCAATCATAAATTTCCCCTTGATAACCTTCTCCTTCCATTTCTCCCTCTCTCCCTCTCCCTCTCCCTCTCCCTCTCCCTCTCCCTCTCCCTCCCTCCCTCTCCCTCTCCCTCTCCCTCTCCCTCTCCCTCCCTTCCTCTCCCTCTCCCTCTCCCTCTCCCTCTCCCTCTCCCTCCCTCCCTCTCCCTCTCCCTCTCCCTCTCCCTCTCCCTCTCCCTCTCCCTCTCCCTCTCCCTCCCTCCCTCCCCTCCCTCCCTCCCTCTCCCTCCCTCCCTCTCCCTCTCTCCCTCTCCCTCTCCCTCTCCCTCTCCCTCTCCCTCTCCCTCTCCCTCTCCCTCTCCCTCTCCCTCTCCCTCTCCCTCTCCCTCTCCCTCTCCCTCTCCCTCTCCCTCTCCCTTTCCCTCTCCCTCTCCCTCTCCCTCTCCCTCTCCCTCTCCCTCTCCCTCTCCCTCTCTCCCTCTCTCTCTCTCTCTCTCTCTCTCTCTCTCTCTCTCTCTCTCTCTCTCTCTCTCTTCAGCAGTTAACATAAATAATAGAATGAAGTAGAATAATAAAAAGTAATATATCCTGGATGTTTTCTCAGTCATCATATGGAGATCCTAGAAATTCAGTGGCTGAATGTACATATAATTTCTGTACATGTCATTTCCCCCTTTATGATAGGAACTCTCTGAGATCAGAGCTTGGCTTATTTTTCTGCTCATACAGCATATGCTTTACACAGAGTGAGCAATTAAGAAATGCTTTGTTCATTCACTCATGACTATTTTTGGAACTGGCTGGATTTTGTATGAATTTCCAGTGACCTTAGTCTATTGTATTAATGAATATTTATTCCTTCATTTATTTTGAAGTTTGGTATTATGATATGATTAAAAGTGCTGCCTTATCTTTTTAAGATGATAAATATATTTGGATGATGATGGACTCTAGACTAACACAGTGTTCTGATTTCAAAAGAGATTATTGGTTGAGTTGTCCAGGATATACTGAAGTCTGTATTTGTCATTGGGTGGGGGAGGATTCGTTTTTTGTTAGTCAATGAAAGATGATGAGCTAATAATGTATAAAATTCTAGCCAGCAGGTCATATTATGCCAGGTATTCAGCAAATGCTAACTTTTTAAAGCAGGCAGCAACAAGTTCCCATAGTTTCTGACATTTCCTTGTATTATCTACTTTAGTTATGAAATCTTGGCTCTTTAAGAACAGCACATCTGTGGGTTCTAGTAGCAGTGAACCTGGTTTTGAATTTTTTTATGGTAAATTCTGCTGTTTTCACAATCAAATTTACATGACAGTTATTCAATTATTTTTTTGAACCGATATATTGTTGTCTGAGTGTACAAAGGGTGTTGCCTATAGTGGCCTTTTTATTTCACCTTTAGGTCTCAGTCCTTTCCTAGGCTTTATTTGTAGACAAACTTTCAGATAGAGTTGGCTAGTCCAAAAGCGTGCAGCTCTTAGTCTTTACTAATGTTCGAGGGAAAAACTGTCTACTTTGCCTGAATTTATTTTTGAAAACCTCTTTATCATGTGTTCTGAGAATGGTTTACAATCTTTGCCCTTTTTGATGAAAATATATTCATATTTCCAGAGCGTCCTTGAATTAACTGGATTTTTGCTTCATTAATATGGTATAAGTTTTTGTTAGGATTTTTCCATATTGATTATGGTCCATTTTATAGACATGGTGCAAACATGTACACTATCATTATCCAAATTACATTTGTATATTTTAAATTCTTGGATAGGATACATTAAATTGATATTTATATAGGTATTACAGGGCTTAAACCTGTTTTCCCCATTGTGCTTAGATTTTTGATATGTTAACATGTCTCTTAATATACTCAATCATAAATTTCCCCTTGATAATCTTATATTCAAAGTGTTATGTCTAGAGGACAAGGAGATATTTGTAGTTATAGTCTTTGCTCATGAATTGTTTCAAAGTGACTTTCAGATTTGAGCTGAGGATCTTCATTGTCTAGTTCTCTTTGCCAGACAGGCAAAATTTTATACTTTATGCAAAAATGTATATCCTGGGAGTTGGTGCTATTGTTATTCCCATTTTACATATAAGGAAACTGAGGCAAACAGAGCCTAAGTCTAGGGTTATGCAGCTAATAAATATCTAATTACAGATTTGAATTCAGGTCTTTCTGATTCAAAGCAAAGCTCTCTATCTATTATTCCAACTAATTACCTATATTATATTTTATCTTAGACATATCACAAAGGTCCATATTTACTATCTGTGTCTGAGAAGATAAAAAAAGAAGTAGGAAGTAAATGTTTTGGTTTTTGTTTTCATTTTAAGATTTAATCAGAGTCAAATTGAAAAAGCTCCTGCCCTCAAAGAGCTTATTGTCTAGTTAGTCAGTTAAGATATGGTGTGCTTGAGCAACTTTTGCCTTTGACTATTTAAAAGTTACCATGACAACATGTCCCTCTCTCTGTGTCTCTCTGTCTCTGTTTCTCTCTGTGTGTCTCTCTGTGTGTCTCTGTCTGTCTCTGTCCCCCCCCCACAGCACACATACAATCTCTTCAGCAATTATAACAATAAAATAAAAGTAGAAAAATTAAAATATCTGGATGTTTTCTCAGTCATTATATGGAGATCCTACAAATTCAATGAGTAGTGGAGCTGGGGAATCTGAGGCTTTTCAAATTTTATTAGCAGTGTAGTACAGTGGGAAGAATCTTGTCCCTGGAGTCAGAAGGCTGGCATTATAATCCTACTTCTGACTGTGACTTTATCTAGGTTACTTAACCTTCCCCCTTCAGTTGTCTCATCTTTAAAATGAGGTCATTGGACTAGGTGGCCTCTGGGATCTCTCACTTTTCAGGCTCATGATATTTTAGTTAACCAGGTATAGATTTCTCATCACACCACTGGAGAGTCTACATATGTTGTGATGAACTTTAATTACTCCAGAAGCTCTGGTGAATTTGCTCCTTCTGCTTCCTGGCCACTCATGGGTGTGGGTTGAGAAACTTCACCAAGGAAACTGTGCTTCAGGTCTTGGTTCTAAAGAGTATTAGGGGAATTTTGAGGCTGGCTGCAGCTCTCTGAGCCCCAGAACCCTTGGGAAGGCTTGTGAATATTAGTCCATGGCATCTGCTGTGTTAACTAGAATTGTTCTTGACATGGCAAATTACCATTTATGAGAAATACAAGACATTTGTTTAGTGATTTATTTCCAGGAAACCTGTGCCCTGACAAATGGGAGCAGGCTGCTTTTCAATTTTCTGGAAAATTGTTTCCATTCTTAAATTTCTCTAAACAGCATGGATCAGTGATGATTCACTCACACAATGCAGGTCCACACACACATGCACGCATAGACACCTGCCTCCTGATGACTTAAATCAAATCCAACATGTTCATTGTGGGTTTTTGCCACTTTCTTCCAGAACTGGTCCCTTCCCCTCTCAGAATTCTGTTCCTCCTTCTTACTGCCTTGGACTTCTCCTTCTGGAGTTTAGTGTACTCCTTCTCTTGTTGTCTACCTTCTATGTCAAATTTTCCTTTGTGTAGGCCATCTCATATGTCCGGATCGGACTTTTACTCACAAATTGGTTCCTTTCCCTCAAATTCCCCAAATCTAGGATTGGTAGAGATTTGTGAATTCTATGAACTGCATTGTTTGAGATTGCCCCTGTTCTTGCCAATTCTCTCTGGGCAACTCTCATATCAAACTTTCCATAAATCCATAAATCCATCATGGTGGGAATGGTATCCACCTGATATGCTGGAGGCCTTTCTCATATTCTCTGGCGTGGTGTCCAGTGGACCACGTGAGCACTTTTTTAAGGCTTGTGTGTTTCTTGAATGGAACTCCTGTTCTCATAACTTCTGGCTTGTGATGTGAAACATCCCATCTATGCCTTCCGGTATATCTCTTGGAGTGATCCTCGATCTCATCGGATTTCATGATCTGCTATCATCAGTATCATGAGATGAATAGAATATTTCACAGAATGGGCCTTTATTTTAGGGAGAAACTTTGGAGCAATTGAAGAGTTGTGTAGTTTCCCAAAAACCATCCAACTCACTGTCCTTGTGTTCAGTTCTAGGTCTCTTGCATTATTCTTGGGCAATCTCTGCCCAAGATACATATCCTGCTGATTTTATGATCCTAGTGTCATAGATTTAGAACTAGAAGGTTCATGAGAGGACATGGAGTTTAAATTTTAAGTAGGCCAGGACCTGTATTTTGTGTGATTTTTATAAGACAGGGTAGATGCTAAATTATTCAGTATTCAGGTCCAAGACCCAAATACAAAAGTAAGAGCATGGTGATGTGATGAAAAGGTCACGTTACTAGGAAAGAAACTGTTTGGCTTTTAAAAGTAGCTCCATTCCTAAGCAATTATGTGATCTTGGGTGAGTCACTTAATCTCTGAGCCTCCATTTCCTCATCTGTGAAATGAAACAATTGTCCAGAGAATTAGTGGTGAAGCTCAAATAAAACAACTTGTATGAAAGGGCTTGGAATCAGAGTATTTCTCTAAAAGGAACATAATATGAGATTCTGCTAACGGGACAGAAAAGAAAAAAAAAGAGTAAGGGAAATCAGTACCATGAACAAGATGGAGTGTTACTAAGGGGTGGGGGTGGAGATAATCCAAGTCTCCACCATCTATGTCTTGGTCACCCCGTTTTTGACTTCTTTCTCATACTAAGAAACAGAAAAGACAATGGGAAAAGGCCAGTGGAGCAGAAATGTGATGCAGTGGAGAGTCCTCGACTCAGAATTGTAAGGTCAGGGTTTGAGTCTAGTCTCTGCCATTTACAGCTGTGTGACCTTGAGTCAAGTCCCTTCAGTTCGACAAGAAGCATTTCTCATATGTGCACCTACTGTGAGTTACACAGTAGAAACTGAGGACATAAAGATTAACATGAAACAATTCCTTCCCTCAAGGAGCTTACGCTCCTTGGGGGAGATGCAACAGTACCCAAGTAATTTATATAAAATATACCCCAAACCACACAAAGTAATTCCAAGAGAAAGAGAACATTCATAGCCAAGGGGATCAAAAAAGATTTTTTGAGCAGTCTTTTAATGGAAATTAAGGATCTAGTCAGTTCTACTCTAACATGATATGGCTATATTTCCCCCAAAAAATTCATGTGGATCATGGGAGTGACTTAATATTCAAAATTTTCATTAATGGCATATGAACAAGGTAGGACCCTAATTAGAAAGGTAGCACAACATGCTAAATATATTGGTTTTTTTTTCAGTTCTTTCAGTCATGTCCAACTCTTTATGGCTCCATTTAGGGTTTTTTTGACAAAAGATACTGAAGTGATTTGCCATTTCTTTCTCTAGCTCCCTTTACAAATGAGGAAACTAAGGCAAATAGGGTTCAAGTGACTTGCCCAGGGTCACACAGCTAGTGTCTGAGGCTGGATTTGAACCCATGAAGATGAGCCTTCCTCATTCCCCAGTGCTCTGTGTACTATGGAGTCACCTAGCTCTTCAGTTAAGAAATACACAAAACAAAAATAGTGGTAGTGTCCCCTAACTGCAGTTCAGCTTGCACCCCAATTCCCACAGGGATGACAAAGTTAAATACTACAAGGTGACCCTGGCAGACTACAGCTCCTCCTCTGTTCTTCTCCTGCATGAAAAAAAAATTATAAAAATGTGGCGCTTTACCTTAAAAACACTCTGAAGTTTGGTTGTGGCAGTGACATTGGAAGAGTTACAGCTTGTGGATTGTTCTGAAGAAGTGTTTTTGGCATTCTAAGTGTTCCTCACAAATGGAATCACGAATAAGCAAACTTGAAATCATCCTCATCTCTCTCATGTCATCTCCACATCAGACACGCTATCCTGCCACTCGCCACCTCCAACCTAGTGACTTTCCATTGTCCTTTGGCTGCTTTGTAATTTTGATTCTTGCTATGCTTTCCACTCCCTTCTAGTTTAAAGTCAGTATTTATATGCCCTGAAAATCACAAGGTAGAGACTTTGGTGTTCGTTGTGTTTCAGGTAGATTTTTTTTCCTTCTGTTGAGTCATGATACCTTCACACATTTTCTCACCAATCCAAATCTGGCCTGTGGAGCTTAGGCTGTGATTCTGAACACTTAGTCATCCCTCTGAGAAGAGCTCTGATTTGTGCCTTAGACTGAGCTCCAGGGTGGGAGAGATTTTCCAGCCTCTTTTCATTTCCACTCCTTCCTGGAGGCTGAATAAGTGAAGGACGATGAATATGTATAAGGTGGAGATGTCGTCTCTGGGTTATCTTTGTTTTAAGTGGCTTCTTCCTAATTTCATAAGTGCTTCAGATACCCCATGAAGCACACTGTCTAAAGGATGTTCTTGCATTAATTATAGAAAGATCAGGCCTTGCTTGGTCAGACCCCCTCAGGTGAGCTGTCTGCTGCTCCAGCTAATAAATCATCAAATAACCTTTGAGGTGCTTGCTACTGTACTCGGTGCTGAGATCGAGAGATGATGACCCAGCTCCTGCTTTCAAACACCTTAGAAGTAGGAAGAGTCCAAGATTCAGACAGCCTTTGCTATTTCCAATTGTGGAAGAAATTCAGGGGACAAGGGGCTGGGTTTGGAATCAAGAAGAGCTGAATTCAAATCCCACCACTTAATAACTCAGTTATCCTGGACAAGCCACTTAACTTTTCCGGACCTAACTTTTCTCTTCTGTAAGATGAGAGGGTTCTATTTGATGATCTCCAAAGCCCTTTCTATCTGTGAATGGAGGATATTACCAGATGTCATCTCACCTCAGTTTTCTCTTGTGTAAAAGGGTTAAATAAGATGATCTCTAAAGTCCCTTCACCTTTAAATCTATGAGTATAGATTTATAAATCTGGATTTATAATTTATAATCTATGACAGGCAGACAGATCATTGGAGTACAAAGTTGATGGAACTCTGTCTTCCCAGAAATCAGCTGGAGTCAGGATAATCAGGGGATTAGATCTACCAATCTCCACACCTCCTTCCTCTCCCTCCACCGCCAGGAGAATGCCTCAATTTCCTCCTCCTACTCCACCCACACGAGTCACTTCCCCTCCTTTGTCCACACCCACCAATCGAGCCAGCACAGAATAGTTGGGTAGGGTCATCCTTCAAACATGTTAATAGAGAATTGTCCAATTGGCAATTAGTCTCACGTGCTCCATTATCCAAGTGCATCTGCTCAGTTCTAACCCTTTACACAAAGTGATGAAGATAAGATGAAAAAACCATTAAGCATTTATCACAAGTAATGGAGGGAACCAGTGACTATGAAAAGATTATGGAGACATCATGGAGGGCGGTTCAGGGAGGTTATGTTTCTTTATATGGATTTTAAGGCAAAGGTTTGGAAGGATCATGTGCTAAACATGGTAGGAGGAGGCCATCAGTGAAAATGCATTGAGGTTTGAGGTATCCAGTTTGGTTGAAGTGTGACTTAAAAGGGACAAGAGTCCTATAATGTTGGGATGGTGGATTGGAATCATATTAGCAAAGACCGCAAAAGTTAGACTCAGGAGTTTGTATTTTATTATAGAGGTACTGAAGCCTTTGGAGTAAAGGAGGAGAATAGTTAGACCCATGTGTTAGAAAGGTTCTTGATAACTATAGGAAAGATGGATTGGGAGAGAGGAGGAAGCAGAAGCAGGGGGGGCTAGAATCATTGCTCAGACCAATTGCAGGTAAGAAATGAAGAAGGCGTGACCTAGTGTTGTGGCCAGTGGTCAATGTGAAAGATGGAACTTGATAAAAGATTGGCTGCAGGGATGAGGGAGAGGGAAGAGTGAAATGATTCTGGAGTTTGGAGTCTCTATAATCAGGGGATCCCATAATAGAGGCCAACGCAGGAGATAGTTGCTTTCCAAGTTCTATGTAAAATAAAGACTAAGAGCTTGAACCAAACTGGACCTGGGACTATGGGGCGACTTCCTGAAATAGAATAGTGGACCTGTGAGTGGAGAGAAGGATGGATCTGAGATGTGGCAGGGATAATATTGAGATTCTTTGGTGCTATATTGGATATTGGGGATGGAGTGAGAGAAGAAAGTCAGGAATGACTCTTAGTTTATAAAACCTTGTAACTAGAAAGGCAGTGGCGCTCTCAATAGAAATATCAAAGTTCAGAGAAGGCAAGGACTTATAGAGCAGATAATGAGCTGTTTTGGAATTATTGAACTTGAAATGCTATTGATGAAGTAGGCCTAGAATTCAACAAAGAGGCTAGGGTATGATTTTTGCCTAGAGATCAAGATAAAATGATGAGATGAGAAACAAGAGGAAGAGAAAAAAGAGAGCTCAGAACAGACTCTTGGGAAGCAGTCCCAGTGGAAGGGCAAGAAATAAATGATGATCCAGCAAATGAAATTGAAAAGACTCAGCCAGACAGATGGGAGGAGGACCAGGAACACAGTGTCTTGGAAGCCAAGGATGGAGAGAATATGCAGGAGTGGGGGATGGAGAGGAGGATTTAATAGTAGTAAAATGACAACTTAAGAAAGATAAAAAGTGAGAAACGTACAGACGGCAAAGGTGAGGAGAAAGGAGGAAGGGAAGAAGGAAGAAAAGGGAGAGAATGAAGGCAAGAAAAAGAGGAGATGAAGAAGCAGAAGGGAAGAGAATAAGGACAATGCTTAAAAAGGCAAAGTCCTAGAGGAGATGGAAGTGGATAGGAGCAAAGACAAATACAGGGTTTGACTTTGGCAAAGAAAAGGACTTCCCCAAGATGGAGGAAAGGAAAAGACAATAGGGAAGAGGATTGTTGTTGCTTAATTGTGTCGGACTCTTTGTGATCCCATGATGCACACTGTCCACAGGATTTTCTTGGCAAACATCCTGGAATGGTTTGCCATTTCCTCCTCCCAAAGTTTAAGGCAAATAGAGGCCAGATTTGAATTTAGTCAGCCTCAGTGCTCTATCCACTGGGCCATCTAATTGCCCCTGAATATATTTAGTAGATAGTTGTAGTAGGAAAGAAGAGGGAACTCATGAAGGGTGGAGAGCCTTTTTTTTTCTCAGAAAAATTGGGACAGAAGGTGGTTTACTAATAAAAAGTGGGGGAGAAGATGATAGGGAGTTGAAGAAAGAAGATTTGAAATAGCTCTTCAGGGATTGGGATAGAGAGTTGATTAAGAATAAAGAGCCTCTGTGCATTAGTGAGGACCCAAATCTTTGTCCTACTGTGAAATTTTCCTTAGGCACCAACCAACTGGTTGGTTTAAAAGGGGCCCAGAAATGGGTTTTGTGAGCAAGTCAAAGGCAGATGATTCAGTTCTATAATTATAGCCTGGAGGAGTTCCTAGAATCATAAAATCTTAGAGCTGGAAAGGACCTTCGAGACCATCTAACCTAACTGCCTTATTTCACAGAGGAGGAATCTGGACCCCAGAGATTGGGCAGTGTGTTCCTAGCGAGCTATTCTTTTTCTGTTTAATTAAAGAAAAATCTCATAATGGAAATGAAAAGTATTGGATAGATCAGCCTAGAGGATTGCTCCTAGTTCCAACTAAAAATAGTTTCCAGCTATGTTAGACATTTCTGTGTAGTGATAGGAAGAAGACTGAATTGGAGTCAAAAGAACGAGCCTTGACCATTGATAGCTACTACATATGTGACTGTGGACAAGTCATTTAACTTCCCCAATTGCAATCTCCTCATCTATAAAATAAAAATGAAAAATATCTATATCATTTACCTCAGGTGCTCATTACACAGCTTACAGCACTGACATAGTGCTATCATTTGAACTGTATAATTGCTAAATTATACAAATTACCCACAAGTTCAAACCACTTTTACTTTCCAGAAAGAACATCAGCTGAGACTGGCAAAAAGTGAGAGCTTAATATCCTGGCAGGGATAACTTTCTATAATAATTACGGCTTTAGAAATATCCTGATCTAAAATATTAAAGAAGAGGCAACAAAAATAACTGAATGCCGTGTTAATTCTGTGGGCTGCGAAAGTGATGCTTAGCATATTTATTAATCGAGGGCAATTTTTCTATCAAACTGTAATAATATAATGACAGCTTTTAATGTGAAAGAAAGCTCCAGGCAGCTCTGAATTCACGTGAGATCCCAGAAACAACTTGACTTAAGCTGTCAGGCGAATTTTCACTGCTTGTCTCTCTCCCTAGATCTTGGGCTGCAATGGACAGGAGATAGCTAACTATCTGATGGGATTCAGGGGCCCCGTGAGGTCTCTAGTTTCCATTCCTAATCACTTCTAGGGTTTCTCACACCAGCTTTGGAAATTTCACATTTGGAGATTAATTTCTTTGGTTTGTCGGTCAGTCTGTTAGTCAGTTAACAAATGTTTAACACACATTATGTGTCAGATACTGTGCTAAGTGCTGACAAGAAAAACTAAAACAACTCCTTCCCTCAAAGACCTTACATTCTAATTCTATATTCAATACATGAAAAGAAGCTGAGAGTTAAGTGGGTTAGAGGTAAAGAGTGTCAGCATAAGGCAGCTCATTGCAAAATGATAAAATGGTTGCCCTTGGGGCCTTTCTTATGTGGAAGATCTGGAAGGAACCCTCTAATTTCTAGTTTCCACTCTCTGTGTCCATGCAGAAGGAAGGATACCAGATATAGAGGGTACTAATGAGTATCTTTACTCTTTAAAGTAAATATCTCAGGATTGGATCAATCCAGAGATTGGGTTGATTGAATTCATAAGGGGACGAGTAAAGGCAACGCAAGGAAGAAATGGAAAAAACATGTAAAACACTTTGCACTAGTTAAAATGCTCTATCTACCCATAGGAGATGGAAAGATTCTTGCTTCAGCATTTTAAAATGGCTCTCATGTAGTTGGGATAATTAAGCTTAATTTAATGGCCTTTTATTGAACATCTAGTATGTGGAAGGTGTTAGAGGAGCCATACTATGAGTTCCTGGGGAGCAGGGATCCTTCTTCCGGTGCTGACTACCTAAGTGGTATTGGACAAGTCATTAGGAGCCCTTGTTTCCTCATCTGTTAAAAAAAAAAAAAAGGAGCTGGACTAGATGGTCTTTTGAGTTGCTTTTGTTTCTAGATGGCCATTTCTGTTCCCTTCCCCTCCATGTAGAAAGATAAATAAGTTGTACTACTTCCTTTTCTCAAGAAGTTTACAATTTATTACAAGAGAGGTCTACACAAATATTTGTAATAAGTAAGGAGTATTTTCAGTGCTGTAGGAGAGGTCCAAACCAGCACGAGAGGAGGGTTTTAGAGAAGAGAGGACAATGAGATAATACCTGTCAGCTTAGCCATTCTTGGGAAGATTGTATTTTCAATGGATAACTTATTAGGGTTTAGTTATTTGTAATGTCTTCTTTTTCTTATGACCCATCCCCAACTTTAAGTCAGAATAGAGTTCTCAGAAAAGATAATAATGAGTTAAGTGACTGAAATCAGGATATGGCTTTTTGGGGAGTTAATAAAGTTGGATGCCCTTGATGAAGAAATTGATGTTTTCTTTATAATGGGAATTATTTTCCCCAATGACTCTCAGAATTGAAAGAGCTTGAAAGTCAAAAATGATTTTGCTAGTGATTTATAGGTGACTTGGTTAGAGTGGGAAGCAATGGATAAATACAAAGCCACATGGAGGTTTAGTGACAGAAGCACCAAGTTCTCCTATTGTTCTTTTGCTTTTTTTCTTCCTCTTCTCTGATAGCTAGGTGAGAAGGTAAAGTGCACCTAAGATATTTGATTGATGATATAATTGTCATATTTGCTGGAATGCTCAGACATCTCTGGCCCTAAATTTCTGTTAATAATATTATTGTCAATTAATTGAAGTAATTTTGATGAATTATTTTCTTTCAAAGACACATCTCTTAGATGTGCTTTCTCTCCTTGTATTCCTTGTATTGCCAACAAATTGTCTTCTTTTATTCAATATACTTCAGCTAGTCAGGGCCCCTTTCATCTACTTGGTTAAGAAGATGTGGCAAATTTCTGGCTGAGGAGGGCTGTCTGCCATACTTACAGTTCCCGCCCTTTACAAATTGGGGCAGAGAATGTGGAAACAGAAACCCAGGATATCAGAGCCCTTTGAGTCTGCCTCACAGTCAAAAGGATTTCTTCTAGGACAAACCTGACAAGTAGTCCTTGAGCCTCTTTTCATATAAAGATCTTGGAAAAAGAGGAACCCATCACTTTTCCAGGCAGCCTACTCCATCTTGGAATAGTTCTCTTCTTAGAAGTCTTTTATCCCATTAAATCTATTAGTTTATTTGATCTATTGGACAAATTGACCTTGTAATTTCCACTGATTTCTTCTTATCACAGGACAAACAGAACAGATGTACACTAAAACCTCCTCTCCAGATGACAGACTTTTGGATAGCAGGAGACTTTCCTGTGCCTTTTGGATTTCTCTGGGATAGACATTTTCAGTGTTTTCAATTAATCCTCAAGTGTAATTGACTTGAAACCCTTCACTTTTTGTCCTCATATGAATGCTCTCCTGCTTATCAAGGATCTTCTTAAAATGGGAGTTCCCAGAATCAAACCCCAAGTTGTATTCCTACATTAGCACCTGCTAGCTATGTGATTTGGGCAAGGCCTGTCACATTTCTCAGGCTCACTTTACTCTTGTGTAAAATGGGAATCATAGTGGTACCTAAATTAATATATGAAAAGCGCTTTTCAAACCTAAAAGCATTATATAAAAGCTAGTTATTATTATCATCTTCTATATATACATATATGTGTCATATATGCATATATACATATACAAAATAATAGTTTTTATTTTAAAAATACATGCAAAGATAATTTTCAACATTTACCCTTGCAAAACCATGTGTTCCATTTTTTTCTCTCTCCCTTTCTCCTCCTCCTCCCTTAGCTAGAAAGTAATCCATTATATGTTAAACATGTACAATACATACATATATATATATATATATTCACACATTTGATTGATGTTTTCTTTTTTTTTTGTTAGGGAGCTGGGTGGTACAGTTGACAGAGCTCGAGATTAGACTCAAAAACACCTATGTTCAAATTCCCCTTCTTACAATTAACAAATGTATGATACTGGCAAGTGATATAACCCTTCTCACTCTTAGTTTCCTCATCTATAAAATGAAAATTTTAATAGTACCTACTTCCCAGAGTTGTTGTGAGAATAAAATAAAAGAGCCTATATAAAGTACTTTGCAGAGTTGAAAATACTATTTAAATCCTAGGGTTTTGTTTTGGATTTTGATTTTTTGGCATTGCTAATGCTTTTTCTTTTTTTCATTTTTCAAATAATAGTTTTTATTTTAAAAATACATGCAAAGATAATTTTCAACATTTACCCTTGCAAAACCATGTGTTCCATTTTTTTCTCCCTCCCTTTCTCCTCCCCCTCCCCTAGCTAGAAAGTAATCCATTATATGTTAAACATGTACAATTCTTCTATACATATTCTCAAATTTATCTTACTGCATAAGAAAAATCAGATCAAAAAAAGAAAAAAGGAGAAATAAAGAAAAAGAGGGGGCAGCTAGGTGGCGCAGTGGATAGAGCACCAGCCTTGAATTCAGGAGGACCCGAGTTCAAATGTGATCTCAGACACTCAACACTTCCTAGCTGTGTGACCCTGGGCAAGTCACTTAACCCCAGCCTCAAAAAAAAAAAAAAAAAAAAAAAAAAAAAAAAAAAAGATAAGCAAATATCAATAAAGAGGTGAAAATTTTATATATTGTGTTGCACACTCAATCGCTACTGTACTCTTTTGGATGCACATGGCTCTATCCATCACAATTCTGTTGGACTTGGCTTGAATCACATTGTTGAAAAGAGCTACATCCATCAGAGTTGATCATCACACAATCTTGTTATTGCTGTGTACAATGTTCACTTGGTTTTACTCACTTCACATAGCATCAATTCATAAAAATCTTCCCAGGCCTTTCCAAAATAATCCTACTGATCTTTTTTTTTATATAATGCTTTAAATCTTTCTTTTTTTATATAGTTTTTTATTTACAAGATATATGCATGGGTAATTTTTCAGCAGCTGATGCTTTTTCACTGATCCTCTTTTTCTTTACTTAAATGATTAATATAAACCCTAAAGAATATTAGGTCAAGAAAAGGGCTATGGGGTTTTCTATAGGATATTTCTCTTCCAGTTGCCATTAAAGTCATTGAAAATGGTCATTCTCTGGATACATTGCAACAGTTGCAGATCTGTGTCTCTATATTTGCCATGAAAGTAAACATAAAATACTTTGTTAAAATTTAGGAAACCCAAAGTTTTTCAAAGTTTGTTGTACGGCTTGATATAACCTTGCAGAAGTCATGGTAGTTCTTTTTAGAGCACTGCTTTCTTCTGTTTTCACTTTAAAATTAAATTACATTTTTAAAAAGTTAACAAAAATCTTTTCTCTCCTTCCAACTCCACTCAAAATAAAGAAAAACAAAAACTTTGCAGTAAATATGCATAATCATGCAAAACAAATAATGACATTCACCACATATAAAAATATATGTGTCACTCTGAACTTTTGAGTCCTTCATCTTCCTGAAGGTAGAGATCACGTCTCAGCCTGAATCCTTTATATTCAGGGTTGGTCATTGCATTGGCAAGAGTTCTTAAAACTTTCACCATTGTATGTCTTTACCATAGTTGTTAGAAAATGGATTCTTCTCTTGGTTCTGCTCATTTCATTCTGCATAATTTCATACCAGTCTCCCAAGCATTCTCTAAAATAGTTTCTTTCTTCATTTTTTACTGTACAATGTACTGTACCTTATTACATTAATATACAGAATAAGCATTGTATCAATAGTTATTATTTTACTGTCTTTAGCTACTCCCCATTAATGAATGCCACTCTAGTTTCCAGTTCTTTGCCAATAATTAAAGATCTGTTATAAATATTTTTGTATATGTGGGTTCTTTTCCTCTTTCTTTCATGCAGTTGGGGTATAGAGACAGTAGTGGAATTTGATAGAGCAAAGAACATGAAGTTTTTCATTCAGCTTGCCTTCCAAATTGTTTCCTATAATAACTCAACCAGTTTATACCTCCATCAACTAGGTATTATTATACTGATTTTCCAATTTGTCATTTTCTTTATTATTAAAAAAATATTACCATGATGAGTATGAAATCAAACTGTTTTAGTTTGCATTTTTAAAGTATTAATAATTTGGAGCATTTTTTGCATTTTATTCCTTCATCTGAAAAATTGCCTTTTATATCCTTAATTATTGTTGTTTAGTCACTTCAGTCATGTCTGACTCTTTGTGATTTTATTCAGGGTTTTCTTGGGTGATTTTTCTCATTACTTATTTTTCTAGATGTTCTCAATCATCTATTTCATAATGTTATTTGATTATTCCAAGAATCACAGTTCAGATTAATCATCTAGAATTTGAGATCCTATTATTTTCCTTTTTTTGAAAATAAAATCTATATTTGCTTTTTTTGTAGTCCTATAAAAACACCTCTCATTTTCATTATTTTACAAAATTAGTTCCAGTCAGTAGATCAACATGTTTCTAGTTTCTCAACAATAATTCATCTGGATTTGGCAACTTAAATTCTTGTAGGACAGTTAAGGTGCTCTCTTAAAACATCCCTATTTACATTAGGTATTAGTTCCCAGAGGGAAAGCAGGGCATAGTGGATAGAAAGCCAGTCTGAGAGTCAGCAAGATCCAGGTCCACTCCTACTTCTGACACTATTAGATAAAGGATCCTGAGCCAAGGGTCATTTTACCAATAGAGAGCTGGTTTGCCATCTCCACAAGCTCTTTTTTGCCAATAAAATCAGATTTCATTAAAAATAGCTTCTTCTTGGGCATTTATGTTGTCCTTTCCTGTCTGGAGGTTATTCTTGGCAGAACTCATCTTGAAATTCTTGTCATTGTAGCTCCAGAGCCTAGTGCAATGCCTGGCACAGAGCAGGTGCTAAAGAAATACTTGTTGGTTGATTGGCAGAGAAACTAAAGCAAAATAAGCTTCAAGTGACTCTTCCTTCTCTCTTGTCAAGTTTCCTCTCTGCATCTGCCTAGGCAGTAGTCGTAGCCCTCCTTTGAGGTGCCTTTTTTTTCCCTTCTTTGAAGTGTTGTGGTTGTGGATACTCATGGCAATGTGATTAAAAATATCTTTTTTGTTGTTCTTAGCTTTCTTTGCCAGCTTCAATATGTTCTAAGTTTCAACACTCTTGTCATAAATATAAGTATTGTGCCGTGCTTGGTAGATTTACCCTCTGTTAACTGTCCTTGCTTCAGCCTTCTGCACATAGCTTTTTCAAATTTATTTTGTTGGTAAATTCTCTGTGTGTTCCTTTTAATCTTTTCAGACAACTTTCATTTTCCCTTCATCAGAATTATTCCCTTTTGTCTTCTGAGAATTTTATTCTTGCCTGTTTTCCATCTTTTCTCATCTGACTTCCTGAGTAAAATTTTGGTCTACATAATCCTGAGTATACTTCCTCTGAATGCTTTGAAATTTGCTCTTCTAAAATATAAGATACATGTAATAGTATGCTAGGCCTTCCTTCTCCAAGGATAAACTCCTTCCTTTTCCTTCTCTCTAGACATATGCATCCATGTCAGCCACATCAGCCAGTTTTTTCCTCGGGTAGAAAATCACGTCTAGAATGTAATTTCTCCTTCTTAATCCTTCCAACTTCAAAAGGATGAAAATATCATTATGTTAATTCAGGAAATTATTAGCATCACCACTTTGGGGAGAGAGTAAGTGATAGCAGGTATCTGGATAACTAATGTCTGCCATTGTTGTTATAACAGGCATCTGGGCCAAGCTTATATAGTAGGGTTCCCAAATTTTTTGTCTATTTCTTTCTTCATAGGTAGTCAGTACTATGCTCTGATGGAAAAACATGCTTCTTTTCTCTCCTCATTCTGGTCCTAATATTTCCTCAAAAGTTTCTGTATCTTCCTCCTTTCCGCCCCCCCCCCCCTCTCTCTCTCTCTCTCTCTCTCTCTCTCTCTCTCTCTCTCTCTCTCTCTCTCTCTCTCCTTCTTTCCCTCTCTCCCTCTCTCTCTTTCCCTCTCTCCCTCTTTCTCTCCCTCTCTCTTTCCCTATCTCCCTCTCTCTGCCTCTCACATACACCTTTTATCCTGTGTTTCTTTGCAATAAGTTATACCCATCTTGAACCATATTCTAAACATTCTACTCATCAAATCTGTTAGGTCAAATTTGCTTCCTTGTGAAAGAATCTTGAGTTCATTTTGATTTTTGCTTATAATTGGTACACTTGTATAAAGACATTTAGGGATATAGGATTTTACTATTGTTCCCTTTCTTGTAATTTTTCTTCTGTGAACCTCTGCTTTTCTCACATATTATTCTCTTACATCAGAGGTTTTTTTCTATTTAATTTGGTGTACAAATCCCTAATTTTACAGAGGTGGAAACTGAGACTCCAAAAAGCTAAACGACATAAATTGGCATTGGAACCAGAATTTGAACCCAAGTTTCTGGATCCCAGCGCTACTACGTTGCCTCTCTCTGTGTTTGTTGCTTGGGTATTTTCAAGGTTATTTCCTGCTCTAAAATCCTGATTAAGTTCACAAACACTGACTCTATAGGGAGCATGTCATCTTCCCCCCCCCCCTCCATGCATGCCAGCATGAATGTACTAGTGCTTGGCTCAAGATAGTTCAGAATGGCAAGGAATTGAGATACATTTTACTTTGTTATCTTGGTAGTTTTGCTCTGAGGGACCCAATTGGATCTCTGAGCACAAAAACTTTGCTGGCTCAGCATGCTATTTTCAAATGCACTGGGGAGCCTGGAGATGTGCAGTTGTATACTAGCTCAGACATACATTAGCTGTGAGACCACAGGCAAGCCACATAACCTATCTGACCCCCACTTCTCACAGCTGTCAGTGAGACAATAATACTCACAGGAATGTTGTGAGAAAAGCTGTTTTAAATTTTGACTCACTCCAGAAATGGGAGGTAAGGAGGTAAGTGGGATCCTGGGTAGCTGAAGCCCAGTCAGTATTTCTCTGTCAGATCTGAGGGTCATTGGCAGGATTCTCTCTCTTTTTCTACTTTTTCTGAAATATCTTCTGTATCCAGCTTCAATCTGCTTTCTTGGGTTGCTTTTTCAGTTGCTATCATTGTAATCAAGAGATTAGAGAAAACTCAATGAACACTGGTTGACACCTCAACCCCATTTTTAGCTGACCTTTGTGCTAAATTACAAAACACTGGCACTGGCATGTTCCATATTGCACAAAACTAGACAGTTTGGAAAACATATGAATTATAGTGTGCGATAACATGAACATAGAAAGAGCATCCCCTCAGTGATTTTACATTTTTCATTAAACATACTGTTTTTCCTTCATAATAGACATTATTATCTCTTTTCTTTGTTGGTATATTGGTAATAGAGAATCACAGAATCTTAGAGGGGCACATGAACATACCCAAGTGCTCCTCTATCCTTTTCTTGAAGACTTCCAGTGATTCAGAATTCATAAGATCACGGAATTGAGGACTTTTTTTGGCCATCTAGTCCATCACACCCACAGAAGGAATCCCCATACCACACTAATCCTTCATTCTCTGCTTCAAATCTTCCCAGGAGGGAGTCCATCACCTCCAGTGTCAGCCCATTGCATTGGGGGGAGGGGCACCTTTCATCCTTAAGAAGCTTTTCCTGACATTAAGCCTAAGATGGCCTCTTTCCAACTTCTACTCATTGCTCTTAGATCTGCCTTCTAAGATCAAGACAAAACAAATCTAATCTTCTTGTGTGTAAGAGTCTTTCAAATACTTGAAGATGGCATCTCTCATTTAATATTTTCTTTCCCAACCTAACCGTGACTAGCTCCTACAACCAGTTCTTAAATAACATGGAGTCAAGAGCCTTCACCATTCTGTTGTCTGCCTATTAACATTCTTAAGCTGAATAATGTCTTCAAAGAGCAGAACCCAGAGCTAAACATGACATTCCTGGTGAGGACAGAGTCCAGGTGGACTCTCATCTCCCTGATCCTGGAAAGTACACCTCTTAATGCGGCCCAAGATTGCATTTGCTATTTTGGCTCTTCCATCACACTGCTGACTCAGCCTCTCAAAGCAGGCTGTTCCATTTTTGGATGGCTTTAATTATTGGGGTGATTTTCCTTATAGTCAACTGAAATCTGCTGCTCAGCAACTTCTACTGGTCCTACTCTGCCACCCAAGGATAAAACTAATCTCTCTCCCATATGACAACCCTTCAGAGGCTTAGAGAGAGTTATGATATCTTCACTAAAACTTGTTTCCACTCAAGCAAAGTAATCAGAAACAAGTGCTTCCTAGGTACCAGACACTGAGCTAATCCTGTGCAAAGACAAAATCAAAACATTCTCTGACCTGGAGAAAAATCTTCATTTAAATAGAAGAGATACTCTGAACATATTGACATATATGTTTATAGTATCTCTTCTATTTAAATACATAGTATATAAAATGTAGATAAGATAGTTTGCAGGGGAAGGCACTAGAAGCTAGAGGTAGTAGGAAAGATCACAAAACTCTCCTGTAGAAGGTAGAATTTGAATTGAATCTTTATTATAATTATAATTTTTTGACAGTAGCCTTGTATTCAATTTTCCCCTCCCTCCCTCTACTCCTTCCCCTAGATGACAGGCAATCCCATACATATTAAATGTGTTACAGTATATCCTTAATACAATATATTATGTAAAACCAAATTTCTTGTTGCATGGTAAGGATTGGATTTCAAAGGTATAAGTAACCTGGGTAGATAGACAGTAGTGCTAACAATTTACATTCACTTCCCAGTGTTCCTTCTCTGGGGGTAGCTGTTTCTGTCCATCATTGATCGACTGAAAGTGAATTAGATCTTCTTTATGTTGAAGATTTCCACTTCCATCAGAATACATACTCATACAATATCGTTGTTGAAGTGTATAGTGATCTCCTGGTTCTGCTCATTTCACTCAGCATCAGTTCATGTAAGTCTCTCCAAGCCTCTCTGTATTCCTCTTGCTAGTCATCTGAATTGAATCTTAAAGGAAGTCAGTAAGCAGGTTTTGAGTCACTTCCCAAAACTTACCTCTGTCAAGCATTATGTCTAGCAATAGTAATAGAAATAAAAGTAGAAAAACAGTATCTATGCTCGAGGAACGTATATTCTAATAGGGGAAGACATAAAAGGAATCCAAAAATGGATGTGGGCAGGAGCAAAAGGTACCCAGTCTGGGGCATATTGAGGAAGTCCTGAGTAAAGCCTGCAGAGGAATGAGATGTAACTGGCTTGGGTGTACTCCTTAAAGGAAGCTTTTGAGAGGAAATAGGAGGTCAGATGGAAAGGCTGCAGGGAAAGACCATACTTCCTGAGTATGACCTCCAGTAATGGAGTGAGGCTTTGGAATGAAGAGCTTGTTCTATTTCTTTCCCTTTATTCCACTAAAATATCATCCAGTGATTTTCCATATTCTTCATATTCCTTTTTATGACACAGTAAAATTCTATTACAGTCAGATAGTACAATATGTTTAGTTATTACAGTCATATACTACAACATGCTTAGCCATTCTCCAAATATTGGAAATCTACTTTGTTCTCAATTCTTTGCTGCCACTGAAAGTGCTGTTATACTTTGGTGCATGTGAAACATTTCTATCTTTTATTTTCTTATGACTTATGACTAGAAGGAGCATCTTTGGGGGAAAGGATTATGGGATTTTTAATTACTTTATGATAAGCTTTTTCATTACAGATTTGCTCCTCCTTGAAAAGCTATATAGGAATAGTAGCATGTGTTTCCAAGATAGCCATAGGAGGGACAACCAGAAATATACTATTTTCCCAAAGCAGCCATCAAAATAGTTAGTATCTGGAGAAGAGACTTAGAAACATGCCTAATGTCACAAAGCTAAAGTAATACAGCACTGCCATTTCCTAATTCCAAAGCTTTGCCTGGATCTCAGCCTATATATAATCCAAAGTGCCTAAAGACACCAATCTCCCAGCACTAATAATGACCCTTTCCCCTCCTTAAATATCCTGTGATAATGCTGCACTCTCACTTCCACAGACAGAGAAAGCAATCCAGACCTCTTGATCACTGGGAACCAATATTGAGTCACATCACTTTGCATGTGCCTCTCTCCAGGGTGCTGACCATTTGTTGTAGAGCTAAAAGCTACTAAACTAATAAACCTCCCTGAAAAGAGGGGTGAGGTTAATTTGGCAAGAGTAGTTCTTGTTTAATTTTCTAGCTTCAAAGGAGGAAGCAAGGAAGATGAACTCCTTAATGTACAACTTCTTTTTGATGTTGCCAACACTTAGAAATCATAAATGGTCTTATTTTCTTTCATTGATCTAATGGGTAAAAAAAATGAGCATTATCTAAAACTACACAACTTTATCTATGAAAACTGCTTCAGACAGGAATAAACCCAATAGTATACTATAAAGGAGCATCCTTTAATATTTAAGTATTCAATTCTAACATTTTATTTCTCAACTTAAATCTTAAAACTTCCCCATACACCCAATTTAAAAAGCCATGGTCTTTTCAGTCAGATGCTTCCTGGATTATATCCTGAACACATCATCTCTCCCTTCTTTTTGCCACTCCCCTAGATTTAAAAAATAGTGTTTAAATGTGTTTTGTTTAACATTTGGTTTTCAAATATTTAATCTGAGAAGAGTTTATTGATGAAGAGAACTGTTCAAAGATTCTAGAATCCTGATCAAAGTAATGGTGGTCTGGATACTGACTGGAGAGCTCCATGTTTAT
This sequence comes from Sminthopsis crassicaudata, assembly GCF_048593235.1. Lineage (NCBI taxonomy): Eukaryota > Metazoa > Chordata > Mammalia > Dasyuromorphia > Dasyuridae > Sminthopsis > Sminthopsis crassicaudata. The sequence continues at coordinate 749,453,066 of NC_133617.1, read as the reverse complement.
ATTGATATAAACTTCCTGTTATTGATGCAGATTGCAACCTAACTGTGAATTCTATTCATGGGTGATTCTTGTCCATTTTTTTATAAAAAGGAATCTTGGCATCATGAATAGGAAACTGAGTTTAAGTTCCACTTCTGAAACCTGAAATGGTTTTTTAACCCGGGGGATTCACTTAATCTCTTAGTGCTCTGAGAAGTTCTTTAAGGCTCTATATCACAGGAGAAGAAAATGGCCAACAAACAAACAAAAAAACCATCCAGTATATTTTCTAGCAAAATCCCAAATGGGGTCACCAAGACTTGGACATGACTGAAACCATTTCACTAAGGCCAGGGTCTTTTCCAGGACATTAGACAAGATTCCATGAAAGAAAATGGTCTTTAAAGGCTAGGAAACAATAATGGGAATAATCATATGGAATATAAATTCCTTAAGGATATGGAAACTCGAATTCAATCTTTGTCTTTTTCTATCAAAATGTCTATCACAAGGGGCAGCTAGGTGGTGCAGTGGACAGAGCACCAGCCCTGAATTCAGGAGGACCTGAGTTCAAATCTGGTCCCAGACACTTAACACTTCCTAGCTGTGTGAGCCTGGGCAAGTCGCTTAACCCCAGCCTCAAAAAAAAAATGTCTATCACAGTAAATGGCACATAGTAGGTGCTTAATAAGTGTGTGTTGATTGATTAAAATAGCCACACTGACAAACTCAGAGTCCCTTGAAGGGTTCATAAAGTAAGCATTAGACAGAATTTTCTTTCCAGCACTCAGGAGAAACAAACAGTGTCCTTGTGAGGGAGTGAAGCAGTTGGAACTGAGCAGATGAAAAGGGGACAGAAGGCATTCCCAGCACAACACTTAACTTGAATAAAAACACTTCCTAACTTATGTTAGGAAGTTCTGCATATTGCATACATGGGGGATAAAGCTAAAGTAGACCATTCTAAATCCTGTTGTTCTGAGTAGCCATGAGACCCAAATTATCACAATGGATGAGATTAATCAACAATTATCTCAGCACTCAAATCCAAAGACTGTGGCATGCTAGAATATATTTTTCCTGGTGGATGCTGGGATTTCACTTTTAAGACGAGTAAGGTTGCCCTTGAAGTTATCATATGGCTACAGTCGAACACTGGAGGTATTAGGGAAAATTGGGCTCTACTGAGCTCAGCAGGCTGTATAGAACCATTTCTGGCCAGCTGTAAAAGCTGTTATTAAAGCTCAGGAGTTTTATTGAAAAGGGAAAATAAACAAGGGCATTTAGGAGCAAGATCCCGATCTCTCATTGCAGTGAAATATCTTCTGGGGTTCATCCCCTGGTTCTACAGAGAGCTTTGTAGAGCACAGAGCACTAGCTCTGAAATCAGGAACCTGGGTTCCAAGCTTACCTCTGAAGCTTATTTCCTTCATGATCACAGGCAATCATAGATCATGGGATCTAGCCTCCTTAGATCTCAGTTTTTTCATCCATAAATGAGGAAGTTGAACTGGTTGACTTAGAGGTCATATCCAGCTTTAATTTAATGATTCTATGACCCCTTTGGCTGGGGAAAACTAGGAGGGCAGCACCTTTACCCCCTTTGCCTTGTTGCCTCATTCATTACAGCCTGGACTGAGGTCTTGAGAGGAGAAGCGATGTGATAGAAAGAGTAATGACTTTGGAATCAAAGAAATCATATTGGAACACTACATATAGAAAATAAAGGGCCAAAGGGGGTCCCCAGAATCTCTAATACATCCAGTGCTTTGGTTTCTCTCTTAGGATTTTTCTCCACAGTTAATTTATATGCATATACATCTCACATATCCCTAATGAAGCATCAAAGACAGAAAGACGAACTATCATTGATAAAAATTTCACTTGAATTTCAAACTCAGATAACAATGTGTAAGTAACCAAGCCTGGCCACGGTAGTGCAGTGTTTTCTGGTTTTCCTCCTGAAAGATAGAGAGAAGCTTGGCTGAAACCCCCTAGTGGATGAATTTGCTCCCTTAATCTGAAGGAACATCTGAAACCAGATGAGATGAACTTGATTTCGAATCACAAGACCAAGGCTTCTGCCTGAACGATTTCAATTTTAGATGGTTCACTAAAGTTTTCAGCATGAACAGATCTAGGATGATTTCTTTTTGATGGTACAAGAAGACATGTAAATGAGAACATGATATTAGTAATTAACAAAGAGTATACAAGCTGAACTGGGCATTTCACCCAAATACTCTCTACCCTATCAATCATACATGGAACACTTGCTATATGCTAAGCTCCTACTGTATACAAGGCTCTTCATCACTCATTTGCTGAATGAAAAACCATAATTATATACTTGCAAGCTCTGAATGCACACATATGTAGATAGATGTATATTATGTATGTATATGTCTCTACTTTTTATAAACGGACATTCTAATTACATGAGATGATAAATATAGGGGAATAGTAGCCAAGAAAGGAATATTTGCATTCCTTTAGAGACATGTCAGTCAAATGACATTCCCTCTTTTGGAGTAATGGTGCTATTGAATTAAATACTGCTGTCAAGCAAGAGATAGAAAGAAGATGGGGTAGGTTAAGAGCAAATAACAAGGACATGGCCAGGTTGGGGAGTGTGGAAAGTGGGAGGTTGGTCTATTCTAACCCACACCTGAACAAGCACCTTCTCCACATTATAACTAGTTTGCATATATATAGCTCTTTAAGGTGTGCAAAATGCTATGTGCTATATTATTTGATCCTCATAATAACTGTGGGAGGTAGGTGCTATTTTTATCCTCATTTAACATATGAGGAAACTTAAACAGGCAAAGGGTAAATGACTTGCTCAATGTCCCATAGTAAGTCTGAGGATTTGAAGTCAGGTCTCTCCGAGTCCAGCTCCAGCACTCCACTAATTGCATCACCATACCTGACAAGTGTTCATCTAGTCTTTACAAAAAGAAAACCTCATCATGAAAAAGGTCTTCTTTCCCCACTTCCTCCTTCCCTCCTGCGGCTGCCCCTTTAGAAAGGTCAAAGTTAACCTTTCTAGCCCTTTATCCATTGCTTCTTGTTCTGTTCTTTGGGACCAGTAAAAATGAATATCTAATACTTCTGTCTTGGCAGACTTTCAGAACTGTCCAATAGAGCTCCCCCTTCCTGCTGTCTTGACCTCCCAGCCTGTTGGGAAGGTCAGGTGATGAATTCTATTGGTCTAAACCTAAGCCATCTCTCCTCCCCTGACAATCTGAATTCTAAAAAGTCCAAGTATTAGGATGCTAGTCCCCTTGGAAATCCCCCTTGAAATCTTCCTTGAAGTATCAGGGGCAATACCTGCATCTTTCCCATTAACCTGGACTGTGATTGAAGCCTTAGTTGTTATGGGCAGAGAGAGGCAGACTGACTTCTCCTGTGTTTGCTTCATATGTCTCTCTGGAGTCTCTTAAGGTCCAACTTAGGGGTTAGCAAATTACTGCAAAACTAATGCTTTTAATGCTCTCTCATTCTCTCCTATACATGGTTAAGCCTGGAGATGCCATCTGGATGACGGTAGTAAGTGATACAAGGGAGGCCTCCTCGTGACCAGGGCTCCAAATCCCCACTCTGAAAAGCTCATGCTCTCATCCTTAAAGGAGTTTAGAAGAAATCCCTGAATTTAAGGCCTGTGGATCTCACCTAGGCCCCAACAGGGAGCCCCTTTGACCACATACATAACCAGAACTCTCCAGACAGCTTAAAAACTTGAAATACAAATCCATTTGACCTGTTCAAAGTGGAAATAGGTGGGCAAAGGAAGCAAGGATAATGATCATGAAAATTTCCAATTTTTGCAAATGAGGAATTATCCTAGGAGCTGAGTGATAAAAACTATTGGCCTTTTCCAGTCATGAGAAACGTGTTCAAGTGGTGAGTCTAAGTTCAGTACCATAAAAATAGGCTCTGAGGTCAGAGAATGTGGGTTCAGATCCCAATTCTGCCACTATCTCTATAACATTGTGAGAGAGCTAGGTTAAACGACTCTAGAAGTCCTTGCCAGCTCTGGATATAGGATCATATGTAATGACTTTTGGCAAATCAGTTAGCATCTCTGGGTCTCAGTTTTCTCATCTGTAAACTGAGAGGTTTACAATTAGATTTTGGCCACCCTTCTACTAATGAGAGCTCCCGCAGATATGTTTCCTAAAATCCCATGTCTAACAAATATTCTTTCTCAAAAAAAAATGCTCCCCTTGCCATACCAACCAAATTCCCAAGAAATTATTTTACAGACCTAGAAAAAAAAATAACAAAATTCATTTGGAAGAAGAAAAGGTCAAGAATTTCAAGGGAATTAATTTTAAAAATGCTACTGAAGTGACAACTATACTAGACCTAAAACTATATTATAAAGCAGCAGTCATCAAAACCATTTGGTATTGGCTAAGAAATAAAATAGTCAATCAGTGGAATAGGTTAGTTTCATAGGACAAAATAATCAATGGCTACAGCAATCTAATGTTTGAGAAACCAAACAAGATTTAGAAAGAAGATGGGGTATGTTAAGAGCAGATAACAGGAACATGAACAGGTTGGGGAGTGTGTAAAGTAGAAGACCCCAGCTTTTGGGATAAGAATTCACTATTTGACAAAAACTTCTGGGAAAATTAGAAATTAGTATGGCAGAAAGTAGGCATTGACCCATACCTAACACTATATACCAAGATGAGGTTGAAATGGGTTCATGATTTAGACATTAAGAGTGATATTATAAACAAATCAGAAGAACATAGGATAGTTTACTTCTCACATCTGTGGAGAAGGAACAAATTTGTGTCCAAAGAACAGGAACTCATAAATGAACACCAAATACATAATTTTGATTATATTAAGTTGAAAAGTTTTTGTACAAACAAAACTAATATAGACAAGATTAGAAGGGAAGCAATAAATTGGGAAAATATTTTTACATTTAAGGATTCTGATAAAGGCCTCATTTCTAAAATACAGAGAATATTGACTCAACTTTATAAGAATTAATCAAGTCATTCTCCAATTGATAAATGGTCAAAGGATATGAACAAACAATTTTCAGATGATGAAATTGAAGCTATTTCTAGTCATATAGAAAGGTGCTCTAAATCACTATTGATCAGAGAAATGCAAATTAAGGCAACTCTGAGGTACCACTACATACCTCTCAGATAGGCTAAGATGACAGGAAAAGATAATGATGAATGTTGGAGGGGATGTGGGAAAACTGGGACACTGATACATTGTTGGTGGAACTGTGAATACATCCAATCATTCTGGAGAGCAATTTGGAATGATGCTCAAATGGTTATCAAAGTGTGAATACTCTTTGACTCAGCATTGTTACTACTGGGCTTATATCCCATAGAAATCTTAAAGAAGGGAGAGGAAGTTGACGGAATTGTGAATGGATCCAATCATTCTGGAGAGCAAACTATGCTCAAAAGGTTCTCAAACTGTGTATCTCCTTTGACTCAGCAGTGTTTCTACTAGGCTTGTATCCCAAAGAGATCTTAAAAGAGAGAAAGGGACCCATGTGTGCAAAAATGTTTGTGGCAGCCCTTTTTGTAGTGACAAGGAACTGGAAACTGGGTGGATGCCCATTAGTTGAGGAATGGCTGGATAAATTATGGTCTATGAATGTTATGGAATATTTTTGTTCTGTGAGAAATGACCAGCAGCATGATTTTAGAGAGGACTGGAGAGAGACCTATATGAATTGATGCTGAGTGAAATGAACAAAACTAGGCAATGGCAAGATCATATGATGATCAATTAGGATGCATGTGGCTCTTCTTAACAATGAGGTGATTCAGACCAGTTCCAATGATCTTGTAATGATAAGAACCATCTACACCCAGAGAGAGAACTGTGGGAACTGAGTGTGGATCAAAACAGCATTTTCACTTCTTTTGTTATTGTTTGCTTGAATTTTATTTTTTGTCTCATTTTTCTCTTTTTGATATGATTCTTCTTGTGCAGCAAGATAATTATATAAATACATATGCCTACATTTGATTTACATATATTTTACCATGTTTAACATATATTGTATTGCTCGCCATCTAGGAGAGGGAGTGGGGGAAAGGGGGAAAAATTGGAACACAAGCTTTTGCAAGGGTCAGTAGTGAAAAATTATCATTGCATATGTTTTGAAAATAAAAAGCTTCAATTAAAAAATGAGAAAGATGACTACAGAAAAAAAAATTGCTGTCTTAGTCTTTCTCCTCCTTCCACCTTCCCTCTATATACCACCTGAGTTCAAATCCTACTTCTGATTCTTATTGGCTATGTCAGCCTTGGTAAAATTTCACCTTGTCCTCAGTTTTCTCACCTATAAAATGGGGATAATTAAACTATCTACTGGACCTAGTTTTAGTGAGAATCAAAAGAGACATTATATGTAACTTGCTCTTCAAACCACTGAACCCTATAGAAGTTATATTAGTGAATTTCATTTTTACCAATGGGAACAATAGCCCTCAAAGATGGAACTGCCCACTGAGATGGCTGGTTCCAGAAATGATTGCAACGGGCCTGCCCTGAGCCCTGTGCACCTAATATTAATTCCAGGCTGAATTGTCTTGAAAATGGATGGGGGAGGGCCGAGGAGGGAGGTCATTTAAAGAGTCTGTTCTATTTTTGATTCCAATAACAGGTGGATTGTATGGAAGCTCTTTTTTTTTTCTTCTCCAAGGTGCTTTCAGCTTTTTGCAGATGCTCCCCTTCCCCCTCCTTCTCCTGTTGTCTCCAGGACGTAGGAAGAAGGAGATATTATTAGTCACCATTTTAGCAAGGGAGCAAGGTAAGCAGAAAGTGTGACCTGCCTAAGGTCATATTTCCGCAGGAATGCTCCAGGTTTTCTGCTGCCCAGCTTGTCCCACTTGATGTTGCTGTACTAAAGTCCAATTCTGCAAGCATCTCTTCAGCTAATTAGGATCCTAGACTTATAGGTTGGGAGCAACATTGGAGGCGCATCATCTAAAACCTCCTCTTTACAAATGGGGAAACTGAGGCCAGGAAGAGAAGTAAGTTTCCTATAGTTATACAGCAAGGAGTACCTTCTCTTTACAAATGGGGAAACTGAGGCCAGGAAGAGAAGTAAGTTTCCTATAGTTACACAGCAAGGAGTACCTTCTCTTTACAAATGGGGAAACTGAGGCCAGGAAGAGAAGTAAGTTTCCTATAGTTACACAGCAAGGAGTTGAACTCAGATTCTTCAATGCAGCATTTTTTCCCCACAGAACAGGCTAATTCTCACAGAGCAGATCATCAGACTAACATTTAGGAAAACTTGTCTCCAAATGCTCTTTAGGAGAGTTGGTGCTGTGATGCAGGTTTTTTTTTTAAGCCCTGAATTTGAAACCAAAAAACCTGGGTTCGAAATCAGATCAGCTGCGTACTACCTGGATGATCTTAAACAAATTGTTAACCATCTGGGGGCATGAGCTACTTCATCCATAAAAGCGGGGGTTGAGAGGCCCAGAGGGGTCTTAAGCTGTTGTGAAGCTAAGCCTTGGTTTTGAATCATGGTTCTGCCATTTTCTGTTGAACAGCCACATGGGAGTCCCTTAACCTTTCTGGATCTCACTTTTATCACTTGTGACTGGGGGCTTGGATTCAGTGATCTCTGATGCCCTGCTCTAGCTCAAGGTCATTTCACTTTTCTGAAACTCGATTTCCTCATTTATAAAAGGGGAACAGATGTTCCTGCAGCCTCACCTTCAAGGGCTATTGTGAGATTGTCTGTAAAGCACATTGCAAACCTTGAATCTATACATAAACAGCAGTTCTCATCATCTTGCTTGTTATTAGATATTAATTTACTATAACTTTATGTAGCAAGCATTGAATGAAATCATCACGGAGCTACAAAATTTAGGTGAGAGAACGGCCCAATGCTTACCAGCTCCCTGAGATTCAGGGGCAGGGAGACTGAAGTGAAGAAAAGCCAAATTCTCCTTGGTGTGAGCCAAGCCATACTCAGTCAGGTCCATGGGCACAGAGCCTCTGCGGGGTACATGGGGGGGGGAGTGTGCTGCAGCAGCACCTGGCCTTCTGATTGGAGAGATGGCCCCTCCTGCTGACCTACATGTCTCTTCACAGAAGAATTGTGGCCTTTGGCAAAGCAGCAAGGGTAAGAGCAAAAGTTTGTGAGTCCTGGACTGCAGGGCTTTCTGGGGTTTCTGAATCTTTGGGTTATTTGGGGCTATTCCAAGGATTCCATTTTGATTTGATTCATTTGATTTTGATGAATGAGTGTTTTCGAATTTCAATTTACTCCTCTTGGTTCTGTCCTTGAAGCCCAAGCAAGGGGAATTTTACCTTTCCTATTTTCCTTTTTTTACATGAGTTCTTAAAGTACTTGGAGACCTCTTATGTGACCTACTTACTTCTTTGCTTCTGCAGGCTAAGCACCCCCAGATCATCAACCAGTTCACTTTAAGATGGAATTAAGATCCCATAATTATATACTATCTTTCTATCTTGTCACACTCTTTCTTGTAATGTGTCCAGAACTGGACATAGTATTTCTCGGCTTTCTGACCAAGGAAAAGCACAATTCTTTATTCTGCGACAGTATGCCTATTTTATTGAAGCCTAAGATTCTCCTTGGGCGTGTAGGTGGCACAGTGGATAGAACACTGAGCTTGGAACACTCATTTTTATGAGTTCAAACCTGGCCTCAGCCACTGACTAGTAGTATGACCGTGGGCAAGTCATTTAACCTTGTTTGCCTCAGCTTCTCCTCTTTAGAATGAGCTGGAGAAGGAAGTGGCCAACCACTCCAATATCTTTGCCAAGTCCCCCAAAAGGGGTCACAAAGAGTTGAACATGACTGAGAATGACTGAACGACAGCAAGGTCCTCCCATTCGTTTGACTTTTTTCTTAGTCCTCTTTGTCGGGTCTTCAGATTATTCCCATTAGCCATGGATGTCCCCCATGCGACTCCCAGTGGTCTCTCTAATACTATATCATTTAATGATCTTATTAGCTTCTATGAATTCAGTTTTCATGTTTATAAAGATGACTCCCAATTTTTCCCATCCAGGTTCAACCCTCAGCTCTCCAAGTTCCTCTCTTGTTAGCAATTTGAACCAGCATCTTGAATTCAATTTATCCAAAAACAGATCGTCTTTTCCCTAAAACCTTTCCCTCTTCCAAACTACGCTATTATTGCTAAGAGTACCACCATTCTTGCCATTGTGCAGACTTACCTCCTTACAATAGTCAACTACTCACTGCACTCAATTCAGAGTTTTGTGGTTTCTACCTACTTTTCCTATATGTCCCTTCTCTCCACTCACAGAGCTGCTGCCCTAATTCATGCCCTCATCATCTCCTGCCTGGACCACTGCAGCAGCCTACTAATTGATCTTCCTATCTCGCCTTTACCCAATGTAATCCATCTTTGCAGCACTAAAGTGATTTTACTCAGTGTGGATCTGACTTTGTCACCTCCATGTTCAGTAAACACCAATGGCTCCCTCTAATCTCCAGGATTAAAAATAAAACTCCCCATTTAGCATTTAAAGACCTTCACAATCTGCCCCTCCTACTTCTCATGTTCTCATACTTTCCTCCCTTCCACGTACTCCATGATCCAATGGCACTGGCCTTCCCATTGCTTCTCAAATATTACCCCATCACAAATGCCTTGATGCTCCCTTGTACCCCAAATGCTCTCTCTCTCTTCACCTCTATCTCCTGGCTCATTCGGATTCTTTAAAGACTTTGCTCAAATTCTCCCTTATCTTCCTTCTCTTTCTCTGCTTCCCTCCCCAAGCTAGTACCTCCCTTCTGAAATTCCCCACTATACACACACTTATATGTACATAATATTTGAGTAGGTTGTCTTCCCCATTTGACTGAGATCCTTAACAGCAGGGATCATGTTTTATCCTTTCTTTACTTTTCCTAGCACTTAATACATTACCTGCCACATAGAAAGTACTTGATTAATGTTTATGGATCCACTGACCTAAGACCTCATTAGCTCCTTTGGCTAATGTCACATCTTAATCCCATTGAGCTTGCAGATTGTTTGAATAATGATCATGCTCTGGCCCTTACTCCCATCTTGCACGTTTTAAATTGATTTTTTTTTAAACCAAAGACTTAGATCTTATCTTATTCCCCACAGAATTTCATCTTATCAGATTTGGACCTTTGAGATCTCATTGGATCTTAACTCTGCTATGGAACACAATAGCTATGACTTTCAGCTTAATGTCATCCGTAAATTGCCTAAGTTTGTCACTTAGCCAGATAAGTGATGCAATGGAGAGAGTTCTAGACTTGGAGTTAGGAAGACCTAAATTTGAATCCTTCCATAGATATTTACTGGTTTATTTAATATCTCTTGGCCTCAGTATACTTACTTGTAAAATTTGTGTAAAAAAACTGTAAAATGTAACATTTTTTGAGAATCAAGTGTAAAGTGTTTAGAAACCTTAACATTCCAGGATAAGTGTTTGGTTCTCATCCAATTCACTGATAAAAGTGTCAAGCGCATGAACCTATCGGTTGTTCCAGTAAGACATGTCTCCTCATTGACATTGAGCCACTTAGATCTGTTCATGCAACCAATTTCAAATCTACTTATCTGCAGTGTGGATGAACTCACAGCTTTTCATCTCATTCACAAGCATCACGTGAGAGACTGTGTCAAAAGCCATGCTTGAATCTCGATAAATTGTGTCCATGGCTTTTCTGTGATCCACCAGTTTTGTTATTCAGGGGAAAGAGAAAATAAGGCCATTCTGGTTTTCATGAGGAAGCCATGCTGGCTTTTTGTGTTCACTGCTTCTTCTTCTAGATGTCTGTATCTAAAAATATATTGCAAGCTAATAATATCTTCTTGACTTTTGGCAGTAGCGGAAATTAACTTCACTGGCCAACAGATCATAGACAATACGCTGGCTTTCCTGTTTTGACACTTAGCAAATATGCCCTTCTCCAGTCCTGCAGAAGCACTTCATCCATTCTCCAGAACCTTTGTTTTCTTTTTTTTTTAATTAATTTTACATGTTTTATTGATAGCTCTTGTCTTTCAGGGCACAATTTTATTTCCAATTATGTTTTTGCAGTCTTTCAAAGATCACTGGCATTGTTTAGCACCTATATCGTCCAAGTCCTCGGATATAGTGCCCTGGGATATAAATGTCCAAATGAGTCAATTCAGAATAATAAACGGCATCTAGTTATCCCTTTTCCTCCTTGTATTTCATTTCAACTCCATATTATCTATTTTCTTTCTTTTTTTTCTAGTCCAAAGTTCATTCCCCTTGAGGGAAGAAAGAAAAACAAAATGAAGAGCTTAGAAATAACCAGCATCATTTGTACAAAGTTAACATGAGCTCTTTTGAGCTTCTTGAAAACTCTGGGAGACTGATTTTAATAATCAGTTTACAGATAAATAAACAAAAGCTCAGTAGCTTATTCACAAGCATAGGGCTGGAAAGTAGCCAAGGAGCAAACTCAATGTAGTCCTCCTTAATGGCAAGTCCAAGTCTGTTTGAGATTTCATGCTGCCTCTCACTTTGCCTTCTCTAAATTGCCTGTTAGTATCATGCCTTCCCCACCGAGTTATGTCTGTTATCCTTCTTTGATCCTTCACTTTTCTGCAATGCCTTTTTTCATAAATCTAAGCCCATTCTGTGCAGTAGACTCATTAACACTCTTAAATGACCATGTCACCAATTTATACTCTAGATTGTTACCTGTCTTTGCTTCTTTTTCTTTTAAAGTTTGAGTTGGCCACTAAATTCCCTGTGTATCTCCATTGATTTTTTTGTACAGTTATTCCTTTTCTTCTTCACTGGAATTGTTTATATGGATTCTTGAGAACTCCCTAGTTCTCTTCGGTGGGCATGCCTTTTATGTTTAGCCAAAGGATCCTACATATCTTTTTAAATTTTTTTTTACTAAACCCTTGAAAATCTGCTCTCCCCAGATCAAGGATAGTTGTATAACTCAGCCTGCCTTTTTCCCTCCTCAATCATGCATTATAAAATGGAGTGATTTCTTCCCCCCAAGGTTCTCATTATTTCTTCTTTACCAGTTGGTTTCTTTTTTTTTTTTCACAGAATCAGTTCCAAAAGAGTTCCCTTGTTCCCAGCCCCCTTGTTGCTACCTCTATCTTTTCAAAGATGAAATGATCATGAAGGCAAGAAAAGCATTTATTAATGCTCTGTTTTTGGTGTAGAACTCTGGAGGGGGGAGTAGTTTCCATCTCTCAAGTCATGGGTTCATTTTAAAAACCAGGACCAGATTTTCCCTTTTCCTTTATCAACACCTCCATATTTATGTTCTTTCTCTTCCTACTCTCCTTTTCTAGTCCTCTTAAATGAACTTTTCAGTGTCTTCAGCTTATCTTTCCCCCACTGATTACTATTCCAAATATATACTGAATTTAAAAGTGGGCAAGCTAGTTAGGGATCAATGTAAAAATCACATGGGTTAAAATCAATTATACAAATATGAAAAGGTGGAGAAATGTTCAGATAGCTTTTCATCTGGAAAAAAAAAGATCTAAAGGTTTAGTCTATCACAAGTTCAATATGACCCAGCAGCAGGATGGCAGCCAAATAAAAGTGAGTTCTCTCAGGTTGCATTAAGAGAGGCACAGCATCAAGGAACAGGAAGGTGATATATTCTTCCCAGGTCGGGTCATTAATTTGTGGAGCATTGTATTTAGTACTGAGTGTCATGTTTTGGGATATATCTTAATAAGCTTAAAGGGGCCAGGGTAGGGTAATTAGGATGGTGAAGGGCCTTGAGTTTGTAACACATATGGATTGTTTGTAGAAAAGGGAGATTTTTAGCTTGGAGTAAAGTAAATGGAGGCAAGCGTTGGGGATGTGCGTCCTGATGGTTGTATACAAGTATTTGAAGAACTGTGTGATTGAAGAGGGATTCGCCTTTTTCTGTTTGACCCCAGAGCATAGAACAAGGAGAAAGTGGGTAAAGGTACAAAAAGATAGGCTTCATCTGGATATTAGAAATGATGTGCTCCCAGTAAGAACCTTCTTCCCCTCCTAATGTAGAACGGTCCACCTTGGGAAACTCAGATGGATAGAGTCCCTTTCACTGAAGATCTTCAAGCAAAAACTAGATAACAGATTGTCAGGAAAATTGTGTAAAGGGGATTCTTTATCAGGGAAAGATTGGACTACTTGGACTACATAACTTCTGAGATCTCTTCCAACTCTGAGATTCTTTGACTCTCTCAATCAAATTACTCTTCTGATTATTTGTGGTCAAAAGAATTCATTTGCTCTATAACTGAAATACCAAGAACTAGACCCAAATCCATAATGTGCCAAGGACAGAGCCCTCAGATTATCCTTTCTCTTTGTTCCTATTGCCCAAGTGCTGTAAATAGAAAAGAAATGATCTCATTGTCAGATCTTGAACACCAGAAAAATAAACCGAGTTATTCCAGGGCTCATTTCTGCCTCACTGCATGGATAGCCATCAAAAGTTAGACAAAGAAAGCCCTCTGAGCAATGGGAGAAGTACAAAAAGAACAAAAAGGTCTATCCTCAGGCATTTAAGTTCTTGGTCCTGATGTCTAATTCACTCTGTTATTGTTTGGAACCCTAAGAAACTTTTTCCATAGTAAAGTACTTTTTAATCTTCTTGGCAGAAGGTAGAAGAGACCTTGAGGTGACTTATTTAAATATATATGAACAGATTTTCCTCACTACACAACCTCTGATAAGTGGTCAGTCCTTCAACTTCCTCTCAAAGACCTCCAAGGCAGAAAGACCCGAGACGTTGAGAGTATTTCTCAACATGGACCATTGTACTTCTGATCTGCTGATGTTATTAGAAAGTGCCTCCTGATATCAGGTTTACATCTTTCTCTCAGAAACTTTCCCTTTTTGTTCTTTTTTTCTGCCTTCTGGGACCAGGCAGACAAGGCTAAGCGTTCTTTCACCCATTCTTCAAATACTTGAATAAACTTTCATGTACCACCATGAATCTTGTCTCCTTGAACTCAAATTTTCCTAATTTCGGAACCAGTACCATACCACTGTGCTACCTACTTTACCTGTATATTTATTCAAAATTTGATAAAAATATTGAGTAGTATAGAGCAAATAAATAATTCCTGGAACACTTCAGCAGAGATCTCCTTTCAAGATGACATTATTGCATTAATAATTACTATTGGGGACTGGTGATTCATTCAATTTTGAATTCACCAAACTCTATTTTCACCTAACTCACATCTTCCCATCTTGTCCACAAGAATAGTATTTACAACTTTGTTAAGTGTTTTGTTGAAATTGAGGTATACAGCTACACTAAAGAACTCTGGGAAATGAGTGTGAACCACTACATAGAATTCCCAATTGCTCTATTTTTTGTCCCCCTGCATTTTTGATTTCCTTCATAGGCTAATTTTACCTTATTTCAAAGTCTAATTCTTCTTGGGCAGCAAAATAACTGTATGGACAAGTATACACATATTGTATTTAACATATACTTTAACATATTTACCATGTATTGGTCAATCTGCCATCTGGGGAAAGGAGGGGAAAAGTTGGAACAAAAGGTTTTGCAACTGTCAATGCTGAAAAATTACCCATGCATATATCTTGTAAATAAGAAGCTATAATAAAGAAAGAAATTGAGGTATAAGGATTTTATAGTATGCCTTTGATCTATGAAGCCTGTTATCCTGTAAGAGAAAGGAAATAGGGTTAGTCTGAATTATGCATTCTTTTTTCCCCTCAAGAGTGTTTTATTTTTCCAGTTACATCAAAAGATGGTTTTCAACATTTACATTTTAAAGATTTTGAGTTTCATTTTTTTCTCCTTTCCTTCTTTCCTTCTCCCTTTCCCCAAATAGCCAACAAGCAGATATAGATTATATATGCACAATCATTTTAAATATATTTTCCTATTTGTCATTTTGTGAAAGAAAAATTAGAACAAGAGGAAAAAAACATAAGAAAGAAAAAGTAAACAAACAAAAAGATGAAAGTACTATGCTTTGATCCCTTTTCAGTCTCTATAGATCTCCTTCTTCATGTAGACATGTAGACTTTTCCCAAGTCTATTGGAATTGTCTTGAATCATCACAAAGAAAAGAACTAAGTCTGTCATAGCTGATGATGACATTATCTTCTTACTATATACAATGTTCTGCTTCTGCTCACTCCTCTCGGCATCAATTCATATAAATCCTTCAAGGCTTTTTGTTATGGGCCAGAACTTGAAACAAGGTACTGAGTGGAATTGGGAAGACATTGGTTAAATCTAGTTTAGCTCTGATTTAATCCTACAATGAATACTGGTTTCCTAGTGATATAATGATTGGTGTATACTCAGTGTGGAACATATAAGGAGGAGCTGTCAGGGCCAGAAAGGGCTGAGACAGATTCATTCCATCTTCCACCTTTGTTGTAGCTGGAGGCTGAAGCACAAACCCTTGGGAGTCTGGGAAATTCAGAAGTCAGAGAAGGCAGACCTCTCAGAACTAAGGAGACAGGCCTCCAGAAAAAACTAGCCGAGCCCCAAGTGAAGAAGACAAGACTTTTAAGGAGACAATAAAGGATTTGGACTTTAAACCCTGGCTGCACTGAAAGGAGCTGAAAGGAAGGCTGCCTCCAGAGACCCCAAGGAAACCCCAACAAGAGAATATTTTAGAGAAGAATATTATAGCTTTTCTGAAATTAGCCTGCTCATAATTTCTTGTAGAACAATATTGCATCACTTTCATATACCAAAATGTATTCAGCCATTTTCCAATTGATGGGCATCCATTCAATTTCCAATTCTTTGGCACTACAAAAAGCACAGCAACAAACATTTTTGCACATATGGATTCTTTCCCATCTTTTACAATCTCTTTGCATTACAGACCCAGTAGTGAAACTGGATGAATCAAAAGGTATGCTCAATTTTATGCACCTTTGGCCATCATTCCCAAATGCTTTTCAAGATGGCTGGATCATTTTACAATTCCACCAACAATGTACTAGTGTCCCAATTTTCCCATATATCTTCCAATATTTAGGCATGATGCATTCTTGATTATTGCTTCCTTTCAAAATTCTCACTAACCATTCTTTGAAAATTTTACTAGTAATGAAAATCAAGATCCCTGACCTATAGTTTATAGATGCCGGTTTCTTTATTTGTCTGAAACTTGACACTAGTCCCATTTTCCATGATGTTTCAACAATTAAATATCCTGGCATATATTTTGTGTATTTTGTTCATCACAGTCTAATGTTGTAAATTCACTGAGGATCATGAATTATGCCCTTCCATCTTATCACATTTTCACTTGTCTTGAATTTCAATTCCTGTTCAGCTCTCTTCATTTAATTCTTCCCAGGTGCTTCTAAGGTTCCTCATTATAATCTCATTTATCATTCTGCTTATTTGCTGCTACTAATTGTTTGGCATTTCAACTCTTTTCCTCTGATATGTCTCATGTTCTATTCATGCAATTTGTCCCTCCCTTCCCCCATCTATAATCCCATAGCTCTAGAAAAGGGCAGTGATATTTTTCTCTTCCTTGGAAAGGAAAGACTTTTTGAACAGGATAGAAGATTACTGATTAAAAATCTGGGATCTATCGTCTTTTCTCTTAATGTTTTACTACTTCCTTCTGTAATATGAGACAATAGAACCTGAAATTTTAAAATGCTAGCTTTATGCGGTTAAAGTGATACAATATTTGGAGTGTTCCTGTGAGTCTTTTGTGTAAATTGATTCTGACACAATCTAATTAGAAGAGACTCCAAGAAGAATCATAAAAGCTCATATTTACTAGTTAGGAATTTGAATGAAGATGTGATTTCATCATTTCTTTGGGATTTCCTCTAATCAATTAATCAATTAGTATTTATTAAGAACCAGCTATGTGCTAGGCACTGTGCCAGGTGCTGAGGTTACAAGTTCAAAGAGTTTTAAAATCCCTATTCACAGTGAGCATGGATTTGAATGGGGAATTCAACAAGCATTTGTAAATGGCTATATAGCATAAATATAGCATGAATAAACACACACACACACACACACACACACACACACACACATATATATAGCAGTTAAATCTAAAATTGTTTGGGAGGGAAGGTGCTAGCAATTGAGGGGATCATGAAAGATTCTGTGAAAAAGATATCTAAATTTCATCTTAAAGGAAAAAAGGAAGCCTGTGACACAGAGGTAAAAAGGTGTGTTTCCTAGATATAGAGAACAGCAAGTAAAAAGGTAAACAGGTGAGAGCAGGACTGTCATTTGTGAGGAACAAAGAAAAGGTTAAATTGGCTGGATCGATGAGTGTGATTAAGGGAGTTATGTCTTTGGAGACTAGAACAGTAGATTGGGACCAGGTGGTATAGGGCTTTTAAGGACTAAATGGAGGAGTCTCTATGAGATTCTTATGCAAAAGGAAACCATTGTAAGTGATTGAATAAGGGAGTCACAGGTTTATATTTGTAGTTAAGGAAAATCCCATTGGCAGCAGTATGAACATATTCTGGAGTGAGGAGAGACTTGAGGGAGGGAGCCCAAGCAGGAAACTCTTTCTCTGAGAGATGGTGAGGCCCTGGTTTAAGGGAATAGCTGTGGAAACAGAGAAGAAGGGTCAGATGTGAAGCATGTTACTGATCACAACCTACCCATGTCTGCCCCTCTTGTGCACTTCTTGTCCGCATCATCCCACAAACCCTTGATACATCACTTGTGTGGATATCAAAAGGGCTGTCCATTCTTTATCTCTCATTCGCTTTACCTGATTGGCCCATCTTCTCTGGTCATCCTTAAAATCCTAGAATCATAGACTTCGAACTAACAGGATAACCTTGGAGGACATCTAATTCAAGATCTTCCTTTGACAGTGTAGGAAGCTAAGATCCAGAGAGGTGAATTCACTTACTTATGGTAACACAGGTAATAAGTAGTAGAGCCAGGATTCTAACCCAGGTTTCCTGATTCCAAATCCAACATCCATTCCATTGCTCATTGTGTCGCTCCATCAATCATCTCTTTCTTGATACATTTCACCCCATTTTTGTATAGTTATCCTTTGACACTATGCAGCAGCCTGTTGAGGCTTATCATGCTTTTTAAAATTGCCCTGTGGGTGATCTAGAAATGTAATTCTTCAGAGATTGGGATCTTCTTGAGTCAATCATTGAGCATCATTGAAAGAATATTGGCATTAAGAAGATGGACTTTTGTTTCAGGAAGAAGCTTGGGGGTCAATAAAATATCCCCACAGATTCCAAAAAGCCATTCATCCCACTTTCCTCCTCCCTGATCTCATAGTCTAGGCAGTGGTCCTCAAACTTTTTAAATAGGGGCCAGTTCACTGTCCCTCAGACAGTTGGAGGGCCGGACTATAGTAAAAACAAAAGCTCCCACTCTGTCTCCGCCCCTCAGCCCATTTGCTGTAACCCAGCAGGCCGCATAAACATCCTCAGTGGGCCGCATCTGGCCCGCTGGCCATAGTTGGAGAACCTCTGGCTCTAGAAAATAGGCATTCTTTACTCTGTGCTATCTAGCATCAAGTAAGGGAAGGAGTAACACATAATTTCTCCAATTCAAACAGCAGAAGGGTGTCCCAGCTTAACTATGACATTGCCAGAGTTGTCTGGGGAGATCACATTATAGCCCTTCTGTTGGTGGGTCAGGATTCCCATTACCACACCTATTATGCTCAATCATGCAGCCATTTGATTCTGTGGGGAAGGTTCTGTGCTGGTCACTGAGAATACAAATGCACCAACTCAACAGTCCCTGTTCTCAAAGTGCTAAAAATCTACTGAGGGACAGAGTAGAAAGAAGGTTAGAAGCATGTGTCTGCCAACCAGTGCTCAGCCCCACTAGGTTTGGAGAGGCTCATAACTCCATGGTTGATGGTTTTTTCCACAATCACAGCAACACTCAAAGGCTATATGCTAAGACAAAGAAAGGTTGCATCATTTCCACCAGCAGAGGGCACATATATCAACCAAACAACCAACCAACAATGGCTAATATGGGCCAGCCATTGGGCATATGTATACAAAGAATTGGGGCAGCTAGGTGAGACAGTAGATAGAGCACCAGCACTGAAGTCAGGACGACTTGAGTTCAAATCTGGTCTCAGACACTTAACACTGTCCTGGCTGTGTGACCCTGGGCAAGTCACTTAACCCAATTGCCTCAGCAAAAAAAAAAAAAAAAATATATATATATATATATACACACACACACACACACACACACACACACACACACACACACACACATGTAATGTATACATGTATATATACATATATCTTTGTATATGTATGTATATATGTGTATGTGTGTTCCAAGTAAATTAATAATTATCAAAATATTGGGGGGGGGAAGGAGAAGGGATTTTTTTTTCATTTTTTTATTAAAGCATTTTATTTACAAAACTATGCATGGATAATTTTTTCAACATTGACCCTTGCAAAACCTTTTGTTCCAAATTTTCCCCTCCTTCCCTCCACACCCTCCCCTAGCTGGCAAGTAGTCCAATACATGTTAAATATGTTAAAATACATGTTAAATCCTATATATGTATACATATTTATACAATTATTTCACGCACAAGAAAAATCAGATGAAAAAGGAAGAAAAAGAAAAATTGAGAAAGAAAACAAAATGCAAGCAAACAACAACAGAGAATGAGGATGCTATGTTGTGTTCCACACTCTGTTCCTACAGTTTTCTCTCGGGGTATAGCTGGTTCTCTTCATCAATGAACAAGTGGAACTGGTTTGAATCATCTCATTGTTGAAGAGAGCCACATCCATCAGAACTAATCATCTTATAGTCTTATTGTTGCCGTGTACAATGATCTCCTGGTTGTGCTCATATCACTCAGCATCAGTTGATGTAAGTCTCTCCAAGCCTCTTTGTATTCATTCTGCTGGGAATTTCTTGCAGAACAATAATATTGTATAGCATACACAGACCATAATTTATTTAGCCATTCTCCAATTAATGGGCATCCATTCAGCCACTACGAAAAGGGCTGCCACATTTTTGCACATACGGGTCCCTTTCCCTTCCTTAATATCTCTTTGGGATATAATCCCAGCAGATACACTGATTGATGAAAGGATATGCACAGTTTGATAACTTTTTGAGCATTATTCCAGATTGCTCTCCAGAATGGCTGGATCTGTTGAGAGGTCCACCAAACAATGTATCAGTGTCCTAGTTTTCCCACATCCCTTTCAATATTGGTCATTAACATTTCCTGTCATTTTAACCAATCTGACAGATGTATAGGGGTATCTTAGAGTTATCTTAATTTGCATTTCTCTGATCAATCACCTTTTCATGTGACTACAAATAGTTTCAATTTCTTCATCAGAAAATTGTTCATGTTCTTTGACCATTTATCAATTGGAGAATGGCTTGAACTGTTATAAATCTGAGTTAATCCTCTATATATTTTATAAATGAGACCTTTGTCAGATCCTTTGGGTGTAAAAATGTTTTCCCAGTTTATTGTTTTCCTTCTAATATTGTCTGCATTAGTTTTGTTTGTACAAAAACTTTTTAAATTTAATATAATAAAAATGATCTATTTTGTGATCTGTAATTCTTCTTTGGTCACAAATTTCTCCCTCTTCCACAAAACTGAGAGGTAAACTATCCTATGTTCTTCTAGTTTGTTTATAATATCATTCTTTATGTCTAGATCATAAACCCATTTTGACCTTATCTTGGTATACAGTGTTATATGTGGGTCTATGTATGCTTTCTGCCATATTAGTTTCCAATTTTCCCAGCAGTTTTTGTCAAATAGTGAATTATTATCCCAAAGGTTGGGGTTTTGGGGTTTGTCAAATACTACATTGCTATAGTCATTGACTATTTTGTTCTGTGAACCTAACCTATTCTACTGGTCAACTTCTCTATTTCTCAACCAGTACCAAATGGTTTTGGTGACCACTGCTTTATAATATAGTTTTACATCTCGTAGGGCTAGGCCACCTTCATTTGCTTTTCTCTTCATTAATCTTCTTGTAAATTCTTGACCTTTTGTTCTTCCAGATGAATTTTGTTGTTATTTTTTCTAGGTCAGTAAGATAGTTTCTTGGGAGTTTGATTGGTATAGCACTAAATAAATCAATTAGTTTAGCTAGTATGTCATTTTTATTATATTCACTCAACTTGTCCATGAGCACTTGATATTTTTCCAGTGGTTTAGATCTGACTTTATTTGTGTGGAAAGTGTTTTGTAGTTTTGCTCATATACTTCCTGACTTCCCGTTGGCAGACAGATTCCCAAACATTTTATACTATCAACAGTTGTTTTAAATGGAATTACTTTTTGTATCCCTTGCTGTATAGAAATACTGGTGATTTATGTGGATTTGTTTTGTATCCTGCAACTTTGCTAACATTGTGGATTGCTTCTAATAATGTTTTAGTTGATTCTCTAGGGAAGGGAAAGGGATATTGAGGATGGTCCTATGGAGAGAGAGCTTGTCATGGATTCAGGAAGATGAGTTCATACTCTGATTCTGTGTGATCCTGAGCAATCCATTAATTTCTTAACATACCAGGTAACTCTCTAAGGCCATTAGTTATAGATCAGTTGAAGGTCTGCATTATTAGAGGAATTTCTTTACTGAAACTTCTGTGATATTCACAGGTTCCAACACAAAATTCAAATATCCATATCTGTATCTCTATCTCTATCTATCTATCTATCTATCTATCTATCTATCTATCTATCTATATATCTATCTATCTATTTATCTATTTAAAGATAGAGAGAGAGAGAGACATATTTGTATATGGATATAGGTATACATAGAGTAACATAGATGCTAGCTAGCTAGATGATATAAAAGTATATCTACATATGTAGACATTGATAGAGAGAAAAGGAATATACATTTCCAGAGTACCTACTGTGTGTCAGGTCCTGTGCTTTACATTTATTTCATTTCATCCTCACCCTGGGGGATAGGTGCTATTATTAACCTTCATTCTAAGTTGAGGAAATTGAGGCAAGCTCAGATTAAGTGACTTGTGAAGGATCATACAACTACTAAGTGTCAGAGGCTGGCTTTGAATGAAATTCTCTCGACTCCAGTCTGGGCTCTGTTCATTGGTCACCTAGTTATCTCAACAATTTTTCCACAAAGTAATTCAGGATTTATCTTCCCCATTTTTTGTATCCTCATTGCCTGATATCTTTTAAGTACTTAATAAATAATATTTGATTGATTGATAGTAGCAAAGTGGTCAGAATAATGAACTCCAAGCCCAAAGACCCATCTTCTTTTTACTTCCTCACAATTAGTAAGCCTGTGATCTTGGGTTAGTTTCTGAACAATGGTCTTCCCATCTGGCAAATGAGAGTAATATCTGCCCTGACTATGTGAGAATCAACAAGAGCCCAGATGTGAATATTCTCAGAAAATTCTATATCTCCATGCCAGTGTAAGGCTCTGAGCTATGGAACAATCAGAGTTATATCTGGAGTTAGAAAGGCCTTTATTGGCCTCTAATCCAACTATTACAGGAATAAGCTCTTTTTGGTAAATGCTCAATGAGGAGTCACAGAACTCTACTGAGTTCTCCACACAGCACAGGCCACTGTGATGAGAGCACTCAATGTTAGGAAGCTATTCCTGATGTCAGGAGCTCTTTACAATTGCTACCCGTTACTCTCTGTCCTGGCCTCCAGAATCAAGCAAAACAAGTCAGATCTCTTGCCTATGACAACCCTCCTTCTGCTTGAAAGAAATTCCCATTCCCCGGTCCTTGCCCTCAGCCTTTTCTTCCCCAGGCCAAAAGCCACCAGTGTCTATAGGTGATCACATATGAATGGCATGAATTCAAGACTCTCTCCATCCTGGCACGGCCTTCTCTAGACATTCTTCAGCAATATCCTTTCTCAAGTATGGTACCTAGGGCAGAAACCCAAACTTCACACCTCTTGGTTTGAATCCAATTAAAAAACCATAAATTTAAATCTTTTTACGAACAGGGCTCTCCTTATCAGCCGAGACTACAAAGCTGAAAGTTATTTTTACTGAATTCCTAAACAAAAGTAATCACCTTACAAAAATGATTATCATTAGTATAACTTTTACGATGTCCCTCCCACTTTAGTTTTGTTCTAATTTTGTTTATTCATCAGTGTTAGGCTAAGTCAGGCATCAAGCATATTTATGGGCCTGCAGTGTGCCAGACAGTATGCTGCTATAAAGAGAAACAAAAATGTGAAATAAGCCATGCACTCAAGGACCTTATGCTGGGTCACTGACTATGGATCTTCCTATCTTTCTTCCCTTCCTTGCCCTCCCCTCCTCCTTCTCCACCTCCTTCTTCTCCTTGTCCTTGTCCTTCTGCTTCTCCCTTCTCCTTGTCTTTGTTCTTGCCTCCTCCTCTTTCTGGTCCTTCTTCTTTGTTGTTGTTGTTGTTCTTCTTTTCATTCTCCTTCTCCTCCTCTTCTGCTTCCTCCTGCTTTTTCTCTTTTGGAATCTTCTCCTTCTGTCTTCTTCTTTTCTTTTTCCTCCTCCTTCTCTCCCTTCTCCTCCCCTTCCTCTTCTTCATCTTCCTCCCCTCCTTATCCTCCTATTCTTCCTCCTACATTTTCTCTTTCCTCTTCTTCTTCCTCCTCTTCCTCCTTTTCTTATATAGGTTTTTCTACATAGATCTAGATCTGGAGATCATATTTTACACAATCTATCCTCCTTTGGCCATTTATCCCTGGCCCTCAATTTACTTTCCATTATGCAGTCCTCTCCCATCTATCCTTCACTGACCCCCAGCTAGTTGGGTGTGTCCATGGGTAGAGGTCTTGAGATCTCAGAATTTCAGCTTCCTGAGCTCGACATAGGTTGTCTGATGGAAGAAAGGAAGGCAAGAGAAGGATTAGGGAAATGGAACAGCATCCATGATGACTTCTGGAAAGAGGAGTTGATGGTCTGGAAAATATGAGACAGACATGGTCATACATGGAAAGGAACCTCTAAGATCACACTGGCTATTTTCAGGAATACAAAAGGTTTTCAGTCTTGCCCCTTCGTTTTACAGATGAGTAACTGAAGCCCATGAGGGTCAAGTGGAAGGACCAAAATCATGGAGGTGACAAGGCTGGTGAAGAGCCTTGAATTTGTGCCATGGGATCTGGAGAAACTGGGAAAGTTTCACTAGAAGAAGAAAAGATTTAGGACCTGAAAGTTGACTTCAAGAATTGTCAGGGCTGTGACATGCAAGAGGGATTTACCTTGTTCTGCTTGTCTCCGGGAGAAGATTAATGACTAGAAGCGACTGACTCAGACTCATTATATGGGAATACTTGTTAACAATAGAAACTGCCTCCAAGTGGAAAGGGCTGTGCAAGATACCGGCTTACCCCCCTTACTGGGCACATTCAAGCAAAGGCTGGATGATTATTTGTTGAGGAGGCAATTCTAGGTGATCGTAAGAGTTCCTTCCACATTTCCTAGTCATTTAAAGTATCATTTAAGATAGCATCATGGGCCGTGGACCAACAATGGACTGGTATTTTCAGAGTATTGTCTTCCTCTTCTGGATCTGGTATCTCTGGATTTATCTGGTCATTTAAAATGATCAGGAAGCTGATGTCCAAAGACTGGGCTCTTTCTTCAAGTTTATAGTGATTAGCAAATCTATTCCATAGACACTGCTAATTTCTCAAAATAAGACTTGGCCAATTCTCTCTCCAGTGGATATGTAACTACATGGAACACATCCTCACCCCATCTGTGTTTCCCCTCCTATACGTCTCTCGTCCATATCCTCCCAAAAGTTCATCGCAGGCGGTCCTTCCAGTGTCTTATAGATCCTTTTCAATTTCTCCTGGCATTATGAAAGTACCATCTTCCACTTCTCATCCCTTGCTCTCACCAGCTTATCTTCTCTTTCACACAATTTCTGGGTATCATCCTGTTCTTCTTTGGCATTCCTACTTGTTTATATGTTGCAGCTTGCTCACTCCCACCATGTCTGGTATTCATAATGGGCATCTTGAATAATACTTTGGAACTGTATGACAGCTGCTCCTGTTAAGAGGGAGAGCTTTCAGAAATGTTCTATTGTGCTCAGCCTGGGACCACAATGACTTGTGTTCCTCAAAGAACATTACTAGAATGACATTTTGTTTTCTTTGTGTACCAGGTTCTTCAGAAACTCGGCAAAGCTGATGAAACAAAAGATGAGCAGTTTGAGGAGTATGTACAGAACTTCAAACGACAAGAGGTGAGTCCCAGGTTTCTTGTTGAATTCCCCACTGGTTCACATGTAACTCAGATACATTCAGACTCATCAGAAAAGTCAGGTAAGATGCCTGCAGATGCCCTGGCAGCAGCAAATGTTTTGTAGAAACTGGGGTCCATTCCAAGAGATCAAACAGGAAGAGGGCCCTTAATTTAGGATGAATTTATTCCAGGATTTTTTGCAAAGCTGATAACAAACTCAGCTAAAATGAATGACAGTCTTTTTTAATGTACATAACTGTAACTTAAGCATTAGAGAAAATTCTACCCATCTTGTGTCTCTTGTTGGAAAGATCCTTCAGTAGATGGCTTTGCTTAATGCAAAATTATTACAGAAGCAGATGTAACTCTTCTACCTCTTATATCCCCACAAGGATTTCTGGAGCCTAAGGAGGCTCTTTCAATGCAGGATTTTAAAACTGTAATCTCCTAAAAGGTAGAGACTTAACTGCTTTGTACAACAAGGCCAGGTGCTTGTTAAATGATAATAAACAGAAATTTCACTTCTGTTGATTTACTGAATCTGAAGCTGAGAAAGTTTGAAAAGAAAAACAAAGTATAATGTCTGGGAAATGAAATGACTTTTCAAAATTGTAATGTGATGGCTAAAGATTGTAGAAAGTAATAAGAGTGAAAAGCCATTGGCAGAGAAAAGATGAAGAAATAGGAGACAGGTGGACTTCTATGGGTGATGAGTATTTCATATGCCATCACTTACAGTTGGTGTAGTAGTTGACTTAGCTTTACTTTTTAAAAAATGAATAATGGGCACATTGAGAGTTGACTGGTTCAAGAGAAAAGGAGTTAATAAAACTTTAACACAGGAGGAGGAATAGGGGAATGGGACCAGGGACCCATCAGTAGAACTTTTAAAGGCAATATGACAGTACTGATGAGTTGAGTTTGTTGCTACTTTGGTTATATTGGCCTGATCCAAAGGCCACAATAGGCTCAGGAACTGTGGGTACCTGGGAAGTAATAGCAAATTAGAATTGCTCCAAGAATAGGCTCAAAGGCCTTAGTGATCACATGAGAACTTGAAAACAGTCTGAGAAATATTGTCTTCTTCATGTGTGTTGGTATGGCAAGGCTGAGCGTTGTACAGTGACCCATCTCAGCACTTTCTTTCCTTGGAGAATCCAGGTTGATTGTCTTAAATCACAGGAAGTCTTCCTATCCTCTTACCACAGAAGGATTTAGCTGGCCAATGTCACTTAATCCATCTCGAGTTGAGCATTAGACCTCAGGCAGCTTGCCCTAAGAATTGATGCACTGAACGTTCTTAGGGATGCACACAACAGGGGACTTAAATACAGACCCATAAGCAGAGCCCCCCATATAGCCATTTTCTCCAGAGCCACGTGTATCTGTTCAAAGAGATCTCCCCGGCCCTCCTCCTCCTGTTACCACATTCAGTTTACTGCCAAAGGCTATGGATCAGGTTAGAAACTTGAATCCAGAGACTTAGGCTCTCCTGTTTTCATGTGTTCCCTTCAGAAAACCTCAGAGTGGACAACTCCAAGGATCTTCTCAGAGCTTTGGGCAGTGATTGTTGCCTCCCTGTCCTCACAGCTGCCTCTCTGATTATGGTGTCCACATCACTGAAGGAAATTGAACTAGGAGTATGGATTTTTGGGTTCTAGTCCCACTTCTGGTCATTCAGTGGACACATTATTCTTTTCTTTTCATATCTATACAATATGGGGTTTAGAGAAGGCGTTTCCAAGAATCCTTCTGTTCTACAATTCAATTATTTCTATCTTCTTCCCTCTTTGGACCAAAACTGGGAGAGGGAAAATGGGAGAATGGGGAGGAGACTATAAGCATGGAGGAAGAATAGTGTGACCCCTGTACACAGTTTACCTAGCCTGAAGATATACACTCTGACCTTTTAAAAATAATTTAATAAATGTTCGGAGAATCGGTACATCCCTCAGAAGGAGCCAGTTATTTTCACCTGCTTAATGACATTTTCATATCCCCAGTAATCCAGAATTCCAACCTTTGGATGCACCAAGCTGTGTTGGTTGTTTCCAGGAGGAGGAATCGTTTGGCAGGGTTTATGTAGGGTGACCTTTTGTGGCATCTCTCTGGGTTCTGTTGCCCGGGCAGGCTCAGATTGGTGGGTTCTTTAAAGAGTAAAAAATTCATGGAGTCTGTTTAGCCAGCAACTGGCAGGTTACCTTTTCCTGCTTCCAAAGTCATAAGGGGATGATTTTTTGTGTTTCTTCTCTAGCATTTATTTTAGCCAATAGAGTATGAAAACAATAACCAAAGCAACAAGTATTTATTAAGCATCTATCATGTACCAGACACTGTGTTAAGACAAAGACAATCCACATTGCCAAGGAGCAGAGACAACACAAAAGGAACTACAAACAAATGAGCTATGTATAGAATAATTCAGAAGTAATCAGCAGAGGGAAGGCATTGGTATTAAGGAAGATCAATAAAAGCTTCTCGAAGAAGATAGGATGCTAGCTGGGACTTGCACACAGGGAATTCAAGAGATACAGACGAGGGGGAGAGAAATCCAGGCATGAAGAACAGCTAGAGAAAATACCCAGAATGAACAGAAGGAGTGTTTTGTTTGAAAACTAGCAATGAGGCCATTATTACTGGATGGAAGAGTCTGTAGGGGAGAGATGAAAAGAATAAGAAGATTGGAAATGGAGGAGGGGGACAGGTTATAAAGGGCTTTGAATACCAGGTAGAAGATTTTAAATCTTTGTTCCTAGGATAAAGAGTAGTGAGAAAACTGGGGGGGAAGGGTGGCGTTTTAGTTTTAAGTTTTTTGGGTTGAGAAATATTTTGATATTATGAAAAAATAATTGAACTCTTTCTTTCTAGATGTTAGCAGATAGAATTATAAATTTGAAGGGATTTTGAACAAGAAATATATTCCTTAAAAGCCAAGTATAAGCATTTGGGAAGGATTTAGTCAATCACAAAACACACACACACATAACTATATATACATATATATATTCTACATATATATAACCATATATATAATAATTATTATATAGCTACATATATATAACTATAAACTATATATATATATAAACTATATAACTATATATATATATATATATATATGTGTGTAACTATAATTATCTGTAACTATATGTATATATAAAGTACCTACTATGTACCAGGCACCCTTCTTATCTCTGGAGATGTAAAGAAAGATGCAAACAAACACAAAACAGTTCAAGGAGTTTATAATCCAATAACAGAGAGAATTATATGCAGACAGGCTATATATAGAATAGATAGGATAAAATTAAAGGAGGGAAAACACTAGAATTAAGGCATATTAGGGACTCGAAGAAAGTCAAGGAAATTAGACAGCAAAAACTAGGAGAAAGAACTGGCTAGCCAGAGAAAAACCTATACTGTGAAGATGGATGGTCTTTTTTGAGGAACAGCCAGGAGAATGATGTCATTGGATCAAAGAATATGCATCTGGGAGTAAGGTGTAAGTAGACTAAGGAGGTAGGAAGGGGACAGATTTTGAAGAGCTGTGAATAACAAAACAGAAGGTTTTATAATCAATCCTGGAGGCAAAATATGAGTCCTTGGTATTTATTGAACAGGTGGGTGACATGATCAGAATTGCATATTAGGACAATCCCTCTAGGAGCTGAATAGAGATTGGGTTGGAGTGGCGAGAGACTGGAGACAGGAAGAGCATCCAAACAACTATTCCAATAGTCCAGGTATGAGATGCTGAGGATCTGCATCAGGATGGGGGCAGGGTCAGAGTAGAGAAGGGGATGGATTAGAGAGATGCTACAGAGGAGAAATCTACTTAAGTTAATTAACATAAGAATTTTGAAGAAGGAGAAGACAC
Source organism: Sminthopsis crassicaudata (assembly GCF_048593235.1). Classification (NCBI taxonomy): domain Eukaryota; kingdom Metazoa; phylum Chordata; class Mammalia; order Dasyuromorphia; family Dasyuridae; genus Sminthopsis; species Sminthopsis crassicaudata. The sequence goes on along the minus strand of NC_133617.1, from coordinate 749,423,962 downwards.
TGAAGTCTGGGAAGATCAAGAGTGGCTTCCCAGAGGAGAGAGGCTGAGATCTAAACCTTGAAGTAACATATAGATTTGGAGTGGTTGAGATGAGGAAGGAATGGGAGACAGTTTATATAAAAGCAAAGAGACTGGAAATAAATGTGTCAGATGAAATAATTGATGCCTATGAGCTGACAGGATATATCATAGCGCAAGATTGTGGAGGATTTTGACTGCTAGATGAGGAGGTTATATCTGATCCTAGAAGTGATGATGAGCCAGCAAAGCTTTATGGGTAAGAGGAACAATATTACTGACCTATGAGTTAGGAAGATTGTTTGGGTGACTGGGTGAAAATTGGATTTGAAATAATTAGTTCCAGTAGTCTAGTAGGTTTTCTTTGTCCCATAAATAGGACTGTCTTCCTACCGTCTCTACCACCAATTTTTTTTTTATTTAAAGCCCATAACAATGGCTCCAATTCACCTTTCCAGACCTAATGTGTGTTCTTCCTCTTCACACACTCTAGAATTGAGTCACACTGGGCTTCTTGCTTTTCCTCCCACTTGGCATCCCATGTTCCATCACTGTTCCTCTGAATGGAATGGCATCTATGCCTAGAATGTACTTTTTCCTCCTTCCCTTGTCTTCTTTGAATGGCCAAGCTCAGATCTGTCTAATAGCACCCTTACTTCCTTTTGCCTTGCTGCTAATGATTCTCCTTCCAAAATGATCTTTTATTCATTATGTGTATAATTGGACTATATTTATACATGTAGATATTATTTCTCCATAGTAGAATGTAAGTCCTTTGAAGGCAGGGCTAGTTTCATGTTTGTCTTTATTTTCCCAATGTTTGACAAATGGTAAATACTAATATGCGTGTTAATTGAAGGATAAATATGATCAAAAAGTATTATTTCATATGGGAAATATGGATTTAGAACTGACCTGATTCCCAATGCCCTGGTCCTTTTGGCATCTACTGCAGTGTGGACTGGGGTACTTCCCTACGGTCCTGGTTTGGCTCCAGATAGGTTTGCTCCTTGTAATCATAATTCTTTGCAGATTTGTCTTCCATCCTTATTTCCATCTCCATCATGTTATATAGTAAGCCCCTTGAGAGCAGAAAAGACATGGATTCTGAATTTTACTTTTAAATATTTTTAATGTCTAGCCTCGGGTCTCATTATAAGTTTGATAAATGTCTGTTAAATCAAGCTAGATAGATCATCCTCCCAATCCTAATGTGAACCATGCATGGAAATGAGAATACCTTCCAGTTTTACATAGATTACAGCCAACTCATCCTATAAAGAGAGTTGGGACCATATTTCTCAGGAACTCATGAATAAGTAAGTCTTCTGTCCTCAAAGAACAAGTGGTTAGATTCAGGGTTTCTAATTAGAAAAATCAGCATTGTATATTCCCTTAGTTTTCTTGCCAATGAAAACCCATTGGCTATTACTTCGGTAGTGATATGTGGGCTTTGGAGGAAAGGAGGTGGGTAGGGATTTAACAAGCCAATTAATTCAGGTTCTCATCCACAAAGTGGAAAATGAATGATCTTATAAAATACCAGCAGAACAAAGCACCAATTGCTCCATTGCTATGTCACAGAGAAGGGGATTAAAAATGCATGGAAATCAAGGCTGGGTGCTGTACTCTCTACAGTGTTGGAAGACCAATGGTTGGTGAGAACACGTCTTAGGACCAATAAGAGCCCCAGAAAGAGTTCTTGGCCTTGTTCGCAGGACAGCCAGCCTTTGTGTGAGGCTGGAGTTCTGTCTGGGATTGTGTAGGGAGAGTAGTCTGTGGAGAGGGGGAGGGACAATGTTGAAGAGGGAAAGAATAATACAATTCATGAAAGGAGAAATCCTCATGAGCTCAACTCTGACTCTGAGACTGAATTTGCCCCTGATCAGCCTGCACAAGAACAATAGCAAACCAAATCTCAATTTTAAAATTAAATATTTTCAGTTAACAAATATTTCTTTTCTTCTCACTTTCTCCTCCCTTTATTGAAAAAAAATGAATATATAAAGTCAAAGAAAACAAATTTGAGTATGAAGATTATTCTATTAAGAAGTGGTTTGAGGGGGCAGCTAGGTGGCGCAGTGGATAGAGCACCAGCCCTGAATTCAGGAGGACCCGAGTTCAAATCTGGTCTCAGACACTTAACACTTCCTAGCTGTGTGACCCTGGGCAAGTCATTTAACCCCAGCCTTAGGGGGAAAAAAAAAGAAGTGGTTTGTGCTCATGGGTTAAAGGGGCAAAGTTTTGCACAAAACAGGATCCCAGGTCAGAGAATCTTACAGAAGCGTCAGTCACATGAGACCTCAACAAACCAGCCCATTCTCCAATCCAGATCCCTGGGCTATCTTATCTCACAAGGTCCCCCCTCAAGCCTCTACCTGAAGACCTTCAAGGAGGGGAAACCCCTTCTCCCATCTCCAGACAGTTCATTCTACTTGGGGACAACTCTGATTGTTAGAAAGTTTCCCTGACCTCTATCTCAATTTTATTCCTTGAAATTTCCACCCATTATTCTCAGTTCTGCCTAGAAGGCACTATGGCTATTCTGTCTCAAATAGCCAAGTCTTTGCCCCAGTTCCTGGAGCCTGTCTATCTGGTTATTTTTGTCAACTTTTGATGACAATTGACGGCTAGAAAGGCAGCTTGATATAGAGGGTAGAGAATAGTCTCAGAATAAGAAGGTCTGGACTGAAAATCTTTCTGCTACACCAGTTAGCTGTGTGACCTTGGGTAAATTTATTAACCTTTTGGTGCCATCTCCTCCCCTCCTTCTCCACTCCAACCCAAGTCCATCAACACTCTGAATAAATGAATCGTTCATTTATTAATTCATCAAGAATTTATTAGGTCACTACTGTGTGCCAGGCGCTGGACGAGATTCCAAAAATATAAACAAAAAGCCCCCCCAAAGCTGGTCTGTTTTAGTGGAGGGCGTATTCTGAGCTTACATGCTAACTGGCAAAACAGATCTTCTCCAGAATGTACCTCATCACTCAAGCTCAAATACAGACAGTAAAACAGCTTGATGGATTCCCTTCGTTTGGAGCTGAGCTTACCAAACGTGTTGGTCAGATCTGATAAAAATTGTCTGTGTATTATTGATAGAATATTTTATGTCTTTCTTCAATTTTTGACACTTCTTTAAATTAATGTGACATTATTATAGGACTGACAGATGAGAAATGGACTCCTCTGTAGAGGGAAGAGGCTGTCGCGAAGTAGAGTTCATGAAAAGGAATAAAGACATTTGCATCTTTCAATTAATGTAAGGTTTAAAAATTCCACGAATTTTTTATTTAAAGCACAGTATAATTTATATCATTTGAGCCCTGGCTTCTGTCATGGATTGGGCTAAATTTTTTAAGTGACAACTTTCACAGTTCTAGTTTATTTCCTTACCAAAGGAAATCCAGGGACACAGCAATGTCTGGCTAATTTTTTTCTTCCCAAAGAGGCCTCAGATCCTATAAGGATCTGGACTAACAGACCCTAAATCTATGGCACATAATTTATTCAAAGCAACAAAAAGTACCAAATATTCTTGTACCCAGGTCCCTTGACCACCAGAAAACTCCTCTCCATTTCCATGATTTTATTTGAAAAATATTTCCTAAGGTTGAAATTGTAAAGCTCCCTTTAGCACCAGTTTTTTCTCCTGTTTTTAAAAAAATTTTTATGAAAAGTTTTGAATTCCAAATTCTATCCTTCCCTTCTCTCCTCTCTCTTCTCTTCCTCCCTGATATGATAAGCAATCAGATATAGATTATACATGTGCAATTATGTAAAACATTTCTATATTCGTCATTTTGCAGAAGACTTGAATAAAAGAAAAACAAGCAAAATGAAGAAATTGAAAATATCATGTTTCCATCTGTATTCAAAAAAACCCAGCTTTTTCTCTGGAGGTGGATAGTATGGTTCATCATTAGTTCTTTAGCATTGTCTTGGATCGCTGTATCGCTGAGAATAAGTAATTCACAGTTCTTCATCGTACACTATTGCGATTGAACAATGTTCTCCTGGTTCTGTTCACTTCCCTCAGCATCTGTTCGTGTAAGGCTTTCCAGGGTTTTTCTGAAATCATCTTGTTTGTCATTTCTTATCCACAATAATATTCCATTACAATCAAGTACCACCTGTTTAGATATGCAATGAGGCAGTCTGAGTTGGCCCATATGGCAATTGATCGAATGTCAAATTGGTTTAATTCTCCAGAATTAAATGACGTTGGACTCAGGCTTAAGATCCGTGTTAACAAAATCTCTAGTGGGAGCAGCTAGGGGGCGCAGTGGATAGAGCACCAGCCCTGAAGTCAGGAGGAACCGAGTTCAAATCTGGTCTCAGACACTTGACACTTCCTGGCTGTGTGACCCTGGGCAAGTCACTTAACCCCAGCCCCATGGGAGGGGGGGAAAATCTCTGGCAACATTTGAAGTTCAGAAGGAAATAAATCATCAAAGAGATGGGGTTTAATGAGGGCATAACAGGGATCTTGCTAACCCATAACTAAGGTGACTATTATCCTGCAATTGATGGGCTTCCCTTTGATTTCCAATTCTTAGTCACCACCAAAAGAGCTGCTATCAATGCTTTTGTACAAATAGGTCCCTCCCCTTTTTATTGGATGTCTTTGGGATATAGAACAATCAGTGGTAATTCTGGATCAAAGGTCATGTATAGTTTTATAATCCTTTGGGCAGAATTCACATTGTTCTCCAACATGGTGATAAGTTCAACTCCATCAACAATGTATTACACATTTTTCTTTTTTTATTATAGCTTTTTATTTACCAGATATCTGCATGGGTAATTTTTCAGCACTACAATTGCAAAACCTTTTGTTCCAACTTTTCTCCTCCTCCCCACCCCCTCCCCAAGATGGCAGGTTGACCAATACATATTAAATAAAGTCTCCAAGCCCAGACCCCAATCTCCTCTAGCTTTAGAAAACCTCAGAGGTGGTGCTGGGGAACAGTAACTCTCATCAGTCTATTGTCAGAATTTTAATTTACCCATCCTGCTCCTGTGTCACCTACACACATGCTTACATAGCTGTCTAAGGACAGTCTAAGGCAGACTCTATCATCTCTATGCATTGAGTGATCACTCACAAATAGACTCAATGCACACTCCTTCCCTGGCCCCGCCCTAACTCCCTAGACCCTGGTCTTATTTCCCTCTCCCTCTTCCCTTAAAAGTCAACCATTCAAAACACATTGCTTAATCCTATTTTATTCAGCCATGTCTATCATGTTAATAAAGGGCATCTTTTGTAACTGTGAGAAATGTCTCATGAGTTCTTCACATTATGAACCGCTCTCTCACGGAGTAGCCAGGTACTTTATACCTGCTACTTCCTCAGTAGTACTTCTCAGACACGGCCTTTAAGAACCCAGATTCACGCATATATTCCAAGAGGAAATGACATCTGCCTTCACTTCCTTCTTTCTCTCCTCATTTATGTATCTTCTTCATTAAAACTGGGACAAAAGATAAATGATATTGTTCTTTGGATTCTTTCACTCCATGTCCTTATGAGTCTGCTGTCCTTGCCGCACACCGTGAGCTGGAGAAATTGTAAATGAGCAAACTCCCGCCAGCCTCCCCTTTGACAGGCTTTTGTCCTCTAGCTTGTCAGTGATCTATTAACTTGTCACACGGTGAGACCGGCTCTAGAGCCCTGGGGACTGCCTGCCTCTCCAAAGCTCCGGGATGCTCCAGCTAAAGCACGCTTTGATCCTCGGCGATTGCAGAATAATAGTCGCATTAGTTATCAGTTAGCAAGGTCCCTAATATGCACTCATTAAACCCCATCTCTTTGATAATTTATTTCCTTCCAAACTTCAAATGTTGCCAGAGATTTTGTTAACACAGATCTTAAGTCTGAGTCCAATTTAATTTTACTCTGGGGAATTAAAGCAATTTGACATTTGCTATTTTGCTCCTAACTTTATTCTCCTCCTGTATGTATTTGGAAAGGGAGAAATTTCTGCAAATACCAAAAATAAGCACATAACTCCTGGGGCCACCACTTCTCCATCAGCCTGTGTTTGCCAAGCTAATGCAAGTCTGCTTGTAGACTGGGAGCAGATGCAAGAGACAGATAGAGGGCAAAAGCTGGGGCATCTTTCCTCCTGGGAGAGAAGGAGAAGGCGTACGGGCAGACCAAGGCAGGCTGGCTGTCCTCAGATTTATGGATTGGTTCAAAGCTTGTACCGGCATCTCTCAGCTATTCTTTTATCTATCTTGTAGGTTTCTTGTAGGCTTTGAGGTAGAAAGACAAAAGAGTCCAGAATTTATTCTAGCTTCCAACTTTAAAGCTGTGCTCCTCTTTGTTCCTGGCCATGAGAACCTGAGTGGTGGTCCCAGACAGCTTATGGAACAGTGAGTAGAAGGATCAGAGCTGAATTTGTGCTTGATGTAAGAGGAACGATGTCTTAACAATGGGAATTCCTGTGTGGTCCTCTTCCCTGGGTTGCTATGTGCTGTTCTCCCTTCCTGCTAACTCCATATTGGCCCCATCCATGGTCATCCCATACTGGTCCCATCCATGGTCACTCCATATTACTCTCTTTTCATGGATGCCATGTGAAGATCCTCACCATCCATTTTCCTTCATTCCCTCACCATTCCCTCCCCCTTTTACCTTGTGTTCTGTCCATCTAAATTTGTCAAATGATCTTTAGGTAGCAGAGTAGAAACTCCGCATTCATAGGCTGGAGGCCTAGATCAGTTTCTCAGTTCTGTCACAATCTTTGGTGTGAGCTGATGAGATTTATATCTGCTCTTGAAACCTCAGTTTCCTCATCTGCAAATTGAAGGGGTTAGATTCAATTCTCTCAAACATTCACCTCATCCCCATGTTCCCAAGATTTTTGAAATTTCTCCATTGGAGTTTGGGGTGGTGGTGAGAATTTGCAAGACAGGAGAAGTGAAGATCCAACAGTTTTGTCTCATACCTAAAATATAAACGATCCTTTTTCCACAATGTGGAGAAGAAAAGAAAGAACTCTTGATAAATGGTTTCAATTTGTTTCTGTGAAATATTACAGTTCTGTGGGGCAGGAGATTGAGCTATTTCTACTATCAAATGAGAACCTACTTTGGTTCCAGTTTTTTGCTGCCCTCAGATCCTAAACTGACCTCCTTCCCAATTCAGAGCCATGTCTGTGCCAGTCAAGTCTCAGAAGCGACCCTGACCTTGACCATGCTTTTGGGATGTTCGTGGACTGCCAGGAGTAGCAGTTCTGGATAACGTGAACTCCTAATTGGCTTGCTCAGGGTTGTCTGCCTGGAAAGGAAGGGATGATTTCTTCCCACCTCCTCTCCTGGGCAAGCTTAGTACTATTTCTCATGAACAAAAAGAACTGAGTACTCATACTCTGTCACAAACAGGGACCTAGTTCACCATCTGGAACTCGTGCCCATATCCTTGTCATTCACTCTCCAAGTTCAGCTGCTTGGGGAATACCAATGCAGTTCACCCCTCCTCCCCCAAGAGAATTGTAATCTGGCCCAGATCCAGAAAAAGGAGAGAAAACAGCCTTCAAGGTCTCATGTGGCCTGTATGGATTTTGGGTTCTACCATTAAGCTTGAATAACTCACCCAAACTTTTTCATAAATTCTGATTTTCAATGTCTATTGGACCAGAGGAAAAAATGACTTTTTAATAAATGTTTATCTAGTCTTAGAATAGGAATTGGTCCAGAGCATTCTGCAGAGTCTAATCTAACATTGGGTATTTGCCAAATTACAGAAATATCCATCTGAAAAGGAAAACCTGGAGTTCCTGGGGCCATACCCTTTAAACTGGACTCATGGGAATATGTCTTGAAGGGGCTAAGCTTTGGAGGACCCACCCTCAGTCCATCCTGCCCTAATGGGCGATGGCCCAGAGCTCACTACTTCAAACCTGTCCCAATCCTTCAACCATGCTTTACCCCAGTGATCTTCCTGCTCCACCACCCTACACCATCCTGTGTGTCCCCCTGGACCTACTCCTTTTACTGCTTGTTTTGGAGACAGTTATCAAATCAATGCTTTTATTCCTTCTGAAAGTTGTCCCTCAATAACATCATGGCTCTATCTCCATTCCTGTGAGAAGCCAGACTAAGAGATTGCCTTTCCTGATCTCAATTTCCCATGTAGATAGTCTTCTAGTAAAAATTCTCACTTCTTTATGCCTGATTCTCTTTTCCATCTGTATCCCAGTCCTCAGCCCATTTCTTGACATATAGAGCCCAATACTTGACTCTTTCCCTCTTTGTTCCTTCACTCCCTCTTTCCTTTCTTTCTTCCACTCTTTCTCCCCTCCCTTCTTTTTCATAAGGGGCTTCAACAAATGAAAACATTATCTGGGGCAGAGATATCGGATCAGTGTAGTGTCCGATGCTGACTTAGATCTGATGGTGAAATGTGCCTGCCACATCTGGGCAGAGAAGGGGGAGGCTAAATGTGTAAATCTCAGACATGAGAAGAGTCCATTTGTTTGGCCCAACTGTACTTAATTTTTTTAGACAACGGAGGTTTTAAATTTTTTTGTTGGATAAAAATGTAGGGGAGAAAATGATCTTGATGAACTGTGTGCTGGTAAACATTTAACAATTGGCTCTCCAAAAAAAAAAATGACACTTTTAAATCTAATCTGCATTGTTAATATTTACTTTATGACTTTTAAAAATCAAAACAATCCACAAAACAATGACTCTAACTCTAACTTTCACATTTGCTGATTTCTGAGTCCCAAATGTTCACATCAAATATTTAACACTCCTCTTTCCAGAGCCAATCTAACTTGACTTGAGAAAACCCCTAGAAGAATTTGATGTCATTTGCTGAATGGCTGGTTAGTGAGGTGAATCAAGTCCAGGATGTTTCTCCTGCTTTGTCTTTAGTATGGTCCCCCTTCACCGGCTCCTCAATCTTCTGTGTCACTTCATGGCTTCTTTCTGACATTTTGGGCCATGATTTTCCTGCTTTATCTCCACCCTTTGGTTCTCCAGCCTGCTTTCCTCTTGGTGGATAATGAGCTAGTAACTTGTCTAATGCTGATTCTGTACCAAAAGGGAATATTAGAAAAATATGAATAAATCAGCAATACAGATTTTCAAGCACCATATTGATTCCATTCAACTCAGAGGCTGTATCCAATTAGCCTCTCAGTGGACCTGGGCCTGTTTAAATGCTATTCAGGGCTAGGATAGTTATGTTAAGCTTTATAGGGTCCATGGGATGTTCAAGGAGGATCAGCACCTCTCGGGGGAGGGCTTGCTGAGTGCTTTCCAGGGCTCCTTGTGCACCTTTGTTGTCCACCTTTCCCAAACTCTCACCTGTGGTTCCAAGAAGCTGCAGCGTAGGCCGTGGCCACATCCCAAAGCCCATCACAGCAGATGGGCTGAAACAGGTTGAGGGGAACCCACTGGTGAATCAGAGGGATGTCTATCTCAAGCATGGGAAGATGTCCCCAGGAGAAATGGGCCCGTGAGACTGATTGTTCCAATGACTACAAAGACAGCTGAAGGATAGTGGCTGTTTAAGTTGGTTAGCCATCAAAGACTGTATCCTGGGTCATTGCCAATGCTTCTGACTTTTGTCCTGTCACCGGGTTTTGATGGATCTGAGAGGGAGGTGGATGAGTGTGCATTTTTGCCTTATTTACAATTCACACAGGAGTCAAGAGAATGTTAATGGTTCTGTTTGAAATGAAGGATGGACAAGAATAATTTGAGTTGGATTAGAAATTTGTAGAGGGCTTCACCCATTCTGAGATTCCATGGGGAAAAAAAAAATCTCTCAGGGTTGGGCCGGGGTTGGCCGTCCATTTGCCACACTGGTGAGACTGAGCCCTTTCTCACCACAGTCCAACCTGGATCCCCAGAAAGGAGCACAAAGGAGATTTGGGCAGGCCGTCCTGCATGATTTTGCACACTGCACTCAGCACCCCTGAAGACACAGAGCCCATCCTCCCTCCTCATTCACTACAAATTAGTCCAGATATTGATCTCTCCTAGGATCATTCCTGATTTATGAGATTCCTCCTTTTTCTCTAAAGAAATTTTTCTGGCTAGAAGCATCCCTTGGAATAAAATATATGGTCCTTGTGTTCTATTGGCAAAATCCTAGAAAATACTCAACAGCACAGTGAACAGAGTGCAAGAACTGAAGTAGGAAGGCCTAGGTTCAAATGTGGCTTTAGGCACTTATTAAGCTAAGTGATCCTGGGCAAGTCACTTAATCTCTGCCTATTTTTTTTATCCTCTAAAATTAGTGTGAGTTTCAAATGGGATAATATTTGTAAAGCTCTTTGAAGATCCAAAAACACTAGAGAAATGCTCATCACCATTATTAGCTGCACTTGGGGCTGGCACCGCCTCATTTCTCTTTAATTTCTCCCCCCCCCAAACTTTATTCAGCTGAAACACCAGAGTGACTAAAGACCCATTAATTGCCAAATCCAGGGGGCTTTTTTTTTAGCCTTCTTCCTTTGTCTTCTCTCAGAGCATTCATTTCTTCCTTTCCTTGGATTCTCTCTCCTCTCAGGATTTTTATGACACATCTCTGTCTTGGTTCTCCTCCTCCCTCTTTGACCATTCCTTCTTGGTATTTATTATTGGTCATCATCCATATCAAACTCCTAACTCTGGGTCTTACCCCAAGTACTGGCCCAGGCCCTCTCCTCTCTACATCTGAGATTTTTAAGTTTTTTTTTTTTTATCTTTTGAATAGTCTCATAAAGTCTACATACCTCTTATCAGAATCATGTTGTAAAAATGCATAAAATACATAAGATTACAAGAAAAACAAATTAGATTATAATCCATTAATCAAAATATTTTTTAAAAATAGTCCTTAAGTTGACAAGTTTTGCTTTACACTGCTCTGTCTTTTCTATTTCTCTGGCTCTCTGGCTCTGATTCTCTGTCTCTCTGTCTAGCTGACTGTTTCTGTCTCCATCTCTCTCTGTTTCTTTCTCTGTATCTCTGATTCCATTTCTCTTTGGTTCTGTTTTTCTGCTCTGGCTCTGATTCTCTGTGTCTCTTATTTGTCTCTTGCTCCATTTATAGCTCTCTCTCTTTTTGCATGCTATCATCCCTATTTTTTTTTAAATAATGTGTTGTGATATGGGAGCCACCTGCCAGTGGCTGCTGGAGATCTAATCAGACCTGTAGAATGGATCTCTTCCTGTGAGAAGATGATGATGATATAAGGAGACTGAGAGGCCGTTGCTGTTCTCTGACCTCTCCACTGAGAGGCAGTTGAGTTGTCTGCCCTCCTTCCTTTTCCCTCTGCTTCCAATTTATCTCCTTCCCAGTCCAGCAACTTGTGGCAGTAAAGGCTGCCCAGCAACTCCTTCAGATGTTGTGATTCACAGCTGTGGAGGCTCTCGGATAACTGACCTGCCCCTTCACCCAAGCATGATCCTTAACAATAATGGGTTTTTATTTTCCAAAATACATACAAAGATAGTTTTCAACATTCACCCTGTAAAACCTTGTGCCCATATTTTTCTCCTTCCCTCTCCACCTCCCTACTCCCCTAGGCAGCAAAAAAAAAAATCCAATTTCTCTCTCTTTGTGTCTGTGTCTGCCTTTGTCTCTCTGTCCATCTCTGTCTCTTTCTCTCTGTTTCCATTTCTCTTTGTCTTTGGCTCTGTCAGTCTCTCTTTCTCTGCCTCTCTGTCTATTTCTGAATCTGTCTCTCAGTCTGGCTCTCTCTGATTCTTGCTCTCTCTGTCTCCTGCATCTCATTAGCTCCCATGAGTTTAATTATCCTCTTATGTAGAGGATTCCTAGATCTATCGATCCAGCCCAAATCTTTCACCTTAAAACTCCAGTCTCATATTGTCAACTGCTTATTGGGCATTTTAATCTGAATATCTTTTAAGGGTCACCTCCACCATGACTTCTACATGAAGCCTTTCTTTATCTCCCCAGACCTAATGCCTCCTCCCTAACCACCTGGAATTTTTTTATGTTTTATAGTTATTACAAATTATTTTTACTTTGCACATATATATATGTATATATATATATGTGTGTGTGTGTGTGTGTGTGTGTGTGTGTGTGTGTGTGTGTGTATGTGTACATTTGAAACCTTCTCATCCACACATCATCTACAGCATGATCCCTAATAGTATGAAAGTTCCATTAAGGCAAGGGCTGTGTCCTTCATGGTTTGTTATCTTTAGCCTCTCACCCTGTGCTTAGTGCATATTACTTGTTTAATCCAAGCTTGTTGGGTAATCAGGAGCACGGGCCAGTAAAAGCAAAAAATTGAAAAATTAATCATTTTCCCTCTCAGATCCTAAGCAATGTAGGAGCAAAAAAAAAGGCTCTTCTTACCAACATTTTCCTTTTTAAAAAACCATTGCCATTCCCCCTTGATTCAAGGACACAGCATCCCCCACTGAATGAAGGGATTCACTCAGTTTTCAGAGGGCTCCTTGTGCAATCTTTTGAGCCAGCAGAAGGAACCGATCCCTCCTCAGGAGCTGGTCTCATCTATGGGACTATTAGAAATGGAGCCACCTTGGTCAGCTCCTTCATCTGCTCTTGAGTGAATCAGTCTCTTAGAAACTGGACGTTTGCTGCTGACGGTGGAAACGAGGGCCTCACTCTGATCTGGAAGTCAACAGTTACCACAAGTTTAACGATCCCAAATAACTGTTTGTATCCTCAGAACCTAACGATTCCTGCAACATAGGAGGTGAGGGACAGGAACAAATGCTCGAGGCACCATAGGACCCATAGCATTGGACCTTGCATCAGTAAAACTTGAGTTCAAATTAAGCCTGTTATTAGCTGCGTGACCCTGAAAAAGAAGCTTAACTACTGTCTAATAATAATAATAATAATAATAATAATAATAATAATAATAATAATAATAATAATAATAATAATAATAATATCTACCTCCCAGGAGGTTCAAATGAGATAATTGTAAACCTGTTAGCAGGGTACACATAGGAGACAGTCTCTTTTCATTTAGATAGTCTTATTCAGGACCTACTAAGTGCCAGATATTGTGCTAAGTGCTTTACCAAAAAAATGTGCCCTTTATTTGAGGACCTTAACAAATGTTTAGTGATTGGTTGGTTGGTTGGTTGATTGATTTCACAGGAATAATGTCCCTGGATCTACTGTGTATAAAGATGGACTGGAGAATACGGTATTTTAATGGTGACGTTTACAAACTCTCCATTTTTCACCCTCTATAACTACAGCCTTGTATACACTAATTGCTGAAGGCTGATGATTTCCACTCGTCTTCCAGGATACATTTCTTTTTTTTTCCAACACTCTGAAAATATCCTTTTGTGTTGATCTCTATAGAAAGTCATCCTTGTATTTATTGCAGCTCATTTCAGCTTCTCTTAAAGAGATTAACTAGCCTTCATTCTAGGCTTACTGTTGGGTCAGACATCAGATTTCATCTGGGATTCCAGAACTTAATACATTTTGCTCTTCCTCTTCTTGCCTTTTTTCATTTCTAGACATTCTCGGAGAGTTTATGACTCTCCAGGCTCACCCTGACGCATCCAATTTCTAGTTATTGTTGTTTTAATCCATTCGTTTTACTTTCCCTGAGACTAGCCTTAAATTGGTGTACAATGTTCTAAGGAAGGTGGGGGGAGGAGGGTGGATCTACAAGTAGAAAAACCCATTTACTCAAGGAAATCTTTATGCCATTGCTCACACAAGGTATGGTTGGTAAGAAAATGGCAGCTACTCACCTTCCATTCTGTTTCTCTTTGTCCTTCTATTTTTTCCCTCTCTCTGTTTCTCCCTCCTCCATCTCTCACTATCTTTTTTTATTTAAAAAAGATATGGAGTTTGTATGAAGAGATTTAGTTGAAGATTTATTTCCTATTTTGTTTATTTGTCAAGTCAGTATTTTGTACAAACTTTTGTACAAACTGTGTAATGTTGTATCCTCTCTTATATTGTACGTTCTTTGAGGGCAGGGACTGTTTATTTTTGCTTTTGGATACTCAGCACCCAGCACACTGGTTGACCCCATATTATCATATAATAAATGTGTTTTGAATTGAAGTGAATTATTAAGATGATAATTGTGAATAGATTTTAATTGGGTCCACGTGGAAGGGCCAAGAGACCACCCTTCCTTGGGGGAGAGGGGTGAAATTTTTTTCACTCCCATCTGAGCACACTTGACTTCTAATTTTGCCATTCTTTTGGCCTTGGATGTATAAGATGTCTAGGAGAAGTTCCAATATCTCTAAGAAAATGTCAACAATTCAACTTTTATTGATTTTTTGCCTGTGAATAATTTATCTTTGCACGTTCAGTGGTTGTCCTACAGTTCTCTGAAGAGAAATTTCTTAAGAGCTGCCTCTGAGTTTGTGTCTCTAGAGAGAATTATTTAGAACTGTCTGGCTCTTGGAAACTTCAGTTCGTTTTGGGGAGGGAGGGAGAAGTGTCAGAGATGGAGGAAAGCACAAAGAGGGAGAAGAATATTCTGTAATAACCAAGTTCTTCAGGAATGACTGGCAGGCCAATTAGAAGAGAATGGGAAGTGTGCTGAGAGAAGAAATAGAGAATGAGGCTAGAGGGGGGAGAAGTTAAACTGAGGAGGGGAATCTTAAATGCTAGACTGAAGAATTGGGAGAGGAGTCTAGAAAGAGCAGCAAAAACAGATAATTATAGGATCATAGAGCATGAAATTTGGCAGAGATCTAGTCCAGTTTTTTCTTTTCACAGATAAGGAAACTGAGGCAAACAGAAGTGAAATGATTTGCTGAGGGTCACATAGCTAAAAATGTCTGCGAAATTATTTAAACTCAAGTTGTTCCAACTCCTCGTTCAGGGTTCTATTCTAGAACTGTAAGACTTGGCTGCCTTCGACCTGTAACTTAGGAAGCTTTTTAAGCAGCTGGTAAGGAGGGAAGAGCCAGGAGCCACGAGGCAATTGGGGTAGTTCAGGTAGTTCAAGCTAGAGAGGTTCGGGCCTCAGCGGGGGTCATGTCTGTGTGACTGGAGAGAAGGAGGCTAAACCCCAAAGAGGCTGGGTGGGTAAAATCAACAACTGATGAATTCTATAGAATTGGGTCTTTTCCTGCATCATGCATGGAGCTATAGCCACATCTGTGTTATAGACATCATCTTCACATTGAAACCGTCCTGATTTTACTAACAATAATAACAGTCCAGCTGCCATTTTTACGTCAACTCACACAGAGTATAAGATGAGAAGAATAAGCTTATAGCAATAGAAGCCACCAGTTCTAACACTCTAGAGTGGTCTTCTCACAACATCCTTGTGAAATAATTAGAGTAGAATAACATTATTTCATGTTTACAAATGAGGAAAATGAGGTTCAGAAAGATGGTCATATGTGGGTATTCTGGATGTGTTTGTGCGTGAGTGTGCTTGCAAATATTGATTCATTTTAGCTAACATTTATTAGACTCTTGCTGTGTACAAAGCATTCACTGTGCTTGGCTTTTAGCTTTAAAAGACTAAAATGGAACAGTCCATCCATGAGCTTCTATTCTGTTAGGGGAAAAGGAAGAACATGCTCTATTACAACTCTCTGTTTTGATCACCTTTCATTTCCCTTTGCTTAATTAATTTTCAGTTGAATCTTATACCTCTTAAAACCTGAGCACGTCAACATCAGTGTGCCTGGAATCAGTGTACCCATTTGGCATAAAGGAACTCCTGGTGAGCAAATTCCCTCCATGGATGCTGATAGGTACCTAGTCTGTACTTAGAACCTTAATAGGTTGCCCAGAGGAGCAAAGAGAGCATATCTTTTGGTTGGATCCAAAGCAAGGTCTTTGAACGAAGTGCCAGACTCTTTTGTGTGTTTAAATTCCAATTATGAACCTCTATTATCTCATTTCTGTTATTTTTCAGGCAGAGGGTACGAGACTTCAGAGAGAACTCCGGGGATATTTAGCAGCTATCAAAGGTAATGTCTCCGAGATGTTTGCTATAAAATAGCCTGCAAGAGATGGGAGAAGAGTCTCATAAAGAGCTGGGGTTTGGTGGGTGGGGGAGGGGAGCAAAGGCCCTCACCCCAAAGTAGAGCCTAGATGATGGCTGAGTGGGGAAACTGGTTGAATACACTTGGACCTTTCAGCTATAGCCAGCTATATGTAACAACACCATAACTGGGGTTTCCTCAAATAGGATAGCAAGATATTTGGTGGGTTTGTGAATTTACCAGTATGAACCCTTCCTTTGCTGAGTGAGATCATGACCCTTCCCTGCCTCAGTAGACAGTCTACAAGTTGCTGTGGCAAAAACATTCATTAGCTCAAGTATAACCTACCAAGGATTAGCTATTTGAAATTTAACTAGACTTGTCATTGGAACACACACACACATACACACACACACACACATCATTGCCAGATCTGTCTTTGAAGTCCTTCCAGCTTTATCGGATCTACCAGAACACATGCTTCATGAATCCAGCCTTTAAGAAGTCTGTTTGTCTCTACCATGATGCAACTTTAGGACATCATCATAACACAAGTCATTGGAACACACACACACACACACACACACACACAGATGCACACACACATACAAAACACACACACACACACACACACACACACACACACACACACACACACCATTGCCAGATCTGTCTTTGAAGTCCTTCCAGCTTTATCGGATCTACCAGAACACATGCTTCATGAATCCAGCCTTTAAGAAGTCTGTTTCCACCATGATGCAACTTTAGGACATCATCATAACACAAGTCATTGGAACACACACACACACACACATACACACACACAAAAAACCACACACAAAAAAAAAAACCACACACACACACACACACACACACACACACACATCATTGCCAGATCTGTCTTTGAAGTCCTTCCAGCTTTATCGGATCTACCAGAACACATGCTTCATGAATCCAGCCTTTAAGAAGTCTGTTTGTCTCCACCATGATGCAACTTTAGGACATCATCATAACACAAATTTCTAGGGTGATAAAATTGTTCGGAGTCATTGTGCAATTACAGCCTTGTGAGGTGGGTAGTCAAAGTTATTCTCATCCCCATTTTAGAGATAAAGAATTGAGGCTCAGAGTGAAATGCTTTATCCGTAGTCACACGGCTGGGCAATAAGAAAGTTAAGACTTAAACTCACCCTCTGGTTCTAAGACCAAGGTTTTTCCATCACAATTTGCTCCATCTCCCTATACTGATATCAATATCATTTGCTGGAATTATTTGTAATGAGCCTGCAGAGGACTCATTCAATCCCAGAAAATACTTATTTTATCCACCTGAGCCAAGGTCCTCAGAGCATTAAACACAAAGGAACTCTAGTTGGAAAGCAACCAGTCCAGCTGCCATTTCTATGGCAACTCACCCAGAGTATAAGATGAGAAGAATAAGCTTATAACAATAGAAGCCACCAGTTCTAACACTCTAGAGTGGTCTTCTCACAACATCCTTGTGAAATAATTACAGTAGAAATAACATTATTTCAAGTTTACAAATGAGGAAAACGAGGGTCAGAAAGAGTAAGTGATTGGTTAATCTAGAAATGATAGAGAAGGGATTTAAACTGAGATTCTCTACCTTGTTTCCTCATTGATAAAATGAGGGGCTTGGACTACATGACCTCTGAAGTTCTTCCCACTTCTAAATCCTGTGATTTAGATACACTGTCCCTTGTACTGTGCTTCCAATGACTAATTTTTTTTAAACAAATCCATCTAAATGAGTGTTTTGCTTCAAAATATTCCATTTGGAAGGTTTCATATCTATTCTAATGATGCTGTTATTGGTTTAGAACAGGGCTTCTCAAACTATGGCCCGTAGGCCAGATGCGGCCACTGAGGACATTGATGCGGCCCGCCGAATTATAGCAAATGGGCTGAGGGGCAGAGACAGAGGGTGAATTTTTGTTTTTACTATAGTCCAGACCTCCAACAGTCTGAGGGACAGTGAACTGGCCCCTATTTAAAAAGTGTGAGGACCACTGGTTTAGAACATACTGGAGTTTGCCTCAATCCATCTCCATTCATTCATTCATTCTTTCAACAAGTAGAAAATATGAAGAATAAAAAGTAGATAAAACACAGTTTCTTCTCTCAACCTTACAATTTATTCAGACTTTTAAAACATATAAATAAATAGCTAGAAAACAGAGTAAGAGAGTGGGATTCCCCCTAAAAAAAATCTTAAAATACAATAATGAAAAAAAAAAAAAAAGGTGAGGAGAAGATAAGTAGCTTGGGAAATTTTGAAATTCTTTTTTTAAAAATGGTGTTAAACTGAATAACTTTGTGGTTAATTGTTTAGCACTGAATAAAATTCAAAACCCAACCATTATTCAAATATACAATTTGGAGTTGTACCCTGCTGTAAGAATCTGGCAAATTATGGGCAACAAGAACGAGAGAGAGCTTTTGTAATGAGGTCAAAGGAAGGAGAAAACATATGTGAACTCACTGAGACGTGCATTCCTCCTCAGGTCACATCGGGGTTTTTCCCATTAAGGTCCAAATACATCATGAGCGACATATGGACGGCTCTTGCCAAGGCTGACAGTAGGCTTCACCTCTTCGATGGGGTGCACACTCATGTATAACAGCTGACAAAAGAAAGCTGCAAGATGATATTTGCTAATTAGAATGGATGTGATGCCCAAGAAAAATAATGCAGGAATGAGAGAGATCGCTTCTGATTAGAATACTCGCTGATGACTTCCCACAAGAGTTGTCATCTGCACTTTTGGGGGATTTCTGCCAGCAGGAAGGGTAGGAAGCTCAGGGTTGACAGAAAGAATGGTGGGAGCGGCTTCTGCTGGTCTGGTCTAGGTTTTTGACAGTCAGCCCTCATGTCCATGAGGTAGATTGATGGTAAGCCAGTTATGCACTGATAAATTTCCATACCTGCTTAATGGAGACAGTTTTGAGAAAGTTTCTTAAACTTTTTCCACTTGCAACCCCTTTTTGTCTGAGACAACTTTACAGAAACCTGAGTGTATGTATGTATATATATATATATATATATATATATATATATATATATATATAATAGTGTATATATATAATTATATAGTTATATAATAGTGTATATATAATTATATAATAGTGTATATATATAATTATATAATGTATACATATAATTTTATATATAATTATAACATATATAATAGGTGTATAAATTAATCATTTATTAATAATAAATCACATTTTGTAACCCCTGCATTCAGCTATGTAACCCCATATGGGGCCCTGACCCACAGTTTAAGAAGCTTTGAATTATGATGATAAATTCAGGAAACATGTGGAAGATCGAGGTATTGACAAGAATATCAATTTTCAAAATATCTGCTTTTTGAGGTTTATTTTTAAACATCAAGGATTAGTTAGAAATGGGTCTTGAAATTTGCCTCCAAGTTCCTTTTTACTCAACACAAATTAACTCCCAGGAATGACAAAAATAAATAAATCCTTTCAACTTTGGCATTAAGCTTCTGAGATCTTTTGTTTTCTTCCCAAGAATTGTGAGGTTCCCTGGCCTGTAACGTTGTTGTGTCCAGGGCAGTAGGGAAAATTGCATGAAGGGTGTCAATAGACCATTCTTCCACAAGCATTTATTAAGGACGTAATAATGAACCATGCTTTGCAATAGGTACTGAGGAAGCAAAAATCGGGGAGCACAGGACTGGGCCCTGAAGAGGTACCCCGCCCCCTGTGGTTTTCTTCTCCCCCCTTTCCAGTACTCAAGTCTGGATGGACAGTATAAAGGTCCATTACTCAATGGCCAGGGCTTCCCAGAGGCAGCCTTAGGATGAGGATGCCGGCACCCTCTGCAGGGCTGCTGCAATTGTGGCTGCCTTTCTATCTCCAACAAGTCTATCATGACCTCTCTGAGGATGGCAGCAAAATGGGCTTTTGCTTATTTGCACAAAATCAGGATGGTGGTGGAGGGCAGGGGTGCCAGGCTTTTGAAGCACAGAAAGAGCAGTCAGAGGGAGTCTTGATGCAGCAGTATGGGAGTATGGTATCACTCCTTCGGGGGAGCTCACTTATTTGGGGGAGTCAGCTATGAGAGAAGAGGTCTGATACAGGGACTTTAAGTCAATGGGCTCAGGGTCGTTTCTCAGTAATGTCACTTCCAGTGTGAGTTCGAACAAATCTCTTAATTCCTCTGTGCCTCAGTTTCCTCATCTGTCAGATGAAGGAGTTAGCCTCTAAGGTCCCTTCCAGCTCCAAGCTGACCTTAGGATTCTATTTGGTAAACTCAACTCTTCAGAAACCAGCCAAGAATAGAGCTGGGAAATGGCCTCTGGGGAGCCCAGACAACTGCTTTACTCATGGGCAATCTTGGAGGACCCAACCAGAGCCCAGTTATTCTGTCTATACACAATTATAACCATTTGGGGTAACTTTTCCCAGGACTCAGAGGCACTGAGACCAATGGGAAATCAGAGGCAGCAGTAGAGAAACACACACACACACACACACACACACACACACACATACACACACGATTTTAAAGATCAAATACAGGAACTGAGAAAGCAAGCAATCTGCAGCCATTTGGTCGAGGAGAAAACATTCCTGTAGCTTTCCCTATACAGCCCCTGCACTCCATCATTCACAAAGTCCACTTTAAATTCAGGACCTTGGTGGGGTGGGTGCTCCTCCAGGGGCCCAGATCCCAGGCCACTCTAATAATTAGGACACATCTAAATCTTTACGTGAATGATGTCATTTAAGCTTTCCAATAACTTCGAGGGAAAAGGGATATAAATATTTACCCATTGACAGATTAGGAAACCAAATGTGTCTTGATTGCAGGCACTTTTGAAACTTCAATTTTTTTTATTCCTTTCCTCATTCTCTCCCTCCCTTTCTTCCCTCCCTTCCTCCTTCCTTCCTTCCCTCCATTTATCTATTCCCATCCTGAACTCTGTTACATTCAGGGTACAATTGCCCAGATCTCCCATGTAGAATAGCTACTCCATGTCCATATCCTTTGTTCTAGAATGTAGATTCTCCCAGAATCTCTCTCTTTTTCTAAGATGTTGCTAAACATTATCTTCTTCATGAACCTTCTCCTGATCCCCCCAAAAGTTGGTGCCCCCTCCCAAACTATTTTATGCTTAATTACTTTACCTACATACATATAGGAGCAAAAAATGCTGGGCCTGGAGTCAAGAAGACAAGTTCAAATCCGCCTCAGACATTTATTAGCGGATGGCCCTGGACAAGTCAACTAATCACTATCTGCCTCAGTTTCTTCATCTACAAAGTGACAAAGCTGACTAGATGACCCAACAAGTTTCCTTCCAACCCCTGACGTTTGCTCCCTGAGTGACTCTGGACAAGTCATTTAACCACTAGCTACCTTAGTTTCCCAATATAAAATGAAGCTCATAATGGCACTTTCCTAGCAAAGTTGTTCTGAGGAACAAGTGAAATAATATCTGTATAGACCTTAGCACAATGCCTGTCACATAGTAGGTACTTAACAAATGCTTATTTTTCTCTTCTCCTCCAATAAAGAACTTTTTTTTCTAATTAGGAAGACAACAAATACCTTTAAAATATATACAGCATAAAGTCAGTAAATTTATATGTACTTGTATTATTGTTGCTTAGTTGTATCTGACTTTGTGACCTTGTAGACCATAACACCTCAGTACTGTCCATGAGGTTTTCTTAGTAGAGACACTGGATTTGTCACCATTTCCTTCTCCAGTGGATTAAAACAAAAAAAGGTTAAATTATACAGGTGGTAAGTGTCTGAGGACATATTTGACTCCAAGTCTCCCCGACTCCAGCTCCTTCTATCTACTGTGCCACCTAGATGCCTGAAATAATAATAAAACTAGCAAATTTTCAATCCTTCCAACAACTTTGTGAAGTAGAATATTTTTTGTTATTCCCATTTTACTGGTGATGAAATTGAAGTAAGAGGTTGTGACTTCCAGGATCTCACAGTTAGTGGTGCCTGGTGCATTTTGAACTCATATCTTTCTGATTCTGCACCTTGTGCTCTATTCACTGTACCACCTGGTGGCCTTAATGGGTACCAACTCTCCCTCAGTAGAATTCTTTTGCCATGGCAATGATGGCCCAACTAAAGGCCTCTGAAAAGTCATTAAGTCGTCAGGTGACTAATAAGTCTAATTAGCACCATATCAAATCCCAATGTCCATCCCAATATAATTTGTGATCCATCAAATAAACCCAAATTGGACAAGTATGCCTGCAAAGAATGGCAACTGATAGAGCCAAACATAATCCCAAGATTAGGAATTTGACTTCTTGAGAACCATCCTTTCATTTGAGCCTCTGGTTCTGAAATCACTTAGTTCCCCCTGTGGAGACACATTTTTTTTATGGGAACAGACTGGCACCTTCTGCTCAAACTGAACTCTTGACTGTGGTTAATGTAGGGTGAAAACTGATCCTTCCACCCTGTTCAGGCATGAGAAGGAAAGCAGCAAAACTTTATCTTCCTCAAAGTTCCAAATTCAGAGGAGAAAGAAATTTCCAATTCATATGTGTGATCATGCTTTTCCCCGCTATTGCTGCAGCGTAAAAGATATAATAGTTTCCTCAAATAAAATTAGCCCTGATATAACCAATGAGAGGCAGGTAGGTGACACAGTGGATAAAGCACCAGCCCCAGAGTCAGGAAGACCTGAATTAAATCCAGATTCAGACATTTACTAGCAGTGTGATGCTGGGCAAGCACTTAATCATGTCTGTCTCGATTTACTCATCTGTAAAATAAGCTGGAGAAGGACATAGGAAACACTTCAGTATCTTTGCAAGAAAACCCCAAATGGGGCCTAGCAAAATGTTAGACAGAACTGAAAATGACTAAACAACAATGAGAGAGCGACACAAAGACACAGAGACAGAAATAGAGAGACTGAGACAAAGAGAACTAAAAATGACTAAACAACGAAAAAGAGACAGAAAGAATGAGATAGACACATAGATAAACAGAGAGAAAAGGGAAGAAAGGAAAAAAGAAAGGAAGAAGGAAAGGAAGAAAGGGAGAGAGGGGGGAGGGAGAGGAGGAAGAGAAAGGAGGGAGGAAGAGTGTATTTTTTTCCTAACTTCAAAACTATATTCCAGAGATATGTGCTCAGCCCAAAGACAGATGACAGTTTTCCAAGATTTTCTCACATCCCTTAGTTAGCTAAGGTTTGCAGCCCACCATCAAGCTGTCATTAAGCTCAGCCTCATGAGCCAGTGTGCCTCCTCCTGCAATTTTAGGCCCTTTTCTACTGCTTTGTATATTTTCCATCTTTTCCAGGAGTCTTTCCCAATCCTCCTTAATTCTAGTACCTTTCCAGTTCATCCTATGTATAGCTTGTTTGTTCATAGGCATTTGCTCATTGTGTCCTCCATTAGATTGGAAGTTCCTTGAGAAAGACTGTAATTCATCTTTCTTAGCATTCCTAGTACTTAACAGAGTGGTTAGCATTTAGTAGGAGCTTAATAAATGCTTGTGGACTAACTGGCATTACATGGTTTTAAATACTCTCATCGTTCCAGTCATCTTCTTCTGAAGTTGTTGCTGCTTTTCAGTCATTTCAGTTGTGTCCAACTCTTTGTGACCCATTTGGGATTCTCTTGGCAAAGAAACTGAAATGGTTTGCCATGTCCTTCTTCAGCTTATTTTCCAGAGCAGAAAACTGAGGCAATCAGAGTTAAGTGACTTGCTCAGGGTCATACAACTTATAAGTGTTTAAGGCCAGATTTAAATTCAGATGAGTCTTCCTGACTCCAGGTCCTGTGGTCTATGCACTATGGTGCCATGTAGCTGCCCTTCTTCTGGAGTAGTATAGTAAAAAGAGCTGTGGCTATTTAGTTTAGAAAATTTGGATTCATATCTGCCTGTGTCACTTATTACCTGTGTGACTTTGGCAAGTAACTTCTCTGAGTTTATTGTTCATCTTGGGGATTTGGGGGAGCTGAACCTTTGCCTCGGGGTCTCCTCATCTGCAGGGGTGCGGAGACTTGAGATGTGGGACACTGGTCCTGGCAGCCATTGGCCAACATTCAGGCTGCCCTGAGGTCTGGATGGGAGGTCAGGCCCACTGTCTATTTCTCTAATTAATGAACAATCAAGGATGTGAAGAGTCT
Source organism: Sminthopsis crassicaudata (assembly GCF_048593235.1). Taxonomy (NCBI): domain Eukaryota; kingdom Metazoa; phylum Chordata; class Mammalia; order Dasyuromorphia; family Dasyuridae; genus Sminthopsis; species Sminthopsis crassicaudata. The sequence goes on along the minus strand of NC_133617.1, from coordinate 749,399,822 downwards.
CTTTCCAATGGAAGTTTCAATTCTGAGACTTGCCAACTCACAGAATCACAGAGTTTCAAAGAAGGTAAGGGGGCAGTGAACTGAACCTTCAGGTAAAAAAACCAAGAATCCTCCCTGCAACCCACCAGGCAAATGTTCACTTTAAGTGAACTCAGCCAACTTGCTCAACTCTTCCTAGGGTTTGGAGAGCTCCAGCTCTCTGCACATTGAAACATGAGTCCTGTGGTTTCTGTTGGAAGCTTCTTTGAAGGATAGAGGTGAATTAGAAAAGGGGCTGGATTTAGAAGCAAATGAGCCAGGTTCAAATCCTGCCATTTCCACTTACCTGTGTGTCCTTGGTAAGTCACTCTGAGCTTCATTTCCTCTTCTGTAAAGGAAAAGAGTTAGACAAGATGGACTCTAAGAGTCTTCTCTAATTTTAGATCTATGATTTTGTGTTCTGGGTTCAAATCTAACTTTGCCATCACCGCTTATGTGATTTGGGGGCATTCAGTGTCTCTGGATTGTTTCCTCAGTTCCAGAATGAGGATATTGGATTAGACAGCCTTTGAACTCCCTTTGGTCTTAAGCTAAGGCCTGCCCGTCCTTTCTTTTTCCTTAATTTATTGTAACACAAAGCAGCCAAGCTCTGTGGAGCCCTTGCGTGGGATTGATTTTGTCACCACTGACTCCCCCTCTTCTTAAAAGCTGATTTATGGTTTATTGTTATAATGAAAGCAAATCAGAATTAATTTTGTTTTGAGAGTTCTTTTTACAAAGTCAATGCACCCGCTGAGCTAGATGGAAATGATGAGTAGGGGTGAGTCACTGGCCCCAGCCTTGCCCTCAGGGATGACTTGTGGCAGGGGCGCATGGCAGAGTTCAGATACTTCCTCCATGGCTCACATCCTCACATTGTCACACTATCCCTACTAGCCTCAGTTTCCTTTTCTGTGAAAAAACCAGATGATCCCTAAGGGCCTTCCCAGCTCCACATTTCCTGAGTTTGGTGAATAGAAGTTGGTTATCTCTGCCTCCAAAAGAGACTTTAACTCCGAGTAGCACTTAGGAATATGAATGAGTATTGGAGCTGTCTGTGATATCAAAGAAACTGAAACATGGAGAGATCTCTGGAGTGAGCAGAACACTGAGAGAAATTGGTTCTAATGTTATCCCCATTTTACAGACAAGAAAAATGAGGCTCAGAGAAATTAAGTGATGTGCCCATAGTCACACAGTTGAGAGGAATCTGAGGTAGTATTGAGTCAGTTCTTTCTGACTTCCAGTACAGCCCCTTTATGTTACCTCATCCCCTTATTATTATTAATAATATTGCTAATTAATATTAGTCAATAATTAATAATATTACCAGGACTCCCTTTGAATGAGGCTTATTTAAAGGCATCAACAATTCTTCAAGATTTTTACCTTATTTCCCAAAATTCAGGATGGGCAAATGGTGAGAAAAAAATCAGTTAACTTTCTTTGAAAAAATGTGTCCTTTTTTTACCCAATAGGCATGCAAGAAGCCTCGATGAAACTGACCGAGTCCCTCCACGAAGTCTACGAGCCAGACTGGTATGGACGTGAGGATGTGAAGATGGTAGGCGAGGTGAGAGCTCGGGGAAAGCACCCCCTACACATCTCAGCAGCTCTGACTTCAGAATGAATCCCTCCATTCTACTTGAGCCATTCTGGGGCTTTGATGATGACCTGAAAACATATACCAAGGACTTAGTATAGGTCAGCTTGTATCACCCCCAACTTTCTGGGAAGCTTGAAGATGATTCTCAAATGGTTTTGGAGGGAAGCTGGAACTTTAGGGTCATTTTCATCTTTAGAATAAATAGACATATCTCTCTACCTTATGCTATACTCTGAGGTTTGGGAACATCTCAACCATATAGAGTTGGTTTTTTTTGTTTTGTTTTTTATTTTTCCTGAGGCTGGGTTAAGTGACTTGCCCAGGGTCACACAGCCAGGAAGTGTTAAGTGTCTGAGATCAGATTTGAACTCGGGTCCTCCTCAATTCAAGGTTCAACCATATAGCATTATCTCAAATTCAGCATAGACCAAAGAGAGCTTGTTAAGACTTTTCCCATAAAGCGTATCCATCCTCCAAGCTCCCAAATCTCCACTGAGGGAATCACCATCCAAGTTTTCAACTTCAGAACCATCCTTGGCTCTGTTCTGTCTCTTCTCACCATATTTAAAAAACTGCCAAATGAAGTCAATTTTCCTTGCACAATATCTTGAGTTTCGATTGCCTTTCCTCCACTCAAACAGCCACCACTCTGATTCAAGCCTGCATTAGTAGGAAATTAGGTGACACACGCTATGGAGTGCTAGGCATGACTCAGGTCATCTGCTTCCAAATCATAAAGGAGGGAAAAAGGAAAAGCATATACAAAAATGTTTGTGACCGCTCTTTTTTTGGTGGCAAAGAATTGGAAAATGAGTAGAAGATCTATTCATTTTCCCATCATTTTGGGAATGGCTGAATAATGTTATTCTACCAAAAAAAATTGATGAACAAACTGATTTTAGAAAGGCCTAGAAAGATTTATATGAACTGATGCTGAGTGATTCAAGCAGAACCGGGAATACATTGTACACAGTAACAGCAAAATTGTGCTTTGATCAGCTGTGAAAGGCTTCGTTCTTCTCAGCAGTTCAGTGATCCAAGACAATTCCAATAACATCTGGATAAAAAACACTATCTGCATCCAGAAAGTTGAATTTATATCAACGCATGTTGTATTCACTTGTTTTCTTCTGTCATGTTTTTTCCTTTTTTCTGATTTTTTTTCTCCCAATATAATTCATAAAGAAATGTGTATTTAAAAAGTTAATATACACATTATGAATAAAATAAAATAAAATACATATGTAAGGGAAAACAAATCTGCTTCTAGCACTTACCAACTATATAACCCTGGGCACTGAACCTCTATTGGCCTTCATTTCCTCATCTGTAAAATAGAGAAGGATTGTTGTGCGGTTCAAATGAAATTACATTTGTAAGACTTTAGTACAATGCCCAGGATGTAATAGGCGCTATATAAATGTTTATACCTTTCCTTTCCCCACCCATCACCTCTTGCTTGGATTATTGCAAAAGCTTCTTAATTTGATTCCCACCTTCCAATCTCCCTTCATTCTAATTCTTTTCCATCTAGCTATCAAATGTATGTTCCTCATCCCTTCCCTACTCAAAAGTTGGCACTGGCTCCCTATCGGCTTCAGCCTAAAGTACAATCTGTCTCCCACCTACTTTTCTAGTCTTAGTTCCCATTACTTCCCTTTGTTCCACTCAGACTGGACTGCTAGCTGTTCCTCGTGTATTACATTGCATTTCCCATCCACCCCCATGTCTCTGTATAGACTCCCCATGTCCTCATTCCCTTTTCGCTTTCCTACGTACAATCATCTTACTTCAGAGCACACTCAGATGTTTGTCCATATCTTGGACAGACTTGGATAGATCTCTCTTGGGTCTCCATTCTCTCTCATTGAAATGACTTTATATTTCTTGTCTGGGCTTTTTATTTACTTGTATGTATATTCTCTTCCCTTCTCTTAACTCCTCTCTCTTGAAATTTTTTTAGGGCAAGGACTATTTTGTCTGAATCTCCCTTAATCCTGGTGGCTTTCCTCTGAAATTATCTCCAAATTGTCCTGTTATGTATCTTGTGTGTACCCAGCATTTTCAGGTGTTTTACCCATGAAATTGTGATCTCTTTAATGGCAGTGACTGCCTTTCGCCTTTATTTGTCTCCCCAATGTTTAGGTCAGCACCTGGAACATAGTAGGTGCTTAATCAATGATTGTTAACTAATTGTTTGAGGCTCAGAGGAAGTCTTACTGGTAAATGTCCAAAGAAGGATTTAAACCACAACTCCCTATTCCAAGGCCCTTTTATAAGCCATTGCTTTTTGCACTCTTTGTTCTAACACTTCCTTCCTTTGGGCTTTCTCCCTCTTTTTATTTCATTCTTTAAGTCTCAGACTTCGCAAACCGTCTCTGCTCCTTCTGCACAAAATGGGTTCTCTTTGGGAAACTCTAGTACTTTATGGCTGGTGGGAATTTCAGTCCATGTTATCCCTTCCAGGGCCTAATGAAATAAAAGATTTTCTTAGTATTTAGAGGAGTTTCATACAACAGCTAGTAGTTGAAGTAAATCTGTTTATTTGCTGGTTTACTCTTTTCCTAGATCCCCAACATGGAGATAGCTGTCCCCTTCACCAAAGAGTCAGTCTGGCCCTGAAGGCCATCTAGAAAGAGAGTGAGGAAACTTGGCTGTTTTGCCAACTCCCTTCCTTTTCCTTCCCACACTCTCGGGTTCCATCTTGGCCAAGTCATCCCCTCTGTGTCTCTTCTGTGGTTATCTCAGCCACTTCCACAGATCCAATTCCAATTTTGATGTGGATGACTTACAACTTTGTATTTCCAACCTGCACATCATCTCCAAGCTCCACACTCTTTTTTTCAAGCATCTGCTGAACATCTCTGCCTTGATGTCCCCCCGGCACTTCCAACTCTACACATTTAAAAAGAGATTCTCCCAGTCTCCCACAAAGCCCGCTTCTTTTCCGGTATGGATGGTGCCATCCTCCCAGTCACTCAACCTTGATACATCAAGACATCTTCTATTCCATTTTTCAAACTTTGCCTACCCATTAAGTCACCAAATCCTATCTGTTTTGCCTTGGAGATACCCTACAATTATTTCTTCCTTCTAGTATCACTGTACTGGCCTATTTCAGACCTTTATTATCTTCTGGGCAAGAGAAGCAGCATTCTATAGTGAAAAAAGCTCTGGTTCTGGTGCCAGAGAACCAGGGTTCAGATTTTACCTTTGCCACTTACTACTTGTTTGATGTTGAGCAAGTCACTTAATGTTGATGAGCCTCTGAGCTCCATTCCAGATTTGGGATCTGTGATCTCTCAAAGGTTAGTTCAAGTGATCTCTTTCCCACAAAGCTTTCTGATTCCCTGACTCCTTTCCTGATGGAAATATTCTCTTTCTTCTCTTTCTTTGTATCTTCCAAGTTCCTACCATAAGGCACGTGTGCTCATATATTATCTTTTTCCTCCCTAGATTGTAAGTGAAGGCTCATTGAACGCCCCTTTCCCTTTCCCCCCTTCCCATCACCAAGGCACTCTCCCTGTACCTTGCACATGCTAGCCATGGAGGAAACAATCGTCATAGAGAAGTGAAAAGGATGTCTCAAACTAGAGTTCTAATCACGTCAGAGGGGACGATTGTCACCTTCTCTGCTTCTGTGCCGAGGGAAATGGTCACACTAGAGCGTGGGAAAAATGCAATCAATGGGCTGGTTTCTTTTGAAATCCTGCCATCCTTATGCCCTTGATCCTCAGGAAAAGTTGACAGAGGCAATGAAACAAGAAACTTCTGAGTGTGGCAAGGGCTTGCGGGCTCTGTTCCAGCTTGTGGAAAATTCCAGGGTATGAATTTGGCAAGAAGCGGCCTCCAGACACACATCATTTGCAAATTCAGTTGTTAAATACCTTCCACTCTTGCCCGAGCTCCCTGGTTGCTGTGGGTGGTTAAAGAACCCGCTCCATTGCAGCATCTTTGGGGAGGCTGTGATAAAGGCAAGGCAGCATGAGCAAGAGCGAGATTTGCTCTTTTAAAGAAAGAATGAAGCAAGCTCTTGTCTGTGTGTTCCACGAAAAGATACGCCCCCTGAAGTGAGCTCGGAGCCCCTGCTGTACCTTGTATGTACGCCATGAAACTCAGAAGATCGGCTATTATGAGATCACGTGGAATGGAAGCGCTTCTTGTCTTTCCACAGCTGTGTCACTGTCTCCAGAGGGCCTAATTTAGCCCAAATCTGCATCCTTTACTATGGCGCAGGTGGACGTTTGGAGACTCATAGGTCTAGACTAGGAGGTCTTGACCATTTTGGGTGTTCGGTGTCTATATGGCCTGGTACACCTGGACTCGGGAATCTGGTTTCAGGCCTTAATTGCCGTGTGACACTGGAAAAGTCAATTAACCTCTGCCTGCCTCATCTATAAAATGAAGGTGATCATAGCCTTTACCTGGAAAGATTGTTGTAAAGATCACATGAGAAATTACTGTAAAGTGCTTTCTAAATCTCAAAGTACTATGTAAATGCTAGCTATTGGTATTATTGTGTCAAGCACCCTTTTGGTGGGGTGGGGATACCCATGGACCACTTCTCAGAATAAAGTTTTTTTTTCAACAACCAAAAAATACATTGAAAACCAATTATGCTGAAATACAGAAACCAAAATATATTTTTAAAAAGTGTATCGACTCCCAGTTAAGAATTTGTGTTTGGGGGGCAGCTAGGTGGCGCAGTGGATAGAGCACCAGCCTTGAATTCAGGAGGATCCAAGTTCAAATCTGGTCTCAGACACTTCACACTTCCTGGCTGTGTGACCCTGGGCAAGTCACTTAACCCCAGCCTCAAAGAAAAAAAAAAAAAAAAGAATTTGTGTTTGAGGGTTTACAGGGAACTTATCCAGTTCTCCCCTCCTCCATTTTACAGATGAGGAAACTGAGGCAGGTTAATGTAATTGACTAGTTCAAGGTCATGCAGCTGATGGCTGGAGGTTGGATTTGAACCTGGGGCTTTTCTGGCTCCAATTCCGATGTTCAATCCATTCCTCTCTGTGTAAATTTTTAATCTTATAGAATATTAAAGGAAGCTATCCTTTTGTTGGGATGTGGAGATCTTGGTATAACTCAGGATTATCCTGCAGTCCCATTTCTTTTTTTTTTTTTTAATTTTTTTTAAATTTTAGCTTTTTTATTTATAAGATATCTGCATGGGTAATTTTTCATCATTGACAATTGCAAAACCTTTTGTTCCAACTTTTCCCCTTCTTCTCCCACCCCCTCCCCCAGATGGCAGGTAGACCCATACTTGTTAAATATGTTAAAGTATATGTTAAATATAATATATATGTACATATTTTCACATTTATTTTGTGCAGCAGCCCCATTTTTTGAAATCCCAATCACTTCAGTCAGCACCCCCTGTCCCCAGCACACAGACACAACACATCTATCTCCATCCCAGCTCCAGCTGCGATCTTCCACGTCATCCTCGGCACAGAGCTCTCGGTGGGCCGAGATGGCTGTCACTGACCCCGGTTTCATTTGCTAGAGAAGCCACGTTGGATGATGTAGATCCTTTTGGCGGGCTCCGGTGTTTGAAACATCGAATGAAATGTAATTTAAAGAGAAAGAACGGCAGCATGGGGTCATGGCAAGCGTACCAGGAAGTCAGAAGACTTACCACTCACCTTGAACAACTTGAGCCCTCTGAGCCTCAATTTCTCTATCTGTAAAATGGGCCTAGCAATTGTACCCTGTCTGTCTGACAGGAGGAGTTTGAAAAAAGTGAGAAAATGACTGCATAAACCGACAAGTTATTTATACGAGCTCCTTTTCTCCATTTGATAACTTAGACGGCTTGAATCGCACATGGGAACTGCAAGCCCAAGCGTGTTTAAAATTAATTGCACTATGAAATTATCCCGATCTTTGTGGAAGGTGCAGCATCCTGGCATCTGGGGAAGACTCCCTTCAGCAGTTATCCTCCACGTTCTCTCAGCTGTGAGAGAAATCCACTGTGGACAATCTCATTGTGACTTCTTTTCCTTTGTGGCTCTTTCAGAAATGTGATGTGCTCTGGGAAGACTTCCATCAAAAGCTAGTGGACGGCTCCTTGCTCACCCTGGATACATACCTGGGCCAGTTTCCTGACATCAAAGTACGGTACCTTTTTTTTTTTTTTTAAGGGGGAGGAGGAACTAAATGACTATTGATCCCAGGGAGGGAAAGAAGCATGATGGGGGAAGAGGAAGGAGACAGAAGGGGAAGAAATAGACCATGTCTTACAAGGCAAAGCAGAAAAGGCAGGAATTGCCTCCAGCCTGAATCCCCTGCCCAGTGACAGCCCATGGTGCACTATGGCTCAGGAAATCTCATTTTCTCCTTCGTTTCATCCCCTGGAGCTTGAGCTTCTTGAAGAAGCTTTTTGAATCCAGAAACATACAGCCAAAGATTTGCCCACTACACCACACTGCCTAGCTACCAAGTGATTATAATTTTGCAGAATTATGACCTTTCTTTTGAATTATTTTCTCCCCTCTTCTACATGGAAGGAGGGCTGGGGTCACAGTCAGAGCCCAAGGATCCAAATTCTGACTTTGTCTCTTGTTGCCAGTTTGACCTTGAGCAATTTCCCCTAGCTAAGATTTAGATTCCCCCCTTGGCTTGAATGGCCTCTGCGATATTTTTCTAGCCTGGATTAGCCCAATCAGAGCATCCATAATATAAACTTCCAATGATTTTCTTTTAAATTGAGTGAATGCTCTGTTTGCCCAGAGAATCTCTCCATAAAAATAGTAAATAAATTGAAAGTAATTAGAGCTGGGGACACAAAAGAGTCCACTGTCTTCATGGCTAGGTCGCTGGTTCTGGACCCTCCCTTGGCGTCTTCGTCTATTTATAACACAGCAAGTTGCTGGGGAGTGGTCCAGAGGAATTCAAATGGAAATTCCCCTTCAGAATTCTGCCATCTTGGATGGGTGCCATTGGCTGCCACATGCCCAGAGCCCTTAGATAGTAAAAGGAAATCTTTCTCTAAAACATAGCTTTGTATGGTCTCCACTCCCGTATTCTAACCACCGCCATTCCTTAGTAGACAGTTTTCTTGGTTGCTGTGGACCAAAGGTTTATTCTCTATTGACCAAAGTTGTCAATCAATCAGTAAGCATTTATTAAGCACTTGCTGTGTGTTTGGCACTTTGCTAAAGATTGGGGATTCAAAAAGAGGGAAAAAGACAATTCTTGGCTTTAAGGAGATTTCAATGTAATGAAGGAGACGATATGCAGACTAATAAATACAAAGTGAGCCATATAACATGGCAATAATTAATAGCAGGAAGGGACTAGAAGGAGAAGGTGGGACTTTAGTTGGACGTAAAGGAAGTTAGAGAGATTTGGAGATGGAATAGAGTAGGGCAAACTTTCCAGCATGGGGGAGAGCCACAGAAAATGTCTCGAGCCAAGAAGTGGAGAGTCTCCTTCCATAGAATAGCCAAGAGAACGTGCCAATAGATCAGTGATGAGCCTCTGCTAGTTTGTTGCTCTCTAGTTGTGTCTGACTCCCCATGACCCACCCACCCCCATCTTGTCTATGAGGGTTTGGGGGGGGCAAAACATAGTAGAGTGGTTTGCCAGTGACTTCTCCAGTGGATTAAGGCAAACAGAGGTTAAGTCACTTGCCCCCCAGACATGGTGAGTGTGCGAGCCAGCTTTGAACTCAGATCTTTCTGCATCCAGGCCCAGTGCTCTATCCATTGAGCCACCCTCCTTATGCTAATTTAGCTAGGATGATCCTGTGAGAGCAGATAGTCAGACTGCCTCTAGGTTCTGGAAGTTATTCTAGACTGGTGGATCTCAGCAGATCTTGAATTTCGGGGGGCGTGGCTGTTGAGAACCCAGAGTCAGTTCTACTCTATGATGAGACACCAAGTGAAGGCTTTAATGGAGGATTCCTCCCTCTCTCCATTTGAGTCCATACTCATACTTTGGATATCATATCTGGTGAGATATTATATCTTAGGGATAACTCACTCAACAAGCACGTATTAAACACTTGCAGCACAGCGCTAAGCCTTGACAACTGAGCCGGATAATTGTCCAGAGGATAAATTATATATTCTTCTTTATTCCTCTCCTCCATAGAAGGAGCACTGGACTTAGAACTGGAAGCCCTGATTCAAAGTCTGGCTCTGCTTCTTCCTGCCTCTGAGACTTTGGCAAATCACTGACTCTCATTGGGTCTCCGTTACTTCCTCCATAAAATGAGGGATTTGGATAAAAAAGCTTCTGGACTCCCGGCTCTAAATCCTTTTCTGCCTTTTGGACATTTGATGTCTATTAACATCACCACCAGAGGGAGCCCTGGGGTGAGGAGGGTCAATCCCAGCACTGAACCTATTGCTATATCGATTGAGCTGCTGTGTTAGCCAAGACGTAGGAAAGGTAGACAGCACCCAGGCCAGAGGGTTTCCTGGAACCCCGGGCGTTGCCTCTCCTTGCCCTACCTGTTTTTACACCAGCCTGGGAAGCTCCTGCTCACAATGGTAGAGTTGAACCTTTTGTAGGGACATAGCTTCCTCTGGTGGAGACGGAGCCGCAGCTTGACTGGATCACAAGCTGCTCTTTCCCTGTTAGAACATAAGCTCCATCCATGTTTGACCTATATTGGATTACTTGCTGTCTAAGGAAGGGGATGGGGGAAAGGGAGGGAAAAAATTGGGAACACAAGGCTTTGCAGGAGTGAATGTGGAAAACTATGCGTGTGTTTTTTTGGAAATAAAAAAAAAAAACTAAAAAAAGAAAAGAGTGAATAAGTGATGGAACTGTAGGGGGAAAAAAGAACATAAGGTCCGTGAAGGTAGGGATTGTCTCTTTTTTAATTTGTGTGTTTCTAGAACTTAGCAGAGCACATGGCATATAATAAGAGTTGAGTAAATATGCTTTCATTCATTTTTCATCCCTGTCTCCTATCCCTTCCCCTTTCCTTCCTTCCACTCATCTCATCTCCTTTCCCCTCTTAAATGTCATGCACACGCCAGCCTGTTGTTATTTACTGCAGCCGAGCTGAAGGGGTTCTGTTGTTTCCATAACAACCTTGCTGCACTTTCGGTCTATCCTCTGGTGGCTTTGATGGGGTCTGCTAGCTCTGCATTCACCTGCTCTTTATTGGACTATTTGCCCCTTTGAAAGCATCCTATGGGCTTCCGGCCAAGCTCATTGGTCACAAAGGATAGATTTTCCCCCTCCCCTTTTATTTACTTATTTTAAACTTAAATAGAAAATAGGAAAAGAAAAAAAAACCTTTGACATATATATAAAAGAACATAAGAGAGGACTCAAACTATAAAGCAATAAATTTCCATTTCAAAAAAGCCTATATAATAAACACTAAACATTGGGTTCAGAGCTGTCCATCTTTTCTTTGCTCCCTTGTAGATTTTCTTTTGTTCCCTGTTGTACACTTATTATTTTATTCTTTCCTCTTTCCTCTTTTTTTCCCAGAAGGCTACAATTAACTACATATACATGTGCACACACATACGCATATTCATACATATTGTATACATACATATATACACATACACAGATACACATATACATAGATACACATATGTGCATACATATACACATATATAGAGAGACATATACATAGATATCTATAATCATATACACAATGTTCCAGAACCTGCAGTCTTTTAATATAACCACTGATGAGTTTTGTGTGTTTCTAATTTCAGTTCTGCTGTATTTGAACTATTTTTTTTAATTTGTTGCAAATGTTGACCTGAAGATTTCAGAGTTTGGCTATAACATTCCTGTAGGATTTCCTCATACGATCTCTTTCAGGTGGTGATCAGTGGATTTTTTTTTCCTATTTTTCCCTCTTGTTCTAACATTTCAAAATAATTTTCTTTAATTGTTTCTTATATTGTTGTGTCAAAAATTTTATTGTAGTTTTCAGTAATCAATAAGATTATTCTTCTATTTTGTCTTCTTGATCTGTTTTCCAGATCAGTTGCTTTTCTTATGTGATCCTCTCACATTCTTTTCTATTTTTTCATCCTTTATATTTTCTTCCTTAAAATTTTGTATCTCACTTACTAATTAGTTGACTTTCTTTTCATAATCTTGTTTCTGTGGGATTGTGCTTTTAAAAAAATGTTTTTCCTCAGTCTCTCCCATTTGGTTTTTAAGGTCTTTTTTGAGTTCTATGAATTCTTTTTATGCAGGTGACTATTTGTCTACTTTTTGGGGCAAGAGAGGTTTTTTTTTGCTTCAGTATTCTCTGAAGATGAACTCCAGTCTTCCCTATTCCCATAGTAACTTGTTGTAGTTGAGTTTTTTCTTCTTTGCCTCCTCATTTTGTAGCAGATTGTCAGATAATCAATCACCTCTAGTCTAGCCCTGGGATGTGGTGCCTCTATTCTCAAGGCCTCCTTCAATTCTCCTCTCTGTCCTGGAAACTCTACCCTCCTGTATATGCCCACAGACAGTGTAAATCCTATCCCACTGTTTCTGCACTCACTGATTCCTTCTTGTGCTGGTTCCCAGACAGTGTAAATCCTATCCCACTGTTTCTGCACTCACTGATTCCTTCTTGTGCTGGTTCCCAGACAGTGTAAATCCTATCCCACTGTTTCTGCACTCACTGATTCCTTCTTGTGCTGGTTCCTTCTTGCCCAAGGCCACATGTTGGCAGTACAACTGGGCTTGGTGTCCCTTATAAATAGAAATTCCCTGAATCTTCTCTGCCTCAGATGCCAGATTCCGAATCCACACTTTCTGGAAGATGGGGCAAAGGCTACTTCCCATCTAAGCTAGCCCCAGGGCTCGCACTCACAGTTGGTTAAGCAGAACTCAGCTGAAGGTGTTTACACTTCATACAAGCCAAATCTCCATCCTGGTGTCTTTCTTCTGCTTTTCTCTGATTGTCCCAAAAAGACTTCGGTTCTGTCCCAACTATTTATTTTAACAATTCTACCATTGCACTATTTTGTCTTGTTTTTGGAGGAGATATGGAGAGCTTGTGATTCCCTGACTTCCTCCGTCATCTTTCTAGAATCCTAAAAGTCAAATAAGAAGATCACGTAGCCAAATTCTCTGATTCTCTCCTGCAGCCAAGAAGTAAGGTGACAAGCAGCAAGTAGCCCGACTGAGATGTTACTCATGAGCCCAAATCCCACACTCTCTCTGCTAGTCCAAACTGCACCCATGCCACGAGAGAGAACCCCAACTCCTCCTTCTCCCATCCTGTATCCAAGAGATGGTTTGCCTGACTTTCCACAATATTTTTGTTTGTTTGATATCATTAATATGAGGACATCCCAGTAGGGAAACTCTTCCCAGTGCTGATCAATAACTGAGCTGCTCTCTGACTTCGATTCCTAAAATTATCTAATCACATTAGATGATTGTCTGTAATCACACCAAAAAGCTGCATCATAGGCAGGACCCGAACTCAGATCCTCCCATCTCAGAGACCAGTTCTCTAGTCACTAAGCTGAGCTGGGTAGATTCTTAGAACAAAGCTGACTATGGCAAGTACCCTGGAGGAGCTCCACGTTCACATCCTTGGGTCTTCCCGGATCTCGTTGACCCCGGCACTATCCAAATTCATACAGTTTTGCTACTCAGAACTTGACTGCCAAGCAATAGTTTCAATCATTCATGAAGCTGTATGGAGGGGCTGCTCTCTGTAGCAAGCAGAGGGAGAGCCCGTAGCTTAAATGGTGGATTATTGGAAATAATGAAGTACCAGTGCTTTGCACACCAGGCTCAAGTCTTTCTTCTTGCATGGTGATTGAATTTGGGCAGAATAAATGAGTGGGCCGGAGGTGTGGCAAAGAATTATGACTTAAGACCCGAGGAGAGATTTTTCAAAGCCTGACACCATGAATCCCATTGCAGTCAACAGGGAACATGCTGCTGAAACCTCAGGCAACTTTCAAAATATTTATTCCAGTCCATGAGTAAGAACCATGACTCAGGGCTCCTCCGGGCTTCTGACTTTGTCTTCCTTTGCAGGATGGGATCGACGAAGCAGCTGGCTCAGCTTGCAGGATAAGGCCCTGTCAACCAAATTCATTTTCCCAAATGGAACAGACTTCTCAACAGCTTGGTCCAGTCAGGGAGAGCCGTGGGCACTTCTTGGCAAAGGTCACCGCGATCCTGTCTTGGCTCCTGGGCACCAGCCACTAAAGATGGCTTGGCAGGGAGAGCCAAGACACACTCTTCCAACGGGCAGTGATTAGCGGTTTCCTTTTAAACAGGCTCCTTTGTGTTCTTTGTGGGAGAAGGCTGCTGCTCAGATGGAAATGCCAAGGAGTTTTAATTGAGCTTGACTGAAGGAAAAAGTCGAGTTCTTCTTGTAAAAAATAAGATAACATTGCTTGACCTCTGCCCTCAGTGATGGATGCTTTGAAGATGGCCTTAGAGTCCCAGACGGGAAGCTGAACGGATGAAACTGATTTTAGGAATGAATGAAGTAGAGCTTAGAAGTCCAAATGAGGGGAAGTGCATTGTGATAAATGTCGAGTCTTATGTTTGATTTAAAAATAATCAGCATCCCAAGCGTAAGACAAAGGAGACGTGGATAAATGGCCTTATTTCTGAAAATAATTGGAGGGTTGTAATGGATGACAAACTCACTGTGAATCAGCGGGCAGATGGGGCCACTCAGTCAGCCAAGCCATTGCGGATGACATTAAGAGAGGCTGCGAATCTGGAAAGAAGGAGGTGATGGGGCTCCGGCCCTCAGCCTTGGTCAGACCAGCCCCAGAATATTATGCTCAGGGCTGGACCCTGATGTGAAAGGAGGTATCACTCAGTAAATATCAGACTAGAGTAACCTAGGTGTTCAAGGGCCTTCAATCCATGACACATGAAGGAACTGGCATATTTAGCTACAAGAGGGGAAGACTGAGGGGGCAGAGGGCAGGGTAGCTGGCTTCTAGTTTTCACAGGCCTGTTATGTGATACTTAGTTTGGCCCCAGAGGGCTAAACTTGGAATTATGGGTGCAAGTTCCCAAGAGCTCAGTTTCCCAGCCATTAGAGAATCACAAAATGTGAGGTTGGATGGGATCTGGTCCAAGCCATACAAAAAAGTAAGGCCCCACCATAACATCCCCCATGAGTGGGTTCTAGCTACTGCTTAAAGGCCTCTAAAGAGGCACAGCCAATTCTCTCTTGAGCCAGTCTTTTCTTCACAAAGGAAAAGTTCTTAATAATTAAAACTATATAATGGGGAAATGAGCTCCTTGGGAGATAGTGACTATGTCTTCACTGAAGTTCTGCAAGGAAAGACTAGATTACCATTAGTCAAGTGTCTCATAGTAGGAATATTTTGCCAAGTACTTATAGCACGGAGTCCTTCCCAGATCTGAAAGGATTTGATTCTGCTAAGAGGAGGCAGCTTGATGCAGTAGAATCAGGCTCATTTAGAGTCAGAGGACCTGGATTTGAATTCTGCCTCCATTTCCCTGGGTCTCAGTTTCCCCAAATGTACAGTGATGGGATTGGACAAAATGGGATTGGCCTCTCACACTCTTCCAGCTCTCTGCCTGCGAACCTATGAATCTCCTCAAAGTAGTACCTTGGGGTTTATTCCACAGTGTGTGCAGATCTCATTTGCAAATGGACTTTAGCCAAGCAAAAAGGAGATTTTTTTTCAGTCATGTTTTGTTTTTGACTCACAGACAGTTCCTGGTGTAATCTCCCACTGTCTTCATCAGACTTGCCTCTGAGTTTTTTTTCAGCTACTTCCAAAAATCAAATCCTCCCTCAAAGAACGAAAGTGGGTCACCACCAAGGATGCTCCAAGGGCCATCCTGCAGGCTCAGAAGGCAGAGAGGACCTAGAAAAGTCTTTTCAGAAGGGCATTCTCATTAGCATCATCTCTGCCAAGGGGCTGCCCACGGGGGGCTGCTCTGCAGTGGATGCTGACCATTCAGATCTCTTGAAGCTCCAGTAGACAAGTTACTGAAATGACTCTCATTTTGTTTCAGGTATCCCTCCTGCTTTAGGTTTTGAGCTGTTTCTAGCATCCCCTGACCCGGTTTAACACCATGTCTTGTATTTGGGTATAGTCACGGAGTGTGGGCAATATTGATGGGTGCTCACATATGGAAGCACATACCCTGGATTCAAATCCCTGCCCTGCTCCCACCTACCTGTTTGACCACAAACAAGCTTTCCCTGAGACTCAGTTTCCTCTTTTGTAAATTTCAGACGATGTGAGCTTTAAGGTCCCCTACTTCGCACAAGGCTCCCCCCCATTAGTACCAGCTGGTTGTGCTCAGGAGGTGGGAAGAGAAAAGAAAAGGCAGAAAGCAAGAATAGCAGGAAGTTGGGCAGGAGACTCTAGATTGGTTGAAAGTTGGTGAGGGGGAAAGGTAGGAAAACACCAGAGGAAAACAAGGATGGATGGAGATTGGCTCATTGCCACCCATCTTCCTGCCCTAGCCAATCTTAGGTCACAGTCATCAATCACATCTCGCCTTCAGATGATACGGAAAGAGATATGGCTTAATATCTATCTGCAGGAGGCACATCTGTTCGAGGCAACAAGAAGTGGGATGTTCAATTATCATTTTGCTTTTCTCAACTCAGATCTCAGTTAAAAACATGCTTCATCGGGACAGCTAGGGGGCGCAGTGGAGAGAGCACCAGCCCTGAATTCAGGAGGACCCGAGTTCAAATCTGGTCTCAGACACTTCACACTTCCCAGCTGTGTGACCCTGGGCAAGTCACTTAACCCCAGCCTCCAAAAAAAAAAAAAAATGCTTCATCTATTCACATTATCAAACATATCCTCAGTGCTTACAATGTGTAGCTACCAGGCATTCATTGTGCTGGGAAATGGGGATATCAAAGCCAAAGTAATATGTCCTACTCTCGGAGACCTTCTTGTGGGCAAAGATCGATATATAAAGTCATCATTCTTTCCAGCCTTAAAGGACTTAAAGTCATACTACTTAAAAAGACTTGGGTTCAAAAATCAATTTCACAAGGATGATATATGACAAGATGCATGCAAAAGATGTAGGGATTCTCGTGCCCTCGAAAATCCAGTGTGACTCAATGACCGATATGGCGGCCAAAAAATCGGGTGCAATTTTAGTTGGAGAGAGAGAAGCAGAGAAGACCCTGTCTAGTTCCCTTCTCACTCTATACAGCTGGAACCTTGATTTAAAGGCTAGATATTGGAATTTTGGAAGGACTTTGGATGACTAGAGAGCATTGTAGAAGAGGCAATCAAGATCATGAGGTCCATGAGTTCTTTCTGTACGAGGGCTGGTGGAAAGACTTGTGGATGTTTACCTCAGAGAAGACTTAAAGCAGATGTAGTCGCTTGGATCATCATTATAGGGAGGAGGACTCACTCTTGAGCTGCTTGGCTCCAGAGGGTCAACGAGACCCCGAGCTAGGAGGAATGGGGGAAGGAAAATCTTCCCAATAATTAGAAGCACTGGAAAGTGCAATGAGCTGCTTTGGAAATGATGAATTCTTACTCACGAGAGGTCTTCTAACAAAAGCTGGACGATCATTTCTTCACTATATTATAGAGCAGCGCTGCTTCAACTTTTTCCCACTCATGACCCCTTTCACCTGAGAATTTTTTTTTGTGACCCTGGGTAGATAGGAATATGAAATAAGTATTCAAATCAAACATTTACTGATGATAAATCATAATTTCTCAACCCTTACATTAAATTATAAGACCCAATATTGGGTTGTGAACCACAGTTTAAGAAGCCGGTTATGGAGGATATTCTTAGTTCTCTGTGGGCAGTGCGAGTTTCTTCTGTAGCATTCCCAGTCTCTGATACTCTGCTACTATAGTATTTTCCATTTTCTTCTTCAAGCCAATGTACTCCCATAAGCCTTTGCTGAGAAATTACTGTGATCTAACCTGGGAATATAAAGGCAAAAAAAAAAAAAAGAATCATCAACTTTAACCTTCAAGGCACTGTAGCCTCTTCTTTCTTCCCCTGGTCATCAGCTTCTACAAGTAGATAGAGGAGCGGGTTAGGTCCATCTCGTTCTTAGGGCTTGATCACTTCAGTAAAGGCTTCGATCCTCTCTGTTGGCAGATGCGTATAGCCAAGAGGAGCCGAAAGCTGGTGGATTATGACAGTGCCCGTCACCACCTGGAGGCTCTGCAGAGCTCCAAAAGAAGAGATGAAAGTCGCATCACAAAGGTAAGACGTGCTGGGAGGGCCCACGTAACTCCTTCAACCTCCCCTTGAGACCTGGATGTCTTTGTGGGAAGAATCAAAGCCTCAGAACTCTGTCTGGAATCCAGGAACATCCCAGGCTTATGTGACTGCTCATTTCTAACACACTGTGGGAGATGAGTATATTTCTCACATTACAACACATTTTGGTCTGAGACATTTGGCCAGCCAATGTCTTGGTTAAAAGATATTATTCAGCTGTGAAAATATCTGCTCTACCGTCTACCCCCAGAGAGAGGACTGTGGGAACTGAATGTGGATCGCAACATAACATTCTCACTCGTTTTATTGTTGTTCACTTGCATTTTGTTTTCTTACTCATTGACTTTCTTTTTTATCTGATTTTTCTTGTGCATCAAGTATAAATATGTTTACACGTATTGGATTTAACATATATATTTAACATGTGTAACATATATTGGATTGCTTGCCAACTAGTGGAGGGGAACACAAGGCTATGCAAGGGTCACTATTAAAAAATTATTCATGCAAATGTTTTGAAAATAAAAAGCTTTAAAAAGAAAAAAAAAGGAAAATATCTGCTCTACTAATCTAGCACTGAGGGAACACTGAGTTTGGGACTGGGGGCCAATTGTAAGCACCTACTGAATTTAATGTAATGTCTCTTTCTTCAGTTCCCTTCCGGGTCTCGATTGGTTAGATCCTTTACTTTCTGATCAGATTGATGGGCTAGCTGGCACATGGGAAGCAGGGATCCAGGACCCCAAAGAGTGCTTCCCCATAGCACGAGCTGACTTAACTTGAGTTTTGTAAAGACAATTTTGACATCTCAGGAACCAGCCAAATCAACAAGCCGGCTGCTTCTTCCAAAAGTGTCCAGCTATGCTGGTTTATATCCACATGGTTGCATCGTTTTTTAGATTAGTGGAAATAAATAGACATTTGTTTCTTCTAGGCAGAAGAAGAGTTTCAAAAAGCCCAGAAAGTGTTTGAAGAGTTCAACATTGATTTGCAAGAAGAGCTTCCTTCACTGTGGTCCAGGTAAAGACATTTGTCTGAACATTGTCAGATAGAATGTCAGCATCAAGCGGATGGAGATTTTTGTCTTTAAATCCCCAGGCCCTAATACAGCGCTTGATAGGAAATAGTTATTATTGTCATTCCAATCAATTGATAATTAATTGATTAAATTTTCAAAGAAGTTAAATCATGTCCTTTTGGGGGATTTGCAAAAACCCCTTATTTCTACAAATAGATATCTACTAAAATGACCCACTCTTTGTGTCTAAATTATCTTTCTGCCAACCAAGGCCAGAAGCTTACCATCTCCCCTCCGGAGAGTGTGATTATGGGGAAGAATTCAGTTTTTCAGTTTCCTGGACAAATCTGCAAAGATGGAGGGAGTTTCCTCACTGGGAATTCTCTCTGTCTGTGAAGTTACAGATCAAAGAAATAGATGTGTATGTACATACACCATATGTAAGGGAAGTCAAATCGGTTGTATTGATGTTCAATATTCACCTTTTAATGTAACATTTTAAAGAGAAACTTCATTAAAAATAAATTAGAAACAGAAATATAAAGCCTCATTTTGTCCCTCCCTTCTTTTTTCAAAACTTGGATGGGAATGGAGTAACTGAGATGTTTCCTTAACCCTTACGAGTCCCCTCGTTACCGAATGGCCCCCTCTCTCAGATCTTCTCCTTTCTCTTTTTGCAGACGGGTGGGATTTTATGTCAATACCTTCAAGAACGTGTCCAGCCTGGAGGCCAAGTTCCACAAGGAAATCGCTTTGGTAAGTGACATTAATCATCATTTCCTATATGAATTGTACAGTGGACAGGTCTCTTCTGTCTAGAGGGATGGGCAGCCATGGGATTTCCCCCTTGCCTGGGACTGGGCCCTTTTCTGTTAACTGGGCCTAATTTTTCATATTTCTATTTACATCTTAATTAGTGTTCTCTGCCTGGAAGACTGAAAAGATGTGCCTGATGGAGAGAGCTTTTCTCTTCCTAGAACTTCCTTGTTATTTCCTAAAGAAAGATAATAGAGGCAATGGTTTATACTGATTGTAAAGTCATAGACTGAGACCCAAGGGAGGGGAATCTTAGGAAGGCTCCTCTCCCCACTCTACATATGAGAAAATAAATTAAGAATGCTGGGCAAATGCTTGAACTGCCCCCTTCTGTGGCCCTCAAAGGCCCTCAGAATGCTGCAGCTGAGTTTCCCAATGAAGATCACTTGGCCGCCATTGCTCAGGCACTGATTGATCGATTCTTAAGATTATTATTAAACCGTGTGCCAAGCATATTGTGCCCCTAGCTTCAAATCTCTCTCGGTGCCCTCATCTTGCAGCCATCTTCACCTGCCTGGCCGTGGTACTGTGATACACGTGCAGTTCCTCAATCAGAAGCTTTCTTTTAAAAAAAAATATGTATATATGTATGTATATATATATATAAAATTTAATTTTGCTAAAGCATTTTATTTACACAACATATGCATGGGGAATTTTTCAGCATTGACCCTTGCAAAGTCTTCTGTTCCATATTTTCCCCTCCTTCCCTCCACCCCCTCCCCTAGCTGGCATGTAGTCCAATACATGTTAAATAGGTTAAAATATAATCATAAACTTTCACAAGAAAACAGGAGCATTCTTGAGTTAGGCCTGGAATAATTTTCCTCCAGTGACAAGTGTCTTCTGTCTCCTTAGCTCTGCCACAAGCTTTACGAGGTGATGACCAAGCTGGGGGAGCAGCATGCAGACAAGGCCTTCACCATCCAGGGAGCCCCCAGGTAAGTGGCATTCCCAGGAACCTCGTTAAGAACCCACAGCTCCCACACCCAAGAACTCACACTGATTTTCCACTTGGAAAGTCTCTTTCTAGGATCATATCTTGACCTGAAGTTACAAGAAAGGAATAAATGAGTTAAGTAAGGGCTTACTATGTACATGTCGCATTGGGCTAAGCCCTGGGAATAGACATTAAAAGAACAAAGACAATCCCTTTTCTCAAGGAGCTCCCATTGTAACCGAGGGATGGTCCAGTGGCAGGGCAGATGACAGAGTCTGGGTACATTGCAGGGTCAGGGCATACGATAAGCCCTAGGGGGTGCTTAGGGTCCGTTGTCAGATGACAGTGTCTGGGGATCTGAAGGATGCAGTGTCGGCATAGACAGCAAACTTTGCTAGAAAGATGGCAGATAGTGATACCCAAATGTGTGAGCAGCCACATCCACATCCAAATGTGTGAGCAGCCCCACTGAGTAGTGGGGAGCAAGAGGGGCCTGGCCTACTTTTGAGAAGCAGGCACTTTAGGTTTTCTCTGCAGGGCTGAGGGTAGGGAAGTGAAGTTGTAACCTGGACAACCAGGACAGGAAAGGGAGGAGGAGGATTGGCAAGAAATTTGACAGAAGGGCTTCCTATGGTGCCTGCTGCTGCTGCTGGGGTTGAGCAGGCAGGTAGACCTTCCCTTTATCCCTGAAAATAAAACTGGAAAGGAGAAGCCAGATAGATATGGGGGGGGAGACGAGGAAAAAGCAAGGAAACAGAGAGAATGCAAGACCAAGATAATCAGTAGCAACAAAAGCTTTCAAGAGGTCAAAAAATCTGATGAGGGAGAGAAGGACATTGTACTGAGCAGTTAAGGGACCCTTGGTAATCCCTAAAACAGCCATTTCGATTATGGGGTAGGGTTCAAGCCATATGATATAGGCCAGAAAACTAAGTGATAGTGAGAAAGTAGACACCCCAAGAACTGGTGAGTAAATCTGAGCCATGAAAAGGAGAGATCTGAAATGATGGAGTGGGGAAATAAGCACTTATTAAGCACCTACTGTATATCAGACCCTGGGACAACATTTGAGTTGGAGTGTCAAGCTCTGTCCATTTTTGTAAACAGTAAAGAAGAGTCAGTAGATGGGAGAGATTTAAAATGAGTGTGAGTGAACATAAGGAAGACGGAGGGTCAAGGTTAAAGCAAGTGAGCTAGACTGGGCCAGCTTTCATTAAGGCACTCAGGCTAACACACTTTCTGTGCATCTATTTTTCTGCCCCAGTGGCACCCAGTCTGCCTCTCCCTAGTTATGTCTGTAAGGCCTGAGAAACCGAGGCAAGCTAGAGATTAAAGAGTTATAATATTTAATTTGAAAGGAAGAAATTGTGCTGGG
Organism: Sminthopsis crassicaudata; assembly: GCF_048593235.1. NCBI lineage: Eukaryota > Metazoa > Chordata > Mammalia > Dasyuromorphia > Dasyuridae > Sminthopsis > Sminthopsis crassicaudata. Next base: position 749,377,864 of record NC_133617.1, on the reverse strand, counting down.
GGCATGCTGCCCCCAGGACTGATGTCCCAAGCATCCAGCCCCTAACGTTGCTTCCCAAGAAGTATATATACACTTGGCTCCAAACTACCAGAGAGTAGACTGAGGCAGGGGCGGAGTCAGAGCACTGAGAGCGGGAACAGACCATCAATCTGGCTCTGACAGGGTGGGGGGAGGCACCAGACATTCAGATAAGATGGGATCAAGAAGAATAATGACAGGATGGGGGAGGCACTGGACATTCTGATAAGTAGGGAAGGGCTGGGGTCATGATGTCTAAGACAGAAGGTCTTTCTTCTTATCTGGATCATGATGACTACGAGGGAGGGATTGTGTTACAGGATTGAGCAGAACTATTAGGAACTGAGACTGAACAATTCAGGGAAACTGAGGCAAGACAATTTAGGGAAACTGAGGCAGGATAAGAGGGAATAGTGGCTCAACATGTCTAGCAGCCTTTCCCATCTGCATTTTCCCTCTGAGACATTGATGAGGTCTATAATTGGGGTACCTCAATGAAATTAGGGTTTAATTAAGGTCTAATGGCAGGTTCGGGGTACAGGGAGTCAAATAGAGCTCCCCTGCAACCCCTTTGGATTCAGTGCAAGGATACAGAGTTAAATGAGGTCTAGTAGCGGCACAAGAGCCCCCTTTAAAGGAATTTACAGACCTGAAAACCTAGATTGAGAAAAGAGGTTTATTATGGGGATTGGAAGTAAAATTAAAGTCTAGTTAGTAAAGTTGAAGGTAGAGATAAGAGGGCACCAGAAACAGTGTTCCAGTGGGCAGAGATCCTTGGCATGCCAGGCGTAAGGCTGCCATGTTTGGAACCTCTGCAAAGAGAGTTCCAATCTGGCTCTTTTATAATAGGGGCTTTCAGCTACAAGCTGAAGGGGGCTTATGGGTGGAGTCCCAGGTTGGCTCCTGGCTCAGCCAGGGTTAAAATTTGAATTGAATTCAATAGGACTGACCCGTCCCTACCCAGATAACAAAAATGAAACTGTTTGTACTTGGGGTGCAGTCCCCTCCCTGAGGCAGATTCGAAGGAGGTTTTCTCCTTTAAGGATTTTTCAGAGATTTGGGGTTTCCTCTTCAATATCAGCACCACCCGCCATTGATGCCGTAATTCTGGAGAGAGCTTTTGGCTAATATGGCAACAAACAGCATCTGCCTGTATCTGCAATGTCCATCTTCTAAAGATGGCATCCGTCCTTTCCTGTGTCATAGGGTTCAAATAAAAACAATCTGAGAGGATCTGAATTCAAATCATATTTAGATATGACTAACTGGATGGTGTAGGTCATGTCACTGGACCTTTTTCAGTAACAAAGGCTTTGGAAGAATGCTTCCTTAGTCTTTTTCTGTGATATGTGATCCATAAGAGAAAATCCAGAGTCAGTCAACAAACACTGTTTAAACACCTACTATATAGGTAGCTAGCTAAGCCACCAGAGCTAGCTAAATGCTCAGGATGCAAAGAAAGGCAAAAACACAATCTGGACTCTCACGGAGTCCATAATCTAATTGAGGAGAGTACATGTAGACAACTATGGACAAATAAGACATGGACAAGATAAACTGGTGAGATCGGAGGATGTGTTCCCTCCCTCAGAGAACTATCCCGTTAATTAAAAATTAATTTTCTTTAAATTAGCAAGACTAATCAATACATCCCAAAAGCCTGGAGCCATGTGCAGTGTTTCTCACCCATTGCCTCCTCATCTCTGCAAAGGAGTGGGTGAAGTTGGAAGATTTCCCCCCTCTCTTTGGAGCTTTGTTCTTTGTAATTTTGCAGATTCAATTTTGATGTTTGAGTATGATGGATGGGTCTTTCCATGTTGTTTCCTTGGATCTTCTGATTTCCCTCTGCATCAGTACATGTAAATCCATTCTCCATCTTCATTACTCATTGTTTCTTATAATCCTCCATTAAATTCAGCTACCATGGTTTGTTTGTTTAGTCAGTCCCCATTCAATGGGTATCTACTTTGCTTCCAATTCTTTACTACAAAAAGTGCTCCCAATTCTATTTTGATGTTTATGGGGACTCTCCTTCTTATCAATGGCCTCTAGGGCATCATTTGCATAATTCCATATTGCTTTCCAAAATGGTTGTAATCTTTCAGAGCTCTACTAACAATGCACTAATTTATCTATCTTCCCACAATCCCTCCAGCAGCATCTCTGCCCTCAAAGAGCCTGTATTTATTCATTCAGTTAGTTGGCATTTCTTAAGCACTGAGTTTAAATCAATCAATGGAGCATTTAAGTGCCTATTATGTACCAACCTCTATGTTAGTCCTTGGGAATACAAAGACAAAAGGGAAACACTTCCTACTGCCAAGATGCTTATATTATATGGTAGTGGGGATACATATCCAGTAGCAAGTATTTATTAAATGCCTACTATGTGTTGGACATCAGGCCAGGTGCTGAGATCGAAAAGACAAAATGAAATAGTCCCTGCCTTCAAGGAGTTTACATTCTATGTATACAGATAAATAAATATGAAAAATAAATAAAAGATGATTTGGGTGGATAGATGGACGTGGAGGCTCAGTCCTCATTACTGACATATGTTTCTTTCATTTTCCCAACGTCTTCCCAGAAAGAGGTGGTGAGTGCATGCTGAGAAACCCTTCTCAAAGCATCTATTTTGCCTTGGTTGTAGCGGCCATGGTTGGTGACTTCCATCCCCAATCATGAGCAGTTTGCTTTCTCTAAAGACCATGAGGACTCCATTTCCTTTGTACCAACCCCTGCACATGTGCTTTTGTCTTAGGTCAAAAAAAGCTGCTTTCTCCTCAAGTTGTAATATGTAGAAACCCCTAGAGAGCAGAGGATACCCTCCTGGCATCCATGTTGGCAATAGTAGTCAGCAGATATCAACTCTACCCATAATTCTTAAAAGTTTTGTCACTGAATGATATCCTTGAAGCCTGAACACTTCAAACCACAAGGTGTGACCCATAAATTCCTTACCTGAAGATAGGAAGAATTAAGAAGAATGGTCAATTCCCAACGCTTCTGTAACCCCTCTGATTATTACATTATGTCATTTGCCCAACAATAGCTGACCAAACACTAGGAAGGAAGAATCTTTACTCATTTTTGATGTGCACTGATGAGGAAATAAATGAGTGCAGGAAGTGGTGGGAGAATCTAACCAAGAGTCAGGAAAACCAGAGTTCAAATCCCACTAGTAACATTTACTTGCTGTTATTCTAAGAAAATTGTTTTTGTTTGTCTAAGCCGCCATTTCTTCATGTATAATATACAGCTGATAGTAACAAAATTTTTATTTCCCTCACAAGGGATTTGTGAGATTTTCTTAGTGATGGGAACTCTAAACTCCCTTATATTCTCTCCATTTCTTCATGTATAATATACAGATGATACAAACAAAACTTTAATTTCCCTCACGAGAGATTTGTGAGATTTTCTTAGTGATGGGAACTCTAAACCAGCTTATTCCCTCTATTTCTTCATATGTAATATAAGATAATAGTAACAAATTTTTTATTTCCCTCACAAGAGATATGTGAGATTTTCTTAGTGATGGGAACTCTAAACCAGCCGATTCCTTCCATTTCTTCATGTGTAATATACAAATGATAGTAACAAAACTTTTATTTCTCCTACGAAGGATTTGTGAGATTTTCTTAGTGATGAGAACTCTAAACCAGCTTATTCCCTCCATTTCTTCATGTGTAATATACAAATGATTGTAACAAAACTTTTATTTCTCTTATGAAGGATTTGTGAGATTTTCTTAGTGATGGGAACTCTAAACCAGCTTATTCTCAAGAACTGCCAAAATGAGCCTGATGTGAACTCTTAACCAATTGATACCCCATTATCATTTCATTGAGATAATATGAAAACACTTTGCAAACCTCAGAGCCTTGTAAAATGTCACGTATTATGCTTTAAAGGCCCATATTTAATATGAGATGAAGATATGGGATATACTACATTTAATATGGTTTAAAATATCTGATTAAAAAAATCTGGCAGTGGGATTATAAGAAGTGACATGTTCTAGGTCAGAAATTTCAAACATTTTTGGTGTCCTAGATCCCCTCTCAGAATCCTGTTCTAAATGCATAGAATAAAACATTGGATTACAAAGGAATCCAATTGTTTTGAAATACAGCTATCAAAATATATTTTAAAACTTCACAGAACCCCTGGTTAAGAATTATTAGAGTTTATTAAAATCATCACCAGATTTAAAGTCTGAAGATCTGGGCTCAACCATGATCTTTACTAACTGTGCAAGCCCTTGAGCCTCAGTTTCCTCATCTGTAAAATGAGGATAATGATTATACTGCCAGCCTCCCAAGATTATTATAAAATAACATGCTTTGAACTACTTAGAAGGGCTACAAGTGTAATGCTGGAGAAACTGAGACAAGTAAGAGATTAGAGAGTTTTTAATATTTTATTTAAAAGGGAGAGATTTACTGGGATTAAATGGCTCCATGGTTTGGTCCCAGGGCTGAATGAGACTACTGTCTCCAATAATCCAGCATCCAGCCAAGAATGTGAGTTCTCCATGACATATTTATACACAGGAGCTAAACAAAGGCAGGGAGTGGAATCCAAACTCTGGTGAGCTAGACTCTCCAGGCAGGAACCATTAATTCAGTTTTGACATGTTTCGGGGTAGGACGATAAATTCTAATGAATTGGGAGTTAAGAAAGTGTCTGGCTACAGACAGAAAGTCTGGATTTCCCCTTTTTGAAGTTTACACATTGACAATTGATAACCTCTGAGTTATGCCAGTCTTAATGTGCCAAGTAAGAGGATTGAGTCAGAACAATTAAGGAAACCGAGGCAGGACCAATTAGGGAAACTGAGGCAGAACAATTTAGGGACACTTAGGACAATTAGGGAAACTGAGTCAGGACAACAAAAGAGAACTGCAGCACCACAGAAAGTGAGTTACATCACTATTATTAATGAAGATTGATTTTTTGGTATTTGTTTAAAAAGAGGAAAATAATTCCAATTCAGGCTCAGGCTACAGATGCTCCTTTCTCTTTCTCTGACTAGTGATTCTGGTCCTCTTCGCATTGCAAAGACGCCATCACCACCGGAGGAGCCTTCCCCCCTGCCCAGCCCAACTGCTAGTCCCAATCACACCCTGGCACCTAGTTCTCCTGCACCAGCCCGGCCAAAATCACCTTCACAGGTAAGAGGGACAAGGGGAGAATGAGGAGGGGTGAGCAGGTGGCAGGGCTAGCGAAGCTTCCATTGGATGCCGCTGTCATGGGGGAAGAGTGTTCCTCAGCACTGAGGACAGCTCCCAGAATATCCGGAAAGACCATTGCTAAGAGAATGACCAGTCTGCAAAGTCTGATCTCTCTCCTAAGGCATTTCTTCAGTCTAACAAAAATGAAAATATCCCATGGGCCGACCATCCCTCATGCTCTCTGCTATGGCTATTGTGCAGAAAATTCCTTCTACTTACTGTGTCAATCGCAATCTTCATCCACCAAGACCCAAGCCGTTCTTCAAGGTTCATCCTAAATGGTGCCTCCTCTGAACCTCCTGAACGCTTGTTGTGTATCATCCATTGGGTCTAGCGATTGGGATTTCTGTGCTTGTTGCTTATCTCCCCTAATTGGCTCCTTCTCCTTGATGGTTGCCGGTGTCCAGTCATTTTTAATTGTATCTGACTCTTCATAATCCCATTTGGGATTTTCTTGGTAGAGATAACAATGGCTTTGCCATTTCCTTTTCTAGCACATTTTACAGATGAGAAAATTGAGGCAAATAGGGTTAAATGATTTTCCCAGGGTCACCCAAGGTGTCTGCATTTTTTCTGACTTTCCATACATTAGAGAAGGCCAGAAGCTGGAGATCTGGGTTCTATCTATTCCTAATTATATGGATTAGAGAAAGTCATTCTGCTTCCTTAGCACTCAGTTTTCTCATCTGTAAAATAAGAGAATTGGAATAGATGAGCTTCCTAAAACTTGATTCTATGGTCTTGCGTTTCTATCTAGATAGTTTCACATATCACCTGAGGCAACATGTGGACCTCGGTTTCCTTATCTGTAAAATGACCTCTGAGACTTCTGTCTAGAAACGTAGGCCCTATGATCCACTCCGGATAATTGAATTTGTGATCTTGGGCAGGCCATTGGTTTTCCTCACCCATAAAGAGGCAGGTGGTTTGGACCCAATGACCTTGAAATTCCTTCATGTTCTAAACTACAATCCTGAGACTTCTCCAGGATCTCCAGGAAGTTTAGAGGATCCTTGATCTAAAGTTGGGGGGAGGTGAGGAGCCCCAGAAGGCATCAAGTCTGACCCAGGGTCCCATAGATAGGTAGGGAAATTCCATGTAGGATTTAACACTCTGGCTCTGAGCCAACATTCTCCCTCTGGGCCTGGCGTAGAGGACAAGTTCTGGCCCAGCCAGGGGAGCAGCTTCCCTGGAAGAAGGCACGGTGCTCCAGAGGAGGACTTAACCCCAAGGCCATTTCTGCAGGCGTGTATCAGTCACTGACATTGACTTTCATCCTTTTTTCCTAGTTGCGGAAAGGGCCTCCTGTCCCACCTCTACCCAAAGTCACGCCCACAAAGGAACTGCAACAAGAGAACATCATCAGCCTCTTCGAGGACAACTTTGTCCCAGAAATCAGCGTGACAACTCCTTCTCAGGTCAGTGGGCCAGCCTGTGCGAGTGGGGCAGAGCAGAGCCCAGGATGCTTGGTGTGTGTGTGTGTGTGTGTGTGTGTGTGTGTGTGTGTGTGTGTCTGTGAGTCCACGGCCCAAGCCAGGACAGGGTTGCTGCTCGTGCCTACAGGAAGGAAAGACCCTGAGGAGATGGAGTAGAGCCGCTGGAATGACTGCCTGCTTCAGCTTGGGATTAGCACATGGTCCCTCCTGTATCCAGGTGGGGATTTTAAGAAAAAATGGAAAGGAGTGGCTTGGGTTCCAAGCTCCTGCTGCTGCTACTGGTTGGTGTAGAGCAGCTCCAGCATCTCTGGACAGCCATCCCTGTTGTAGGTTGACAAATGTCTAATCCATCCAGACTTGGTAATGAGCTGAAGAACAGGATTCAGTGGTCTGGGCTGGCTCTCCTGCTATTTCTGCCCTTCATTCTCTTGGAGACCACGGGCCAGGCCCATAAATCCCCCTCCTAACGGAAGTGGCCACACCTCTTCCTCAGTCTTCTGCAGCAATTATTGTAGCAGCTACAGCCAGAAACCAGCCAATCATAGCCACAGGATTGTAGTAAGAATGAATGGATGCATGGGCAGCTGGGTGGGAAAAAGCCTTCATCTAGTGCTCACTATGTTCTAAGCTCAGCCTTAGGAGTCCAAATGCAGCCGCAAGAAGCCTCTATTCTAAAAAGCAAAACACTGTCTGTTGGAGACTGGAGAGGAGCAGCAGCAGCAGCAGCAGCAGCAGTAATAGTAGCAGCAGCAGTAATAGCAGTAGCAGCAATGGTAGTAGGCTGGTGACTCCCAGGAAGGGTCTAAGGTTCTTCAGGGCCAATAAATTTGAGGATCAGTAGAAGGCTCAGAGGACTCCAAGGCTGGAGGAGACGCCGTGACAGTCTGTCCAAGTATTGGAAGGGCTGCCAGTTGGACGTGGCCTCTACTTGTCCCCTTTGGCCTCAGAGGACAAAGCTAAGACAAGGAGTGCAATTTCAGGGAGCTGGATTTAGGCCGGACATCGGGGGAAATTCCTACATTTGCCGCTCTCCCGGTGTGGAAAGGGCCTGCCTGGAGGGAATGTCCCTCGTCACTGGAGGGCTTCAGGCCATTCTTGCTCAGCCCCAGGATAGACTAACAGTCCACTGGGGATCCTCCCAACTTTGCGATTTCAAGGCTCTCAACTAGCTGTCGTTGCCTTTTTTGCCTTGTTTCCTTTACTTTTTGACATTTTCCTCAGTATAAAGTTATTTTTCTTAATCTAAGTATTAGCAACATCTTGCGGCAGATGGATTAGAGCACAAGATTTGAAGCATTTCTGCTAATTATATCTGGTATTATTGTCACATGCAAAGGGAAGGATTGAGATAGCAACCCAGCTGGGCCCCCCAAATCACTTTGCTTTAAAATATCCAGAAATGGTTTTTGTTTGAATCGAAGTGAAAAATTCATCAATATTCCCATCAGGTGATCTGAGTTTGAACCGCAAATTTACCATTTAGTACTTGGGTGACTTGGAGCAAATGTTTTTCCTCTTGCCCTCTGAAGGGATTGGACAAGATGACCCTGGAGATCTCGCCCACCTTAAATCTCTGCTCCTGCCACAGAAGCTTCTTGCTGTCCATAAGGATACAATTAGAGGGTTAAGTTCCTTGGTTTAAAAAATGGTGCGAAAGATCCCGTAGTGGAAAGACACAGAAAGCACCAGCTTTGGCTGAACTCTGGCATCCACCAATCCCTTTTGGAGGAGAGAGCTCTTGTGCATTTCACAAAAACCATTATCTCCCAGTTGAGCGTTGGACTGGAAGACTTTTTAAGCTCACTTATGTGAGATGGGGATAAAAATACTGGCAGTCCCTCCCTACTGGGGCATTGTTGTTCATGGCCATAAAATGCTTCGAAAACTTCCAAGTTCTCTAAAAATGCCAGTTTCTGTCCCCATCATTATCATTATATCTCAATAGCCTCTATGACGCTTTGAATGTCTAGAAATAAGAGTAACTTCCAATCTGATGGAGAGTTCTAAGTTCTCTTGGCTCTCGCACAAAGAGCATTAACAAAGCCATTTGGATTGTAAAGAGATCAGCTTGAGGGAGGGAGTACACAAGCAGCAGGCTGGTCCATCTTTTTTTTCCAAAGGTGCCATTCTTTGTCATATCTATGGCCACCAGAACGGCCTTCATAACCTCCAGGATTCCTTCTGGTCCAAGGTGCCCATCTATCATCCTATGGCCTACATCCTACTGACATGCAGTTAGGTCCCTGCTCCCATCACTGGGGTAGTTGGGACATTGGCTAGTGAAGTCGCTAGACTTAAGGTCACCTGTATCAGACCTGACCCGGGGGAGTTGGCAGAATTCTCTACAGAGCTGTGCCACGTGAGGAGCGAGTGGATGGAGGCATCAGGAGGAGCTCTCATTTATTTTTAGCAGCACACAAATGAATAGATAAGAGAGAATAAGCAGAATCACAAAGGGAAGATGCAAAAGCAGCTGGGGGGAAACAGGATATTGCAAATTAGAGCACTGGCATGGATCTAAATGGGCTTTGCTTCCTGAAAAACATGCTTTGTATACACAGGGTATCCTATTTCAATTAATTTTGTCTTAATTCTTTCAATAGTTTCTCTCCAAATGAGCTTCTCCTTGGAATAGAAAAGAGAGGTTGGTTTTGCAGAAGGGATGGGATCAGAAAGTAAAAACTGGAAGGGACTCCACAGGGCATCTAGTGGGTAGGATGCCAGACTTGAATTTGTGCCATCCTGCCTTAGATATTGACATGCTCTGGCACCTTAAGAAAGTTATTAACCCTATCAGCCTCAGTTTCTTTAATAATAAGCAGGTTAGAAGGAGAAATCTTATCTCATTATCAGGATAATGAACCATTTCTTGGACTCTGAGTTCCTTAGGGAGTTTATTTTTATTTCATTTCAACAAACATTTATTAAGGGCTACACACTGTTAGCTGCTGGTGATACAAAGATTAAAAAAAAGAAATATCTCCTGCCATCAAGAAACTTACAGTTTATGAAAGGGAAAACACACATATGAAGTAATTTGAGGAAGGAAAGAGCCCTAATACCTGGAGAGGGAAGAGAGGGAGAGCATGGGAAGGCTTTCTGTAGGAGGACACCACATAGGTCCCAGGATCATAGAACTAGGTGAAAGAGAACTTAGCACTCATCTAGACCAAGCCCCTTATTTTGCAGATAAGGAAAGTAGTGGAGAGAGTCACACAGAGAGGAAGTGTCACAGCTCTGCAGAGAATTCTGCCACCTTCCCTGGCTCAGGTCTAAAACAGGTGCCCTTAAGTCTAGAGACTTCACTAGCGTATGCCCCAACTACCCCAGAGATAAGGGGCAGGGACCCAATTGCATGTCAGTAGGTCATAGGTCATAGGATGACAGACAGATAGATGCTCAGCCCTCTTTCCAGAGCATCACACTGGACAAGTTTTAAAAGAGGCTGGTGATTCTAGGAAGCAGAGGTGAAGAAAGCTTGCTATTTATCCACAAGGGACAAAGGTCCCAGAGGTGGGAGAAGGTATATTGAGTTCAAGGAGCATCTAGTAAGCCCATTAGACTGCTTCAGTGTCAATCAAGGGCAGCAGAATCATTTATTTTACTCTGGAAAGGATCAGTGGAAAGTCCAAACTCTACCCTTTATAAACTAGGAAACAGAGGCCAGGAGAAAAAATGAAGCATGACTGGGAAGCCAGGTGGAGGCTGGCATGTAGAGTGTTCAAAACCAGGCTGAGTGTCCAAAAGGAGAATAATCCAAAAGGAGTATCCAAATCTAAAAATCCAAAAGGCATAATGGGTAAAGGAGATCTCAGGAAAAATAATCTCCTGGTTTCACAGCCTCTCAGCCGAAAGGTGATGAGCCATTCTTTCCCTATTCTTTCCCCTAACTCTATAAGTCAGAATAAAAATGACACCATCACTTGCTTTCTTTCCTAGTATCACTCTTAAAAAAAAAAAAAAAGACAGCAGAATGGATCTGTCACTGTGGCAGAAGTGGGAAGAGCTAATGCCAGCAGTACTTCTCCCCTGATAACAATAATAATATTTAGACATTAATAAGAATAAATTCGTACAATAGACTGAAGCATTATGTCTCCTCTTGTCATTTATTGTGCCTCCTTCTCCCCTCTATTTAATAGAACTCTCCTAGGATGCTCAAGTTGGAGGAGAAACTAAAAATTACGTAGATCGATTCCTTGTCCAATAGCTGAACCTCTCCCTAAGTCTCCAGCAAGTGCCCATCTAGCCTCCCTTGGAACACTTCCAGTGACAGGAGCTCATTCCTTTGTTAAGTGAATGCACCGCTTCTGGAAGTCAAGGATCTCGGTTCGATCCTGCCTTTGATAATGCATTTGTGATCTTGAAAAAAAGACAACCAAAAACAAAATTAAATTAAATTTAAAAAAAAGAAAAGAAAAAAAGACAACCACTTCACCTCTCTGACACTGTTTCCTCCTCTAGGGTTAGGGTTAGAGTCGGGAGTCGGGAGTCGGGAGGCATTTTAGGGTTAGGGTTAGGGTTAGATGGACTCCTAGGTGCCTTCCAGCTCTTTATCTACAGTTGATCCTATTCTAGGTCTGACCTTCCCTTTTCCTTTGTTTATAGTGGAGATGGAGGAAGAGAAGATTGGATATTTAACGAGTAATTGATCCATTTACTTTTCCTTCCTAACTTATCTCTAACAAGGTCCTTTTTAAGTGGCCCTAAGCTGTAAATTGTGTCAATTAGCTGTTTTTTTTCCCTTTCTCAACTCTTAGATAATATATTTTTATCCACCCCTTGTCTGTTTAGCAGACAGTTCCCGGTGTGATTCTTCACCCCCATCAGATAGTCTAGACAGCCAGCCTTCTTCTCTGTTGACACCGTTCCATGAATGATGACTGTTGGAGTTCAATAATTTAGCTAGTTCTCACCCCACCACACTGGATTATCCTCCAGTCCCCATCCTCCCATCTTGTCCACAAGGACAGCCTGAGAGACCGGGATACCAGGGCCTTCCAGAGAGATAAGCATCTCTTATATTATGATCCAGCGATTAGAATTTATTACCCTTAGAATTTTCAGGGTTTTTCCTAGAGCATCCACTTCTTACAAGTAAAATGAAAACTGGAAAGATTCCAGAATCTTTGCCCTTCCCTTGGCCTGGTGGGCAATCTCTATGCCTGGAGTGACAGTCCTTGCTGGCAGTTCTAATGTAGAAGGATGGGTCCCTCTTAAGGAAAACAGGAGGAGACACTTTCGAAGCATTCTCATCAGCAGCGCATTCTCTGCTTGTCTGGACACAGGTCAGCTCTAGAACACTGCTTAAAAACAAATGCTGGAGAAGGCCCACCCAGACACACCATTCCCATACTGGGGATGTGCCCATGTGGAGGGGAACGTGGGAAGCTGTCATTTCATGAGGTTCTGCTCTGCTACATTTTTAGTACAGTTTCTGATGTGTTCCCTCCCAAGGTAGTTCCTAAGCCAGTTTCCTTTACATAATGAACCCTATCACATCTTTGTTGGGAAACTGGACCTGGCAGTTCCTAAGGGCAGAAACCCTCTCACAGCAAGTCACATTTTCACTGTGCTTTCCCTACAACAATCCTATGTACCAGGTTTATTTTATAAGTAAGGATGGGGCTCGGAGATGTTCAATGCCTTGTCCAGCTGGAAAGTGCCTGAGACTGGATCCACTGGCCTTTCAGCCCAATATTTTGTCTGCCATCTAGTGGCCTCATAGTGTATTCCACAGACTGTGGGCTTAGTGAATGTTGGGAGGATGTGGCCACATCCTGTGTCCCCCAGGTTAGATGTAGGGTTCTCTGAGTCACCTTAAAGTTTCATGCAACAAGGGAAAGACATGTCCTGTGGACAGTTAGGATGCTCCATTACATCTTCATGATGCTAAAGAAAAGCAAGGAAGGCCCCCATCAATCATGTTGAGAAGAGCCACTGTGACGGAAGCTGCTATTGGACCACATGGATGAGGGTCCCCTAGGAAGGGCAGGCAGAAAAGGGCTGGGCTCTGCAGGGTGTATCTGCAGAAGTGTGACAAGAGTTCTTTTGGAGGTGAATAGATGATTATGTTTTGGCCGCCATTTTGACTGAAAAGTCATTTTAGTTGTGTTGAAATAGATCTTTTGTGGTCAGTGACATTGATTTCTTTCTTTTTTTATTTAATAGTTTTTATTTACCAGATATATGCATAGGTAATTTTACAACATTGACAATTGAAAAACCATTTGTTCCAGTTTTTCCCCTCCTTTCCCGCCCCCCCCCCCGATGGCAGGTCGACCAATACATGTTAAATATGTTAGAGTATAAATTAAATACAATATATGTATACATGACCAAACAGTTGTTTGCCTGTGAAGGAAATCCAAAATGCAGGCGGACAAAAATAAAGGGACTGGGAATTCTCTGTAGTGGTTCATAGTCGTCTCCCAGAGTTCTTTCGCTGAGTGTAGCTGGTTCAGTTCCTCACTGCTCTATTGGACATTGATTTCTTAGACACTTGGCTTCGCTTTTTTTTTTTCACAAGTTAGGGCCTCCAATGCATCCCATCAATTCCCGGATCCCTTTCATTGTGGTTGGAAATAGGGGCAACAAGATTCATCTTCTCTACTAAATAAATGAGGATGATGCTAATTCCCAAACTCATGCCTTACTGATGGAAGCTCAAGAGAACCATCTTTATATAAAAGCTGAGAGCCAAAAGATCTGAGTTCAAATCTTGTCTCAACCATTTACTAGTTTAGGCAAATCACTCATTTTTTGGTACAATGAGGAAGTTAGATCAAGGTTCCCCTCCCCCAAATTTAAATAGTATGTGATTCTGCAGAATTTATGTTGACATTTTCTTACATCATGAGGATATTACAAATGCCTGTTGATGGTAGCTTTGGAATATTGCTTTGAGACATAAATATTGCACCCTATGTTCTCATCTTTCCCTCAGGAATATATTGGGTAATCTCATAGAATTCCGATTATTTTTATCAAATGAATTAAATTGAAAAATCTATTATTTCTAGAAAGTTGTTTTAAAGTAGCTTTTCCTTCTCAAGCAAATTTCTGGTTAGCTCTTGTCTAATGACATGAGTGATGAGTTTATGTTGCACACTTAAGTCTGTAGGAGATCTGGGGTTTTAACAATAAAACTTAAATATTCCAAAAAGTTACTGCCGTTGAACCATCACACAGATCACTAATCTGATTGAGGTTTTCTTGGGAAGAGATTTTTTTCCTCTATGACAAGAAGAGTCCTTATTTAGAAAAGGAGGGGCTTTGACTTTATGATCTCTTCAGTGGTCTCTATGTGGAGTCAGAGAAGATTAGCAAGTCTAATCCATGCCTGGACAGGAAGCCCCTCTATATTTGTAATTATCTTAGTTTTCAAGATAGGTAAAATCTCAAAGATCATCTAATTCATGAGTTCTTCACTCAGAATACACTAATCTTATTTTTAAGTTTTTAAAAATCAGTCTTTGATAATCTTTTAAAGATTAGTACCAATTCCTGACATCAATTTCAAGTCACTGATTTCTTCCTTGACAGAATGAAGTTCCTGAGCCAAAGAAAGAAGAATCTTTGCTCGATCTGGACTTTGATCCTTTCAAGCCAGATGTTACACCGGTGGGATCAGCAGCAATCACCCACTCACCCATGTCTCAGGTAGAGGATTTTTTTGTCTGGGGGGAGATAGATGGGTATGGGTGAGGAGTTGGCAGATTCAGATATTCATTTTTCACTTCTATGCTAGCAAGGAGCATGGCCGTTTATGAAAAGGACTTTGCTCTTTCCATGTCCCATCAGCCACTTCCCTCCTACCCCAGCAGATCCCTTTTTCTTAAGGGAAGTTGAACAAATCAATACCTTCTACATGTCCCCAAACCTTTCCATCCCATTTAGTTCATTCTATGAAAGTTCCTTTGAACAGGTAACATGGTGTAGTGGGTAGAGAGCTGGCTTATAAATCAGAAAGGCCAGGGTTCGGTCATGTCTTTGATACATACTGACCGTGTGATCATGGGTAAGTAACTTAGCTTCTCAGGGACCTAAGCAACTCCTCAAGACTTTAAATTGCTGGGAAAAAAATATTGGCAACCTAAATTGATAGAGGGAATTTCTTCACCTGGAGTTCTCTTTACCAATAAATTTCCAAGTTCTATCACTGTCCCTATACCCAATCTCTCCTATCCCTGGCTTCTCAGGACTGATATCTGTGAGCCAAATAGGATACAGTTCAGAGACTGAGCTATGTTTGAGAATTAATACCTTTGACCCTAGTAACTTGATTCCCCTTCCCATAAGCAACTGCCTTCCCCTTCCTCCACCTAGAAGGCAGTTCTCTAGGAGACAAATGTGATCCACTTATTCTCATTGTTTTCTTCACCCCCAATTACCTTTCTATTTTAACCAGGAAGAATTAAGTCTGCCTCTAAGGCTCTCATAGACCCCCCTGGCATAGAGGTTCTGCTTTGATCCTTGCTTTATGATGGTTTCCTAGGGGATATGAGGGAAATTCTCCCTCCTTGTCCTTTTCCTAGCTATCAGAAGGAAGAGAAAGACATGAAAGGCTGGTTCACCCAAAATAACAAGTATTTTTAATGTGTTTGACCTTAAACTGTTTTTGAAGAAATATATTAAACTGTGGATCTTTCTAAAGATAGATTATTTCCAAACAAAGAACTGAGCCATCCTGGGTCAACTCAACTAATGAGAGATTGATCAGCCTCTCATGGCTTCAACTTGGAGCCTTCTTGGCTTTTCCTTGCGGTTGGGGATGCTTCTCTTGGTATTGGCCTAAATGGAGACCCGCCATGTGGGTTTTTCTGTAAGTGGGTGCCCTCTGCTAATTCTCCTACCTCAATCCCCACTGGTCTGAATAAGCGGTAAAGGCAGCTCTCTTCTAAAATAGGAAAGGACAGAGTAAAAACAGACTCCATCTTGCCTCTTGTCTAGGACCTGGATTTAAAGATCTCCACCCTGTATTCAGTGCTGCAAAGCCCTTAGTGGTTGAGCTCTAAACAAATATCTTTTCTGACTTTAAGGAAAAAAATAAAGTTTTCCAGTCCCAGGATACTTACCTGTTTTTCTTTATTATATTAGTGTGATTTGCTTTCCATCCAAATAGACTTTTTACAGTCTTTCCCCTCAGGTGTGGGGATCAATGTACCTATTAGCAGATTTCTCCATATTTGAATCTTGGCCATGTGTGCCCAGCAGTGAGTTCAGCCTTTACTGAGCCTGAGGACTGATAGATGTGCTATCAAATGGCTCCTTTATCTAGAGAAAAGGGTGGGTCTTGTCAGTTTAGTCAGTGCATGAGCTCTTAGGTAGCATAAATATTAAGGCATCATCTCCTGGGGAAATATAAGTGGTCCTTGTGTTTGGTAGATGGAGTCTTATGCAGAAAGCCATTTTTAATTAAACAGAATTTGAAATAGTCCAAGGCCATGCTGATGCCTTTAGAATTCTGAGAATTCAGATCGTTGAATCTGAATTTCCCCGGGGGTTTGGGGAATGGGAGTGAGCCAGAACACAAGGCCTGGAGTTTTCACCTGAAACTCAGAGATAAATCCACAGAATCATAGA
Source organism: Sminthopsis crassicaudata (assembly GCF_048593235.1). Taxonomy (NCBI): domain Eukaryota; kingdom Metazoa; phylum Chordata; class Mammalia; order Dasyuromorphia; family Dasyuridae; genus Sminthopsis; species Sminthopsis crassicaudata. The sequence goes on along the minus strand of NC_133617.1, from coordinate 749,361,588 downwards.
CTCAGTGCTGAAAAGTACCACAGAAACCAATGAGTACACATTCCTCACCTTACAGATGAGGAAACTGAGGTTCAGAGAAGTTGTCACAGTGTCTGAGGTAGAATTCAAACCCAGGCCTTGTTGAGTCCAACTACAATGCTTTCTTTAAGGTGAATTTTTTTTATCTTGGCATTTGAAAATGATGGCACTAAGGGAGGGTCAAGTTTAGTTCTGAATTTTCTCCTCTACTGTTTGACTTCAGCATTTCATTATCATTGCAATGAACTTGCCCCACTGTCGCTGACTGGCTTGAGTGAGCATGTGATGATGCTCGTCATGTGGCTCAGACAAGTGATAGATAGAAAGACACTTCCCTTCCACCATTCCCGAATCCCTCTGCTCTCCACCCAAAGAGAAAGGAGAAATTCTGGACTGTTACTTTATGAAGAAGGTACTAGAAGTAATTTAAAACAACATACAATTAGGTTTCATAGGGAAATTCTACTAATTACCAGTTAATTAGTAGGACTGAGAGTCACTTGAGACTTTAAACCAGAAAGTAGAATTGGAAAAAGCAATCTCTTTGGAAATGTTGGAAAAAGAACAGCATCCCGAGCTTCATCTAATGGAGAGTGGCTCGTGTTGACATACTGAACCCTTTTTTTCCCTCTGTTGAGTCACTTTCCAAATGCACAGAATAAAAAACAATGCTGAAAGGAATCTCAAGGTCATCTTGCCCATCCTTTCTTCTGCCTCAAAGCTAGAAAGCGGTCATCCAGTCTCTGCTCAAAAACATCCATTGTGGGAGGGACTCTCTTCCTCTCCAATTAGCCCACTTTCCCCTCTTCTAATTCTCATTCTTAAGAGTTTTTCTTCTACACTGCCACCTGCTTCCCCACTCAAAAATCTTTTATAGCTCCCCATTGTCTACCAAATAAAATCCAAATTCTAACTCACCATTCAAGGCTCCCCACAATCTGACTCCAACCCACTTTTCAATCTCATTATATGGCACTGGGTGTAATAGTCAAACTAAAATACCCGCCATTCTTCAGACTCCTGCTTCCAGACTTTGAGGATCAGAGCCTTTCCATCTGTGTCTCTTGGTGCTACTTCCTTCCTTCAGGCTGTTATCTCCTCCAGGAAGGCTTCCCTGACCTTCCCACCTAGAGATTTCCCTCTCGTTTCTTCTCTGTGTCAAGTTTGAACTTCTCCATGCACAGATATTCCATCCTGTTTTAGCTTTTCGTGTGATCAGTCATAAACTTCTTGAAGGAAGGAAAGAGTCTATTTCATATTCCTGGCATCATGGCGGGCACATAGTAAGCACTTCATAAATGCTTGATGGTTAAGTGATTGCCTATGTGTACTCTCCCATCTACCAGACTATAAACTCCGAGAACTTGCCCATTTCAATTTTATATCTTGAGTGTCAAATGAAGGTTTGTTGTATTGATCTCAACAAGATTTTAGCCTTTGTTATCCATAATCCTTTCTTATTTCCAATTTTTGATATGGTAAAGTAATCCCCCACCGCCATCCCTTGGGACAAGCCAAATGGCTGCTTGACCAGGAGCCCACTGAACCAGCCATTCCCCCAGACTCTGACCTAAAGGACTGATGATGTTTCCTCTGTTTGCTTTTCAGACATTGCCCTGGGACTTGTGGACGGTAAGGCTTTTTCTAAGGGTTGTCTATGCTGATACCTCTGGGTCACCAGAGAATCTGTAATGTTTGAAATTCTTCACCCAGCTTTTGTGCAAAGAGAGCTAAAGTCATGTCACGGCTCGCTAATCTGAGCTCCCTAGAATGCTTCCCAGGCTGTTGAAGCTACACTGGCTCTCTGGAGGTCTGCCACTCATTCAAACCATCGGTCACCTCAGAGTTTTTGGCTTGCTTGTTTGGGACCTGGATCTGTGATTTTACCAGTGTGGGGAGGGGAGGCCCAATGGGGAAACGCCCTTTTTGGTACAAGCCAGCAGCTGATCTTTGCTCCTAGCTTTTGGGAGCCGAGTAGAATGCTGGGAGTCGTCTTCTGGCGTGTGTCGGAGTCAGGCCTTCTTGGCTTGAAGGCCCTCTGCCTCTACCAATCTGATGCACAGCCTTAAGTTGCCTGAACTTCACTCTGATGGACCGGTCAGGAAAATAAGAAAAATAGAAGCTCCAAAGTTTAGTAACAACAATAAATTGCAACAATAATAATAATAAAGACAGGGTTAAGATTAACCCTAACAACAACAACCACAACTGCAACAACAACCACCACTAACATTGATACAGCCTTCTGGGTTTCCAAGGCACTTTGCACCCGTTTTCCCCTTTCACACACAGGCTGGGAAACAGGCAGTGACTTTCGGGGGATCACTCAGCTAGACTGTGTCTCCCGCACTGTTTAAACTAGGATTGTCCCGACTCCAAATCCGGATGCCACTGAGATGTTGGGAACACAAGGTTTAGAGGCTGGATCCTTAGGTCTCCATGCTTCTTACTTTAATTCTAGTTGATATAGTGTCACCCAGGGCTCAGAGGGTGAGAGGAGAAGCCTCACTCCTAAACTATGGCTTCAGAATGGGGACAAAAATAGGTTTAGAGGGAGGTTGTTGCTTTGCATCTGAAGCAACTGCTGTCCGCTTCTCTCCTAGAAGCAGGGATTTGACACCTTTCTTGTGTATCCCTTTGACAGAAGTCTGGTGAAACTAGACCCTACCCTTCTTAGAAAATTTTGTTTTCTACATATTAAAATGTTATAATTATTAAATATTTATATTTAAATGTTTATTTATATAGTTTCTCATTAAATATTAATATTCAACTATTTTAAACTTAATAAAAATAATTAATTTCAGAAACCTCAGGGTTAGATCCTGCGTCCTGGGCACATCTCGATCTCCCCCATCGGATGCGTGTGTCTTTCTATCTGATATTTAGGAATGGAGAAGAGATATCCCAGCTAAAACCTGGGAGCATCTACAGGGCTGAGCCCTCCCAGTGTATTGCTGCAGGGTTCCAAGGGAGCTGGCCATCAGTGTCAAAGAGCTGATAGTGAAGGCCATTTTCTGCTGGTCTCTGCAGCATAATCCAGGAAAGGGGAGCTGCGCAGAGTATCTCTCTGGACTGGGATCAGATTTAGGCCCAGATCTCCACCTCTGCCTCTCACTTGCTATGATCATGAGCCATACGGTCACTTAATCTCTCTGAACCTCACCTGTAAATGGATATAATAATGACTACACTTCACAGGATTGTGAGGAAAATACTTTTGTCGACTGGGGAGTTCATTACCTGGGATATCTACCGTTCTGCTCTCCCAGCCCTCCCGGGGATTCTCAGAAGTGAAAAGTACTGTCTTGGTCAGGGCCAGTCTGGGAATTCTAGAATTGAAGATTTCCCTTCAGCACGAGGCACCATTGCTTATGGCTCCACCTGTTAATGCAGATTGTGTATCGATAAGGTGCCCTCAAAGCACTGACCTTGACAGTTGGAACTGTCCATCAGTCCAAAGGATGGGACTAAGCCCAAAGGCACTATGGGTCCAGATGAGTAACTACCCTATTTCTAAGCATCCAAGCCCTAGCTATGTAAGTCTGAGCAAGGCTGTGGTGCCGTCTGCTAGTGAGACCTTTTCTGCTCACCCTCACCTCTCCTCAGCCTTATGAACCCTGTCTCCTTCTCAAAACGAATTTGTATCTTCTTTGCACCTGCCCATAAATGTGTGGGCATTAGAACGGAGGTATTCTCTGACGGCAGGGATTTTTGCTTTTGTCTTCGTATCCCCAGCGCCCAGCTCAGTGCCTGGCGCACAATAGAGCCTTCATAAAGCTTTTCTGCTTGACTTTGTCATATCCACCTTTGTCTCCCTCTTGCCTCATTTGTCTGATTTTCCTCCCCACAGACGAGCAGCGACCTGGTCCAGCCGGTAGGTTGACTTTGTGCAGTTGCTCCCTTTGGTGTCGTGACGCGTGTGTGGTGCTTGTGCTCTTGTCCCTTCCGAAGATTAGCAGCTTTTCTCCTGCCCTTGCCGGCTGCCCCCGTAGGCCCCGAGGCCCTCGCTAGCTTCTCCTTGGCATTGGTGTGGTCGTGCTGACACGTTGACCTTTATGTTTTCTCACCCACTCTTGCCATGACCGATTCATCTTACTTTGTTTTTTCCCCTTTTGCTCTTCTGCCTGCTTTAAAGCCTGATGCTTCAAAAAGCCTTTCCTTGTGTAACCTGATCATGGAGGAAACTCCAGACCTCGGGTCAGCTGAAGACATTCCCGACCCCCACAGTGACCTAGGGTCATTCGTCTGGGGCTTAGAGGTTAGCACAGACAGTTTGAGCCAGGAGGCTATAGCAGGTGATCCTGGAGAGGAGCCTCTGTCTGAGCCTGGGGAAGAGCAGAGAGTGACCACTGAAGCAGTGCCTCCTGGTACCATGGAGAGCGACCATCAGCCATGGCCGGCTGTCACCGAAGAAAACTCATTGATTTTCCCAGAGGCCGAGCCAGAAGTTAGATTGGCCAGGGATCCAGAGATGGAGCGGCCTTCTGAATCCTCACTGGCTTCTGAGATCCCACTTACGGAAGCTGGAGTCCTTCGAGAAGAAATCCAGCAAAGTATGGACCAGACAAAGGAGGAGGAAGGGAAGCGGGGAGCCTCGTGGGGAAGCTTGGAGACGTGTGAAAAGGTAGACACCAGCAGGGTTAGCACGCCAGGCTTAGAAGGTGCAGAGGAGTGTGAAGAGGAAGCTGGGGCAAGTGGAGGAAGCAGAGACCCCCAGCAGCCTGAGGCAGGAGGAAAGGGAAGGCAGGAAGCATTCAGAATCTCAGAGGAGAGCAGGATTTGTGAGAAGGAGGGCTCTTCAGGGCAAGGCCCTTTTGAGGAAAGGAAACCTGGAGGCAAAGAATTAGATCCTCCAGGTCCATTGAGCAGTGTAGCCCAAAGGTTAGATCGTGAGGTACCGATAATCGTTAATCACTGTGAAGTTGTCAAGGGCCTTGAAATTGAACTTGAGGATGCCTTGGGCATCTGGAGTCCAGAGCACCAGGCAGAGCATGTGGCAAATATTGAGGGTATTAGTGTGGTAGGAGGAATTGGAGCCTTGAAGGAAGGAGTAGGTATTTGTGCAGGTTCTCCTGATCCAGAGGTGGGCCGTGACTCAGAACAAGACTGCATGGCTCTGGGCAACATTCACTGGGATGCTGGGCTGAGCAGTACACCGGAGACTGCTCATCAACTTGAAGGTGGCAGTGTCAACACACTCCCAAATGCCGGCCTCAGTGATGAGCCCCCAGCTGCCTTCATGCCCATCCAGGATGAAACGGCCCTGCCAGTCAGAGCCCAGGCTGCCTCTTTTGACGGCACCGGGACCAAATGTAGCAATAACCTGGGCTCGGGTCAAGCAGAAGATTCACTGGGAGAAGGGATTGAAACTACAGTCCCCCAAGACAGTGAAGCTAGCATTAGCAAGCCAGGAGGCTCAGAGGCAGATCCTTGGGGGATAGATGCGAGTCAGATTTGGCTGCCCAACTGGGACCCTACTGTGACTAATGAGGATTCCTGGAACTTCACTGGTCCGCCAGATGGCCCACAGAATGGCTTGGATAACTGGCCTGAATTTGTTAATCAGTGGCCCACCCGAGACGTGGGAGGTTCCGGTAGTTGCTGGGAAGATGCAGGCCTAGATGCCAACAAGAGGATGTTGGAGGCTCATTTGAAAGCAGGGTTATCTGGGGAACAGGCCAGCGTGAGTGTCTATCAGCAAAGCCAGGATGTAGCAAGACCCATGGTTCTGTTCCACGTGGGCAGCTCCCCAAATGCTAGCACCGAGAGTTCAAATAGTCCCAAAGACAGTGAGAACAACAACTCAGACTTATCTGAAGATGAGATTGCTAACCGGAGATATGGAGTGTTGTTCCGAGAAGTAGAGGCTGAGAAGGAAGAGGTACCTACCCCGGTGTGTAGCCTAGACTAGCCCGAGACCCCTCTAGGCCCCGTTACCCCGTGTATTCTACACATCCATGAGCCCTGCCTTCCTTCTCCAAGTGAGCCCTTGCTGACCTCCCTGACAAACTACCCTCCATCCTCTGAACTCTGTGCAGCCTTACCATACAAATAGGTTGACCAAAAAAAGGGTGACCATATATAGACTGGAGTGATCCTGCTCTAGGCCTCTGGCCTGGCTCCCGAGTGTGGAGCTGACTGAGTGTTTGCCTTCCGAGCTGCCATATCAGGAACAGAACAGACACGATTCATGGGGACTTAGATTCTGAACAGGACCATAACCGTCTCTCCTCTAGGCTCTTCTTTCGACAGGGGAGGATACTGGGACCTAGAGAGCTCTCAGAGAGTGGTAGAGCTTGGGTTTGAACCCACCTACCCAAGGCAGGTTCTCCACCATTACATTGTACTATTATATTTGGTACTCTCAAGGAGCTTACAGTTGAGCAATACAAGAATAACATATTTACACACACACACACACACACACACACACACACACACACACACTCACACACACACTCACACTCACACACACTCACACACACTCACACACACACTCACACACACTCACACACACACTCACACTCACACACACACTCACACACATACACACTCACACACTCACTCACACTCACACACATACACACACTCACACACACTCACACTCACACACATACACACACTCACACACATACACACACTCACACACACACACATACACACACTCACACACACACTCACACACATACACACACTCACACACATACACACTCACACACTCACTCATACTCACACACATACACACACTCACACACACTCACACTCACACACATACACACACTCACACACATACACACACTCACACACACACATACACACACTCACACACACACTCACACACATACACACACTCACACACACACTCACACACATACACACACACATTCACACACACTCACACACATACACACACACTCACATACACACATACACACTCACACACACATACACACACTCACACACATACACACACACACTCACACACACACTCACACACACACTCACACTCACACACACTCACACACACACTCACACACACTCACACTCACACACACTCACATACACACTCACACACACTCACACTCACACACACACTCACACACACACACACACGAATTGGCAAAATCTCACTCTAGGTAAATTCAGAACTTTGCCATTTAGAAAAACCAAGGAAATCTCTTCTGACAATGACTAAACCCATGATGGCCACAGCCTGATGGTGGAGAGACCCCAAGGCTCACCTTGGGAGCTCTCTGCTTTGAGCTACTCCACCGTTGCTGAGGGAGGGAGTCTTTAAGAATAAAGAAATAGTCACCAGAAATTAATGGAAAGAGCATTGGACCTTTTTTTGCTGGCAGCCTATTGGATGTGCTCCCTTGTGGCTTCCTCCATCTCATGAGTTCTCTTGCTCATGGCCTTTCCTCTTTCTCTCCATTTTGGTTTCATTGGTGATGTAATGTCGTTTTTTCCGTGTCCACACGTAAAACTATGTGCATGTTAACACGGGCGATGAAGACTTAACAAATAACGCGTTCTGGTCTCCACTTCCACTTAGGCTTCCAGTGGCACCTTCAATGGATTCACCCAGGTAAGAAATAAATGAGTTTGAGGGCAACTCTAGGCCGCCAATGACTGCACTATGCATAGATGAGTCTCCAAGTGAGTGCATCGGATGCCGCTTCTTTAAGTCAAGATGTCGATAAATGATACTTATGAGATTCGAGCTTGATGGGTTCTCGGAGGCCACATAGTCTGGCTCCCGCATTTGGAGATAAGAATACAGAGGCCCCGGGAAATTGTGACTTGCTTAAAGCCAAATAGGGAATAAATATATGAAATGATCCCTTAGCCTTCAAGGCTCCCAAGGTTCTGCTGTCAAAAGGGAGGGCTGGGGCTGGGGACAGGAAAAAAAAGGGGGGAAGAGATTTGTGAGGAAGACACAACGTTTCTGAAGAAATCCCTCCCTGAAGCTCAACATAGAGGCACAGAAAGCAAAAATAATAAGAATGAAAGGCATAGTGTATCCAGGGAAGTGCCATGTTCTCTGCCCTGCTCAGATCAGAGTGGAGAACTATATAGAGTGGAGGCCAATGAGAAGCTGGGAACTGAAGAGCTTTGATTCCATGTCACATGGATGTCAGCTGAAGTAACTGGGGTCATTTAACTTGGAATATTCTTAACTTAGGGAGGAAAAGGAAGCTCCTAAGGTGCCTCACGGAAAAGGGATCAGACTTGGGCTTTTTGGCATCTGGAGCAGAATGGGTACAAGCCACAGAGAAGTAAATTTAGGTGGAAGAAAGAAATGATTTGAGCTGCCCCTGATAAAATGGGCTGTTTCAGTAAACAGAGGCCAGATGACAACTTATCAGCCAAGACTGTGGTGGGGATGCTTTGGCAGGTAGGGGTCGGGCTAGATGGCCACTGATGTCCTTTCCAATTCCACAGTTCTGGAATTCTTCCCTCCAATTTGGTTTCCAGTGCCCACAGTGTCTCCTTCTGGCTCCACTGGTGTAGGGCTGGTGGCTATCTCCCAATCTCAGGATTCTACTGCCCCTGCCCCCTAAGTTTAAGAGGATGCCAGGATAGTGCTGCTGCCAGAGTGTTCATTGGTTCATACTAAGTGCACAGATGGTTGTCACTGGCAAAGAGTGAGCACCCAAGGATGCTCAGTCCTTTTAAGAGAGAGAGGTCATTTAGAAACACGTTCTTTGCCTGTGGCTTTTTGAGAAGCTATTGAGTTAGGGAATATGACAATAGCAGCCCTAAAATCACAATTAGAGAAGAGACCTGAGTGACCATATACCTTAATTTGTTTTCTCTTATGAATTCCTCTGGCAATCTGGAAGCCACAGAATCTTCCCAGAATTATGTTTTTCAATATATGAGACAAAATAAAAATCACAAAGGAGACCAATTATATTGAAATATCCATTTATTTCCTTAAAAGCCAAATTCATAGACTCCAAATTCGTACCCATGATCCAATGTAACTTAGACCATAAATGAATCCACCTATGATAGACCCATCTCACGGTCCGCCGTCTTCTTCCTGACGCCCTCTGTCAAGGGCCAAAGTGCTACCTTTCAAGGTCGGCCATTCTATATGTGGTTAATTCGGTGAGAAAGTTTTCCTTCATGTCAAGTCTAAACTTGCCCCTTTTACAACTTTGACCCATCATTCCTAGTTCTACTTTCTGAGGCTAAGATGAACACAGTCTGATACTTCTTCTGTTACCATTCAGAAACCTAAAGAGAGAGATCATGTTCCCCATGAGGCCTCTCTAAGTTAAACATCCTTAATGAATCCTTGTATGACATGGACCCAAGACTCTTCATCACCTTTTGGCCTTTTGTTAGACTATCTCTGGGTTATCCATTTCCCTCTTAGATTGTGCCTTGAATTGAATGCGCACTCCAGATTTTATCTGATCTGGGGTCAGGGTCTGATTGGTCCTAACTATTAGGACCTAGTTCTTATGACTAAGACAACTACTAAGGAAAGGCTGTCTTCAGCTGGGGTTCTGGGCTTTGAGGAGAGAGGGGGACAAGGGATACTCAGCCTGAGCCCTCTGGGTCTCCAAGACTAATCGGCTGTGAGTCTCACTGACCCATTCCCAAGATGCATCAGTACACAGATACAGATATGTGTTAGCCCCTATCAAATTCAAGGGCCTAGGACCTCACCAGTTTCTAGTAGATGCAACATTTTGGATCCCAGAAGGCACCAATTTGGGTCTCAGCAGGTGTGCAGAATGAGGCGGGCAACAGACAGCCGCTGAGGAGGATGTATTTTTAGGAATCTTTTTCATCTCATTATGTTGTTTCTTCAAACCCAGATGCATATTCAATGCAAACACACAAGCGATTGTGGCTGAATCTTTATTTTTTTGTTCGGTTTCCTTATTTAAATTTAGAAGACTTCTAATTACAAGCATTAAGGTGACATTATTTAAATGTTCTCTTGGGGAGTTTTCAAAATGCCGATGATTTAAGAGCTCCCTTTTTTCCCCAATGCCCAGCCTCAGGACACTTCTCTCTTCGCCATGCCCGCCAGTCAGGCTGTGAGCGATACCTCGGTAAGTAGTTCTGGTTTGTAGACAAGTGAAACAGAAGCACTTCCTTTCTCCCCTACTTCTACTGACAACTCTCTCTATTGGGGGTGGACACTCAAAATGGTGGATGTCCAAGGACCTCTGTTCTACACAAACAGGCTGGACAGCCGGGGAATGCCGTTTCCCTGACTTCTCAGTTAGTCCTAGGCATCTGTAGAACAGGGATTCTGAACCTGGGTTTATGGGGGAAACGTCCCTCTTTATTTCATAGAATTGGTACCCTTGGTAAGCCCATGCATTTGATTTGCTGCACTTCAAACTATTCTACTAGATTTTATACTGACATAAATTAATGTTGTAAGAATCCTCAGAAGCCTCCCATTTTACTAGGGCCAAGTGATTCTCCCAGGGACACTTGCAGCTAGATTGTGTAGGAGGCAGGTCCAAAACTCAGGTTTTCCTGACTCCAGGCCCAGCTCTGTACCCCTGGGTCACTTAGCAGCCCATCTGGCTCTCTTTCCTGTCCCACGTGCACTGTCCTACTTATATGAAGCAGTGTCTATAACGTTTCTTGTTTTCAGTTGGAGAGAGTGTTTTTCCATGAGGACATTCCATCTTCACCTATTTCGGCATCTCCCGTTGGACTTCTAGCCTGCTCCTCCATAGCACCCATTTCGCTTTCAGTCATTCAGAGCTGAGATCTCAGGGCAGTTTTTCCCAAAAACAACTTTCCTTGTAATTTCTGGAAATATATGTCCTTCATCCTCAGGGAAATCTCAGAAAAGGGGCCCTATTTTTTGGTACCATGTTCTGAGGTGAGCCCAGTGTTCACCAAATGAATATTTATGGAAGCTCAATGGCATCATGGGAGCTTCCTCAGCAGGGCCATACCATAAGGCCAATGGTGGCAAGTTTGGAAAATTTGCCAAAGTTGGTCAGATGGAGGATACTATTCAGTAGCCTTAACTGCCAAACTTGCCTTGGTGATTTGGGTTCACTTTTCATATTTTCTCTTTCTCCTAACCACCCCCAAAATAAATAAAACAAAGGCTGAGTCGGAAGAGGTGCCCCCCACAGAACCCAAAGCTGAGGAGCCCTTGGCTGGAGCTCCTGTTGAGGGCCAAGACATCCAGCCTAGTGAGGCAGCAGAGGAGGCTGAGGTGAGTGTCAGCTTCCACTACCACCCATCATGCCCTGCTCATCTCCCCACCACCAGAGTCATCTCTCCATTCATTCATTCATCTCCCATGCCATCATTCTGCTTTACACATCCCTGGGGACACCGGCTTCCATCATGGATATCCCAGCTGAAAGAGAGTTCAAGTGGGTTTTCTGGTGCCTTTGACCTTTTAACTCTCTTCCATTCCATAGCCCTCTTTCACTCACTGACCAATGACCCTTTTCAAGCAAATGTGCTCAGACCTCTAGAGGACAGAGGTTCTGTTCAAGCAGTTATAGACCTGATTTTTTGGATAAAACACACTGTGGCATTGACACTTTTTCAGGCATCAGGTGTTTCTTGTGGTCAAATAGTTCTCGTGTTTGTGTATATGTGTGTGTGTATGTAAGGGGGAGAGGGAGATAGAGAAGAAAGGAGGGAGATAAGTAAATAAGAGGAAGAAATGGAGAAGAAAAGAAAAAAGGAAGAAGAGAGGGAGGGAAGGAGATAGAGAGAAAAAAGAAAGAAGAGGAGGAGAAAGGGAGAGAGAAAAAGAAGAGAGAAGATGAGGGAGGGATGAAAGGAGGGAAGGAAGGAGATAGAGAGAAAAAAAGAAAGAAGAAAGGGAGAAAGAAAGAGAGAAGAAGAGAGAGGATGAGGGAGGGAAGGAAGGAGATAGAAAAAAAGAAAGAAGAGAGGGAGAAAGGTAAAGAGAAAAAGAAGAGAGGATGAGGGAGGGATGAAGGGAGAGAAGGAAGGAGATAGAGAGAAAAAAAGAAAGAAGAGAGGGAGAAAGAGAGAGAAAAAAAGAAGAGAGATGATGAGGGAGGGAGAGAGAGAGGCAGGGAGGGAGAGCGAAAGGGAGGGAGTGGGGAGAGACCTTTGGTAAAAGTCTGATGAAGCTTTTCAGAATAATTTTTAATACATAAAATAAAATGCATAGGATTTCAAAAGAAGTCAATTATATTGAAATGGTTATCACAAAGATTTTTATTTTTTAAGTTCATATATCTTAAGGTAAGAACTCTATGTAAAACATTCTATAAGGATTAGCATAGAAACTGAGGCTTTGGGATAGAGAAGTCCTGGGTGAAGAAGCTTCCTAAAGCATTGCAGGCCAGCAGCTTCTTGGCCGCTTCTATTCTTAGACAGCTTCCCACAATCCTGAGTGGTTTGCCTCAAGTCAGAATTATGAACACATGCGTGAGCCATTACCGGCTCCCAGTGCGAGTCTAATCTGCCCACATTGGCTGGTGTGAACTACAGCTGGGAAACATGCTGGGAAATGGAAGGATAGATGCTGAACAGAGATGAACTTGATAGTGCAACACGTAGGAAAGTCAGGAAGTGCTCCTAAGGAAAAGTCACTTAAAGATGAACAGAAAGGGAAGATCCATTCATTGCTGGAATTCAGGAAAAAGTCTCGGAAGAATTTCAATCATTGTGTCATTTACTACAGGCTTCCACAAGAAATCATACCTAAAATAACATTTTTTTGAGATGGGATAACTAGGAATTGAGAGTTCAGGCTGTATTTGCCTTAGGTCATTTTTGCAATAAGGTGTGTAGACCATCTGTCAAATCTGCCATTTATTGGTAGACTAGAAGGAAAAAGTCATGTAAATAATGAAGTGATGGTCGGAAGACTGAATAGAGAAAAGCAGAGGGGATCTGTCCTATTTTTGTCTGAATTATTTCCAGTGGACCCCGTTAGGAAGACAAAAAAGCCCACACGTTCTGTCTGAATACTCCTCTATAAAGTGTTGCCATTTTCCTTGTTCTGGAATATTGAGTGGAAGATACAGTAAGGTCACACAGCTAGGAAGTCTTAAGTGTCTGAGACCGGATTTGAACTCGGGTCTTCCTAACTTCAGGGCTGGTGCTCTGTCCACTGCGCCCCCTAGCGTCCCCCCTCCCCCCTTCTAAGGGAATTCTTTGCTTAGGAGTTAAGAAGAAAATGGAATATGTATACCCGGGCCCCTAATTTGCATGCCCATAATTAGCTCTAATGTCATACATAGGATCAAAGATTGGGAGTTGAAAAGAATCTTAGATGTTATGTTGAACCACTCTTGCACTTTAGAAATGAAGAAACTGAGGTTCCCAAGAGACCACATGACATGAATATGGCCAGGCAGTTACAGTAGTACTTGAACCAGGATTTGAACGTGGCCCCCCTAACTCCAAGCCCAGTGCTCCCTCCACCACAGTAGGAAGCGGAACCCTTCTAAAGATTTGGTTTCTCCTGGGATCAACAGTATGACATTTAAAGAAACAATCATTTCTACCTGTAGCATCTTTCTACCTCCAGTTCACCCCTACTTTCAAGTAGTTAAAGACTACTGGAGATTCAATTTACTTTAATTAATGTCTACAATCCTCTCAATTATATGACATATTTTTTGCTAAAAATAAGTAATTAATTTCAAAAATAAAGGCACTTGAAAAAACAAAATAGACCACAGGCCTTCCCATTAGCATCCCTAGAACAGTCCCCACACCATTTTGGGGGGGCCAAGTCATGAATTCTTGCAAGTTCCTTCTTTACTCTGAATTGCAAACAAGAGAGAAGAATGTAAGTGCTTTCTCGGTAGATGAAAGTTGAAATTGTGATGTTTGGGATGGGCTGTTTCTCTCAGCATCTTCATGGAAATTAGTGAAAGCTTGAGGTCTTCAGAGGGTCCCCACATCAGTGTCCCCCAAATCTAATGCCAGCATGGCCCAGAAAACTCCTGTTAATAGTAGCAGAAATAAGATGAGGATCTGAGACAAGACTTGGCTTCCTTGTCTGAGCCCCTCCTTCCTCCACCATCTCTCCAAAGCTCCAGTCTTGGCCCTTAATCTGCATTTCTCTGGAAACTACATCTCAAATACTTGACACACCCTACACATCACCACCAGGGGATGTGGGCTAACCAGCTATAGCCCTGAAGCATCTATTAATGGCAGGAGCCCCCATTGCATGCTGATTTCTTTTTAACATTCTATTTATTGATACAACTTATTTTTACTTCATTTTCACTTCTAAATATCTTTCTTCCCCACCCCAATCCAACCAGTCTTCTCTTGTAACAAAAAAAATTAAAAAGAAAGTGGGGAGACAGGGGAACAATTTAATAAAAAAAAAATGCAACATATCAACCAAGTCTCCAATATATGCCACGTTTCCTATCCGTAGTCCTCCACCTCTGCAAAGAAGGTCTATTTTCTCATCTCTTCTTTAGGGACAAGTTGGGTCTTTGTAATCACAGAGATTTCAGCTTTGTTGTTCTTTTTGCTGATATTATTTCCACATCCTATTCACAAGAGATTTCTCTTCTCTAAGCCCACGATGAGACTTTTGCGTATTGCCATGAATCTTGTAGTCATAACGCTCCCTGCTGCTGGTGACCCAAGCAGCCCCAGAGATGAGTGAAGGATGATTATCTACTTATGGGGACTTAGTCAAGGAGAAAGATCAGGTTTTCCTTTCATTTCCTTTCATTTTCCTTTTTTCCTGAAGATTGTGAAATTTAAACTGCCTTCCTCCCCCCCTTCCCCCATCTTCCTCTCTTTCTTTCACCCTTTGTCCTTCTCTCTCTCTTTCTCCCTTTCCCTCTCCCTCTCCCTCCTTCCCTCCCACAAAGACTATCAATAACAACTGGAACATTAGGAAGATGTCCCTCATGTCAAGCTCAATTTCATCCCATGTTTTTTATTTCCCAAACATATGGGTTTCTAAAGTTGACACCCAGGTACCAAATCAGTTTTCTCCCTGCATCTTTCCTCCATTAAAGGAGAGCATCACATTCTTAGCCACTTAAGGACTGTCCATGACTTCAATGTATATACATAAGATCATAGAATCATAGAATTCATCTGAAAAAAACCTGAGACCATCTAGTTCAACTTCTTTACTTAATGGATGAGGAAACTGAGGCTCTAAAGAGGGAAAGTGACATCTAAGGTCACAGGTAATCAGTGCAAAGATCACTATTTAAATTAGGGTCACTAATTAGGGTTGACCTGCCCTCTTACAGAAACAATATGGCCCCTGAATATCACTGAATATTTTAGATTATTTTCCAG
Organism: Sminthopsis crassicaudata; assembly: GCF_048593235.1. Lineage (NCBI taxonomy): Eukaryota > Metazoa > Chordata > Mammalia > Dasyuromorphia > Dasyuridae > Sminthopsis > Sminthopsis crassicaudata. The sequence continues at coordinate 749,346,288 of NC_133617.1, read as the reverse complement.
AAGAATGAAGCCAAAATTGGAATGTTGTTATGAGAAGGGCAGACAAATGTAACTCTGTGTGTGTGTGTGTGTGTGTGTGTGTGTGTGTGAGAGAGAGAGAGAGAAGGGGGGGAAAGGGGGAAGGGAGGGAGGAAACAGGAAGGAAGGAGAGAGAGGGAGAGGATGGGAGAAAGGAAGGAAAGAAAAAGAAATGAAGGAAGGAAGGAAGAGATGGAAGAAGGGAGAGAGACAGGGGGGGAGAAGGGGGAGGGAGAGGGAGAATAGCAAAAAGCAGGAGTCCATTGAGAATACTGGCTCTGATGTGAGGACTAAGCAGACTCTCCATTTGCTGTCTTTGATTTAATTTCCTTTCCTGAGTCAGGAAAACTATCTTTACTATTTGCATAAGAGACAGGCCTGTGAGGAATGAAAAACAAACTATGTGGGTTTCAATAATGCATGGTATAGATCCACTGAAAAATCTGGCCTTGGAGGGGAACCAATCTTCCCAAAGGGGAGGAATCGTTCCAATATTTATTTCAGTAGAAAGTCCAAAGATTCATAGTAAAGAATAGAAAAATGAAACAAGCAGATTATGCACATTCATTTTCAAAGCCATCACCCTTTGCCAAAATGAATTGATTATCCATAATGTGGGTGTCATTTTGTTTTTAGAAAAATGTTTTTACCTGAAATGTCCAAGGCATAAACTATTTTAGCATTTTCCAGGCAGAGTTGTCACCTGATTTTCTGTAGCTTTGCCTCACCCCCCACCGCCATTTTTTAGTCTTCTAACAGAGACAGAGCAGTTTAGACAAAGGAAGCCACCACTTCCTTCAAACTATCTTCTGTGACTTTATTTTAAATCACCATAACTGTCCTGGTCCACTTCTTCTCTCATCAGAACTCTTCCTAAAGGGTCACACTAGACTGAAAACTATTTCCCTGGCGGGTTCTACCTGGGGCAGAATATGGAGGCACTCCCCTTAGGATCTTGTCTTGGGCACTAGACTGCCACTAACAAAACCAAAGTTCACTTTGGTTTTTCTTCCCTTCCATATGACACCGGTGACTCATGTTGAGTTGTTAGTCCACTGAAACCCCAGGGGTGTGTGTGTGTGTGTGTGTGTGTGTGTGTGTGTGTGTGTGTGTGTGTATCTGTGTGTGTGTGTATCTGTGTGTGTGTGTGATCAAACCCTGCTTCCCTCTTCTACCCTGAGGGCCCTGTTTATTTTTCCTTCCTTGTCTTCGGCTCAGCATTCTAGCCTATTGAGATATCTGTGAGTTGTGCTTCTTCTTCCATCCACCACATTAGCTCCCTCTTAGATTCAGTTCTCTATTGTTAACATTTAATCAAAGTGCCATCAGTCACCCATAAATCAGTCCGCTTCTCTGAATTGGAGTATTGGCAACTGAGCTCTCCTTGAGCTTCCTGAGATAGAATTTAATAAGGGATCGCTTCCTTTTACTGAACAAAATCCATTTGTTTCCATGACACTAATTAGTCACAAGGCAAGTTACTGGTGGGTAGAACTCTACTTCCCCTTCTTTTGTATTCCCTGTAGCCCAGCACAGAGAGCCATTTTGTAAATAGACAGTGATTCTCAACTAACCAGTCAACCTACCGAGTATTTATGAAGCAATAACTGTGCCAAACTCTGTGCTATTCAGGAAAGATTTTCAAACAAAAGTGAAAGTTACTACTCTCAAGGAGGGGCTGGCAATAGCAGCTTGTGGTGGAAAAATAAGTATCCCCTCTCCCTGGAGTCTTCCTTTTGACTTTGGACACTGATTCCCAAAAACCTCCTACTTCATCTTCTTCTCTTCCTGCCCTCCCAGGGCATCTTGGGAACGTCCACTGCCCGCTCTGTTTTCTGATGTTCTTAGAAGGCTCTCCCGGCCTGTCTGGATATTCTTCTGCATCCTGTGTTTTGGCACATCTAAAGAAGAATTCATCCATTTCCACAAAGATGATTTTAAAACCCTCTCATTTTCACTGGATGGAGCTGTTAGAAGTTGCTATGGCAACAGTGTTGCCCTCAATAGAGATGGTCCTGCATCTGGTCAGTCACAGAGTTTATGACGAACCACAGCATATTAAAATGAAGACAAGATTGGCTGTGGAGTTCAAATATTCTCAGTGTTACTTTATTGGAAATGAAACTTAGAAATGCTTTTGGGGTGGGAGGAAAGGAGGACCCAATGAGCTGGGAAGGGACAGCCTCTCTCCCCTTTGGGACAATGCAACAGGTTCCGGATCAGAATTTCTCAGAAGCTTTTGCTTTGATGAAGCACCCAGAAGGAGCGATCTGACTTGGAGTGTTTGGAGTCTAGACCACATGAAAGAGAGAAAAGTTAATTCTGCTCAGACTTCCACTACCACTATTTGATGGTGCTTCTGTTCAAGACCTGAAAAAGTCATCTGTTCACACTGGGTGTTTCTCGGGCTTTCAGGCTGATCAGAATCTTGTTTTCTTAATTAATTTCTTAATTAATTGATGCTTGTCCATTGCTGGGTGATCTGCAGGGTTCAAGTAGCTTTGACCCAGGATTCACTGATGCTGGCAAACTCTGGAGGAATCTCAGCTTAGCTTTATGATGGGAGAAACTCATTGAATATGAAAGCAGCATGCTCAACCTCGGGCCTAATCCTGCTCCCTGCTAGCTCTGGGATATTGAGTAAGGGATCTCAATTCTCTGTTGCTGCAAATAAATGAAGATACTGTGGCAATAACAGAGCTGGGCTTTGAGGCTGGCACAGCATTACATCTGGAAACTTGCTTTATTCCCAAGACAACCTCTGGAGTCAGCAGTGCAGACATGATTAGTCCTGTTTTACAAATCAAGAAACAGAGGCTGAGAAAGCTTGTGATCTGCTCAAGATCGCCTGGGTGGTTATGTGAGAAGTGGGATTGGAACTCAGCTCTTGCTTTCCATAATACCAGGCTATCTCTCAATAATACTGGTAGTATCTTCCTTACAGGACTATAAGGATAATTACATAAAGCAACATCAGGAACAATAGCCATTGATCTAGAACCTTAAAATTTATGAAGTTCTGTGCATACATTGTCTCATTGTCTTCAAGGACAATCCTGGGAAATAAGTTAGCTTCGAGCCTTATCTTTAAGTTACAGATGAGGAAACTGGGATTAGGGTGAAGTGACTTATCCATGGTCACCTATCTGGTAAGTATCTGGGATAGGATTTTATTCCAATTCTAGTGCCCATATTTACACTCACGGCTAAGGTTCTAGGAAATAAAAAAGTGTTCTATAGACGCTTAATTATAAATGTATGTTTTTGGTAGTCAGCATAGACAAGTCAGTGTTACTTGGCACAATCAAGGAATCCAAATTCTTCTTCCCCAGAACAGGAATATTTTTTATTAATAACTTTTTATTTTCAAAATATATGCAAAGATAGTTTTCAACACTGATCCTTGCAAAATCTTGTGTTCCAAATTTTTCTCCCTTCTTTCCCACCACTCCCTCCATAGTCAGCAAGCAATCCAATATAGTTTAAACATGTGCAATCCTTCTAAACATATCTCCACATTTATCATACTGCACCAGAAAAAATCAGATCAAAAGTGAAAAAAGAGAGAGAAAAAACAAGCAAGCAAACAACAACAAAAAGAGTAAAAATGCTGTGTTGTGATTCACACTCAGTCCCCACAGTGCTCCCTCTGGATGCAGATGACTCTCTCCTTCACAAGTCTATTGGAATTGGCCTGAATCACCTCCTTGTGAAAAGAGCCCTGTCCATCCGAATTGATTATCACATAATCTTCTTGTTGCTGAATACAAAGTTCTCTTGATTGTACTCCCTTCACTCAGCATCAGTTCCTGTCAGTCTCTCCAGGCCTTTCTGAAATCATCCTGCTGATCATTTCTTCTAGAACAATAATATTCCATAATATTCATAGACTTATTCAGGCATTCTCCAACTGGTGGACATCCACTCAGTTTCCAGTTCCTTGTCAATACACACACAAAAAGGGCTGCTCTAAGCATTTTTGCACATGTGGATTCCTTTCCCTCCTTTAAGATCCCTTTGGGATACAGACCCAGTAAAGACATACAGTCTGATAGTCCTTTGGGCATAGTTCCAAATTGCTCTCCAGAATGGTAGGTTCAGTACACAACTCCACCAACAATGCATTAGTACCCCAGTTTTCTCACATCCTCTCCAATATTTATCATCATCTTTTCCAGTCATCTTAGCCAATCTGAGAGGGTGAAATGGTACCTCAGAGTTGTCTTAATTTGCATTTCTCTGATCAATAGTGATCAATAGTGATATAGAACATTTCAATAGACTAGAAATGGCTTTGATTTCATCTGAAAATTGTCTTATAATAATAAATCTTAATTTCATGACACTCACATTCAGTTACAAGACCTCATCTGGGGTCAAAAACTACAGTTTAAGAAGCTGGGGACTAAACTATAGAATTCATAGAGAAGAGCCTGTATGAGGAAGCTGTAAAGATAGGGTTGTGTATTTGATTCTAGAGACTATAGAAAGCCACTTCAGTTTTTAAGGAAGAAGAGTATATTCCTTGGCTGGAATTCCAGTCAAAATGATTGACATTCTCATTTTCTTTTTTTTATCATTTGGAGTATATGTCCCAAAAGTATTTTCAGGAAATTATCTTAAATTTAAAAAAATAAAAGAAAAAATCAACTTCACTGTAACAGGGAAGAAAGGGAGACAAGTGAACCCAAACTGTGATGGCAATATGAGATTGCCCAATTCCCAAAGGCTCACTGCACAACCGTTGAGAACTACCATTATCAGCACAAAGAAGCAATAAAAATGAAATCTGGAGATGGGAAATATCCCAGAAGTCTATTACAGCTCATAATTTGAGGTCTTAGTCATTGCCAATGTGCTTCTATAACATAACCTGGGAACAAGGCTGATTTGCTTTGCCATTCTTCCCCATAACAGAGCTTCTTCTCATTCTTTTCCACACATACCCATTTCCTTGTGCCTCCATTAAGTTTTGTTAATGGCTACTGCAGTGCTTTAAGGATGCCATTGTGAATGATGTTGTCTCATATCTGTGAAGGAGGCTGATGGGAAGAGGGAGGCAGCTGCATGGACCTAGACAGCCAGTAGTGAAATGCCTCCAGTGAGACCTGTTTGATCCAGTGACTGGTGTTTTGTGCCTCCAGAAGGGGAGGTCTCCAGAATTAACATGGGATTAATATTTAATCCTCTAGACCTGAGTTCAAATCTGGTCTCAGACACTTAACACTTCCTAGCTGTGTGACCCTGGGCAAGTCATTTAACCCCAATTGCCTCATCAAAAAAAAAAAATCCTCTAAAGGGTTCTAAAGAGCTCTTAAGCATTTAAGGGTCTCCCAGATAGACCCCACTCTGCATCCAATGGGGGCTTATTTTAGAATCTCCTAGAGATGGGAGTTCCCAGAGTTCCCAAATTTCTCAGACCCCTGAGCAGCATTTCATTTGATTTTAACACAAAGAGAAAAATATGATACTATGGCTTCTCAAAGGCTGATGTGTATTCAGCAGATTCATTTATCTGCTCTTTAAAATAACTAATATTAGTCTTTTAATTAGGGTTATTTCCCGCAGCAGTAACCTACAGCAGGCGGAGGCTAGAAAGCAGTGTCCTTCCCTTAAACAAAGTATAAAATAGTGGTACTAATATTGGGAAGAATAATCATGATGATGACCACAATAGTAATACATTTAGGAGTAACCTCTTACTTGACTGATCAAATTTAAGAGTTTCTGGGAAACTCTTGGTGGTTTTATCCAGGAGATAAAACCATGGGTTCTATGAGTTTGAGTAAATGATTTCACCTCCCTAGTTGTGTTTCCTGATCTGTAAAATGAGGAGTTGAGGAGGCAGCTAGACAGTACCAGAGAGGACTAGGCCCAGAATCAGGTAAACCTGAGTTCAGATTTGGCTTCAGACCCTCACTAGCTTTCTGACCCTCTATGCCTCAGTTTCCCAATATGTAAAATGAAGATAATGGTAAATCACTCCAATATCTTTGCCAATAAGCTTCCAATGGGATCATGGACAGGCAGACATGATTGAAATGACTGAACAATAGTAATAAAATGAGGGAGTTTAACCGGATGATCTCAAAGGTTCTTTAAAGCTCCAGACTAATTATATGAGCCTAATCTTAGCACATGAACTCCTGTCTTCAGTTCTAATTGTCTGATATGATCTTTTTCTAACAACTTGATGATAAACTCCTCCAAGTATTTATCTGTTGGAAAAAAAAAAAAAAAAACAAAACAATGCTCATGTTTGTGTCATGGTTTTAAGGTATATGAGACACTTGATAGAATGTCATTTTTTTTTTACTATAGCTTTTTATTGACAGAACATATGCATGGGTAATTTCTACAACATTATCCCTTGCACTCATTTCTGTTGATAGGATGTCATTTTAACCTATTACAAGCTGTTGGCATTGTGATCATTGGGCACCTGAGGAAACCGAGTCTTTTAGATGCTAAGTGATTTGCTGATGGCTATGCCCTGCTCAGTATTGTGGAGAGATTAACCCAGATCTTTCTGATTCTGTGTCCAATATATGTGTGTGTGTGTGTGTCCTATATATATATATATTATATATATTATATATTATATATATATTATATATATATAATATATATATATATGTATGTATATAATGTGTGTGTCCTATATATAAATAGGTCTAAGTGTGTGTGTGTGTGTGTATACTGTTTTACATATATGCTTTAACTGTAAATATAAATTCTCATGTCCACTAGATCCATGGAAGTTGATACTATTATCATCCTTTGACCCCAGATTATGGACGGTTTAGGAAAGGTTGTTCACATTTGCCCCCAGTCCTTCGGACTGTGATGAACAGGGCCCCTTCTTAGCTTCCACACACAAACCGCACAGCTGATGCAGCACAGAGAGATAAAGGGACTTCTCCAGGCCACAGAGCCAGGAAGTTGGAGCAGAATTCAAAACCACACTTTTCTGATCCCAGGCCATACTGCCTCTCATATATAGAGGAGCTAGCCAAAGAAATGGTCCGAACCCCAAAGGAGCAGCAACCTCCAGGCAAAAAGATTACTGTGGTACATGAAAAATAGCTTTTTAATTTTAAAGGCTCCTTGGGCCCTTCATCCCCCTTCCCCCATCCAGCCACTCCATCCCTTTAAGGCCGATTAGGGTTCTGCTTTCCAGACCCCAGTCTTGCCAAGAGCCCAAAGCTCTGTGACATGGACTCCCTCTGCTGGCCTGCTGACTGCTTAACAGCAAGCATAGAACTAACTAGCCAGAGTTTGGCCGTTGGGACACAGAGCAGGGGATGGGGACTGGGAGGAAATCTTCTAGTCAAACTGATCTCAATTTACAGAAGTGAAACGGAGGCAGGTCCTCAGCCTCCAAAGTCAGGGCTTCTCCCATGAGACCTATTTACTTTAATTGGGAGAAGTATCAAGTTTCAGATCTAGGAGTTTTGGATCCTTCGCTTCCGACTCAGGAAGACTACCCTGGTCACTTCATCTCCACATCCAAGCTATAGGTGTCAATCTGGGTTATTAGATGGAGTTTTCTTAACAGGAGTTCCCTATTTTGATAAAAAGAGATCAGGACATGGTATCTCCTGCTGCTGGAACTCTGTCTTCCCAGAAATCAGCTGGAGTCAGGATCACTAAGCGTCTTTATTCCTGATCTTTTACAGTCAAGGTCAGGGGGTTAGGCCTAGAAACCTCACACACTCCTTCCTCCCTCAAACTCCAGGAGAGACTGAGTCTGCGTCTGCGTCTCACTTCCTCTTCCTCCTCCTCCCACACACATCACTCCCCCCTCTTTGTCCCACCAATCAAGCCGCACAGAACAGCTGGGGAGGGTCAGCCTTCAAACAAGTTAATAGGGAACTGTCCAATTGGCAATTAGTCTCACATGCTCCATTATCCAAGTGCCTTGCTCAGTTCTAGCCCTTTGCATCCTGCCTGTGATGTGCTGCAGAATCTTTGAGCTCAGGAGGTCTTGGTTAGTAATAATATCTGCCAGGGGAGACATGACCTACATTTTCATCCCCTTCCTATATTTCCCTTCAGAAAAGGACTATGTCCCATGATCTGTCTTCCTGGGCCAATGTAGTCATGAGCCTTTTTCAGATGGCAGCTGCCTTCCAGCATCAGGCTTGTTTATATTGTTGTGGTGATTGTGTGTTTGTTCTCCTGCTTCTTTCTACGCTCTTCATCAGTTCATATAGTCTTCCTATGTTCCTCTAAATTCCTTAATTTGTCATTTCCTTTGTTTAGTCATATTCCATTACATTCATATAAAAATGTCCCCAATCAATGACCTTTGTACAGCATTTTTATTTAAAAAAATATTTTTGCCAATATTCTGGTCCCCACAGGATCTGTATTTTTATCTTTGATCTCTTTGGAGGAATATACTTAGTAACAAAACTCCAAAGTCAGATGAAGTAAGTAGTTAATTAACTTTTTTCACATAATTTCAATTTTGTTTCCAGAATAATCAGTTCACAACTCTAACAACATGTGACTTGTAACATGTAACATGTAAGCCTCTCCAGTTTACATCTGGTTTATTTTAAGAGATAATTTGTCCAAAAAGTGTATCCAGAAAACTTTTTTCTTCAAAACCTCTCCTCTTCCAAAGGTTCTTCTGAATAGTTGGAGTCTTTTTATATAATAAGGTCATGGAGCTATAGTTTAAGTGAATACGCTAACCAACAATATGAATTATTGGTCTTCCAAAGCAACTTCCTATTTTGTCTTTGTTGTCCTTGTTCTAATTAAGAGACCGACACCCTTGCCTCTAATTGGATCTTTTCACGGATGAAACTATGACTGTATAGAAGCTTTGTGGCTAATAATGCAGCTCTTGGGAGCCAACAGGCTTCTTTCCTTTACGCCTTCAATAGAATCTGAAGTTGAGTATTCCTGGCAATGAGTGTCATTGAACAATAATGATGATGATGATGATGATGATGATGATGATGATGATGATGATGATAGCTAATATTTATGTAGGTTTTAAATTTTGCAAAGTACAACATATATGTTGCATATATATGTATTAAGCACCAAATTTATCATCAAAGTTGTTTTAAGAATTGATTTAAGAGCACATAAAAGTTCTAATTTCAGAGCTATAATAAGGGCAGGCCCTCTGGACTTTTCCCGTGGCTGTAAATTAAGAGGAAACCCACAGCAACATTCAAGGATGTGTTTCCTCCACTTCCACCTCTTCCCTTTTATACCCCACCAAGGATGGTAGCCTTGACCTAGACCTGTTGTGGATAAGAAACTTTAGAAGTCTAAATTGCACCCAGAAGTGCTTATACCCCAGCTAGCTCCATTTGTTGGTGTACTTGATTCATATTCAAGTTTTCATGACCTCATTTAGGGTTTTCTTAGTTTACCATTTCCTTCTCTGGCTCATTTTACAAATGAGGAAACTAAGGCAAACAGGAGTCTTTTTGGTAACTATTTGAGTCTATATTTGAATTAAGGAAAATGAGTTTTCCTGACTCCAGACCCAGTGCTCTTTCCACTGTGTCGTCCAGCCAGCCCCAAAGTCATGGTTGGTTACAATTTGCTATTTTTTATTTAATGTAATTCCCCTCAGTACTCAGATGGACACTGGGATCCAGTGAATTTCAGTGCCCCAGAGAGCTCTCTGAAAAAGTAGAATAAAAAATTAGGAAACAGGCTTTGGTCAAATTTGAATGCCCAGGTGTGACCTCTTTGGGTTAATCTTCTTATTTGTAGGCGGTGACAGCAGAGGATGTTGACGTGGTCCCTGCAGCTGCTGGAGCCCCAGTGGGGGCTGCAGAGGGAGCCCTAGAGGCTGTCACAGAAGGAGAAGCCCTCCCCTTGGGTGAAGGAGAGAGTCTTGTTGAGACCCAAGCTGTTACAGAGACCGCGGAGACCACTGAAAGTGACAGAACTGGGACAGAAGGAGTGGAAGCAGCTGGAACCCAGGTAAAGGCCCTGGTGGAAAATGGCGGCTCCATGAGGGCAGACATAGTAGCGTGTGTTACAAAATGGCAAACATATCTGCGGATGCTGAAATGGTGTGTTTCTGTTCCAGGTTATAAGCCTGAAGGGTCAAGCCAAAGAGTAGTTGCTAATGATCCGGTGTCACCAGGGCATGTCTTACCTGAGACCTGGCTTGTCCCTGTGCTGTTTCACATTTTATCAATGGCTTGGATGAGGCCATAGATGGAATAGTCATCAAATTTTCTAAAGAGACAGATCTGGGAGTCATAACTAGCCTAGAGTGTGACAGAATCAGGATCCCAAACTATCTTATCGGGATAGGGCAAAGGCCAACAAAGGTCAATTTCAACCTGCTGCCCATTTTGTTTTGTTTTTGAATAATTGCATCTTAAAATATTAAAAACTATTCTTAGCTGGAGGGTCATACAAAAAAAAAGCAGCTGGTCAGATTTGGTCCATGGTCAGTATTTTTGTGGACTAGAACATTGGGCTGAAATCAATAAAGATTGTTGTCAATTCTTGCACTTAGGTACCTTTTGTCGTCACTATTGATTTTATCTGCAGGGAGTATAGGGAGCTCCTGGAAAGAAACTCCTTCATCCCCTGTAAAGACTTTCCCTGCAACTTCTGATATTACATAATTGTCTGGGAGTACTAAGAGGCTAATGACTCTCCCAGGGTCATTCAACCAATATGTATAAGAGAGAATTTGGAACTAAGCTTTCCTATCACTGAAACCAGTTTTCTGTCCACTAGATCCCTTTGACTTTCTTCTCTGGTACTACATAGGAGGGATTTAGAAGTGCTTGATAGATGAGGAAATGAATAATACTAATAGGTAATATTTAAATTTTGCCAACTATGTGCCAGGAATTGTGATAAGGGTTTTGCAAATGTTTTCTCATTCAATTTTCACAACAATCCTGGGAGGTAGATCCTGTTATTATCCCCATTTTACAGATGAGGAAAATGAGACAAACAGAGGTCAAGGGACTTGCCCAAGATCACAGATAATCTAGTAAAAGTCTGGGGTTGGTTTTAGACTCAGTTCTTCCTATTCTAGGCAGTACTTTAGTGGGAAAAGAAGGAAGGAAGGAAGGAAGGAAGGAAGGAAGGAAGGAAGGAAGGAAGGAAGGAAGGAAGGAAGGGAGGAAGGGAGGAAGGGAGGAAGGGAGGAAGGGAGGAAGGGAGGAAGGGAGGAAGGGAGGAAGGGAGGAAGGGAGGAAGGGAGGAAGGGAGGAAGGGAGGAAGGGAGGAAGGGAGGAAGGGAGGAAGGGAGGAAGGGAGGAAGGGAGGAAGGAGGAAGGGAGGAAGGAAAAAGGGAGGAAGGAAGGAAGGAAGGAAGGAAGGAAGGAAGGAAGGAAGGAAGGAAGGAAGGAAGGAAGGAAGGCAAGGAAGGGAGGGAGGGAGGGAAGGAAGGAGGAAGGAAGGAGGAAGGAAGGAAGAAAGAAGCTGCTATCTTCATTAACCCTTGATCTAAACCAATTTTCTTCTTCAGAAGAGGAGAGAGTTAAATTGATCATGAGAACTGACTTTAGAATTTGATAGTCTATCATTTGGAAGAAAGATTCGAATTATTCTTCTTTTTTCAGGAGAGGACTAGAAGAAGTTGCAAAAGTTGCTTTCAATTCCATGAAAGAAAAAAAAATCACAGTGAACATGAGTGGAATGGATCTTCTCTGGAGATTGTAGTTCACCCTCTGGGAGACCACCCCATTGGGGATATAGAAAAGGGAATTCTGGTTCAAAGTAAAAGTAAAATCAGTGGCCTCTGAGGCTTCTCCTTGAACCCTGGACATTCTACTATTAATGTTTATTGAAATGCATTTTTCTTCTAGTTAAGTGACAGTTTGGAGAATTTCTAAGTAAATTGTCTTCTTCAGGAGAAAATCATTCCTTCAGTTGTCATTGAGCCTGCATCCAACCATGAAGGGGAAGATGAGCACGAGGATGAGCTTGGGATGGCTGGAGAGGTCAAAGAGGCAAGAGAAGACATTTCTGCCCAGGATGATTCCAGTGAGACCCCGGCACTGGCCAGTGACCAGAAGCCACTGGAGGATGCTCAGCCTGCAGCTCCTGGTGGAGTCTCTCCCCTCCCATCCAGTGGTGAAGCTGCACTAGTCCCTCCGGGCTTCCTCTATAAGGTGAGGTGGTTCCCCCATCATACAGTCATTTAGGGTGAGTGCCAGTGACAGCAGGAGCATTGCTCTGGTTCTCAGTATCTGTTCCCGCCCACTTGAGCTCAGAAGTGACCTGGGCGGTCCTCAAAGCTACGATTCCTTCCCTCCTTGCCTCCCGGATCTTTGAATATCCTTAACTTCCTTCAAGGCACTGCTAAGCTGCCCCTTTTCTTGACCTCTCCAGTTATCAGATCTCTTCCCTGTAGCCCCTCAAATTATTTTACACGTTCTTCCTATATATTTTATACCTACTCATTTCTATACATGTTATTTCTACCAATGAAATATGAACTTCTTGAGGGCAGGTCATTTTTTAATCTACAATGCCTAACAGAATGAATGGATGGATGGATGGATGGATGGATGGAGAAATGGAGAAACTCAGAGAAAATCTTAGAATCCCTAACTTGAAGAGACCATAGGGTCCAGTGGCCCGACTCTCTCATTTTACAGATGAGCAGACTGAGGCTGAGAGCAGATTTGCTCAGGGTCACAAAGCTAATTAGCATGGGAAGCATAGACACAACCTAGTTGTAACTCACTTCTTGACTCCAAGCCCAGTGATCTCTCCACTCTGTCACCTAGGTGCCTCCACCAGATAGCTAGACTCTTTCATTTTATTTATAAGTTAACCAAGTCCATCCTGAAAATTGGCTTGCCCCAAACCCCAGAGCAAAAAGGATCAAATGCAGATTTCCTAACACTCAAACTAAAGCTGGTGCTGATTTTGCAGATACTTACCATGTGCTAGGGTTGAAAGAAAGCGTAGCTAAGTCATTGTCTCTGCCCTCATGCAGTTTATAACCTAGTACATGAAGGTGAAGTACCTTGGATTATAAAATGCAAATTACTGACCCTAACTGATGCCTTGAATTATAATTTTCAGGAACCAGACTTGAATATTGAAGCACATGCTGAGATGACCTTTGGATAGTCAATAAATCTTGATCATTCAAACTGTCCCAGCTGAGGGCCAGGACTCTGTTGTCTCCCTCCTCCATGAACTGCATTTGCTATGGGCTGGTCTTCAATTTTGCATTTATTTGTTTTAAATAGCACTTTGAAGGCTGCATGGGTTACAGTGACTCAGCAAAGAAAGTACCATAGGTATTACTATACCCATTTTACAGATCAAGAGACCAAGGCTCAATGATTTGCCTAGATTCCCATAGTTCCTCCTGAGAGTCAAAGGAAGAATTGGACCCCAATCTCCTGGACCAGTGGGCTGTGGATTTTTCAGAGAATGTACTAAGGAGGGTTGGGTTTTTACTTTTTAGCTCTCCTCTCTATGCTGGCCTGATGGTCTTTCATCTCATCTCTTCAGGTGGAAGTGCTCCATGATTTTGAGGCAGCTAATTCTGATGAGCTTAACCTGAAGCGCGGTGATGTGGTCCTGGTGATACCGGCAGAAGCAGAGGCTGAGCAGGTAAAGCCTAGGCTGAACACCTTGGTGCCTTTCCTCAATTTTCCAATCCTCCTCCCATGGTTATGGCTCTTTTCCATCCCCAGATATTTTTGTCCAGGGACTAGATGTCTTCCTGTCCTGGAGAGTTCATGCATTTGGCCATGGGCTAGAGTGACTGAGGGACCTCAGAAGGCCCCTTTCAGTTGAATTCTAAAAAGAGGCTCCTTTTGCTTGGCTTTGGGGACTGAAAGGAGAGCAGTGGGTAAATGTGACAGAAAGCTGGGCTCCAGTTCCCTCATATAAAACACTTCCTGCTCATTAAGCCCGTCCAGAAGTAGAAAGGACTGTCTTGGGTCTTATCACAGGAAGTCTTCCAGGAGAGACTGGATGGCTGCATTACAGAAATTCTGCAGAAGAGCCCGGTCAGCATCTTAGGGACGGACCCCTTCCAGCTCAGAAATCCTAGGATTCTCTAAGGGACCATTTTGACTTGTGTTTGCTGCTTTAAGTGACCACTGGGATTCTTAAACTCATATACTTAGCAGCCAAAGGGACTTCAGAGACCATCTAGACCAGTTCCCTCATCTGAAAGTTGAGGAAACTGAGGCCCCAAGAAAAAAAAAGTGATTTGAGCTAAGATTTGCACCCAAATCCTCTGATTCCAGATAGCCTGCTCTCTTTGCCTCCCTCTGTCTCTTAGAAAGGGAGCTTCTTTGCAGAAGTTTCTTTTGCTTCCTCTTGGAACCGGTTTCTTAGTTCTCCACCCTATATTCATCTTTTATGTATTACGATGGCTAATGCTTCTCACATCTCCCCCTTTATAAGCCAGTTATGAGTATTTATTGGCAAGAATCAATTGAAAACATATTTATGCCAGACCTGACCTTTCCTCATTCAAATCCCTTCAAGAGAAATCCTTAACCTTGGCCACCTTCCTTTATTTATTATTCTCACGAGCTTCGATGGAATTAAATGTGGGCATTTGTGAGAAGAATGGACCTCTTATATACTTAGGAGAAGTGGTCAAAATGCTTCCTCTATCATCTATCTATTCAAAGCACATCTTAGTCCTTTATGTGGATGACATCATCATTTCCAGAAGGGTGTTTTTCTCATCAACTAGGATATTATTCATTATTTTATTGAGTCTTTTAATTTCCATGCTTCTTTTCCCCCTTCTTCAAAATTTGCCTAAGGGCTTCTATTTCTTGTCTATTGGGCTACTGCTCAATATTTATATGTTTATATGTTCCTAACATCAGGGATGCAAATGGATGAAGCTTTCTGTGCTCTTACTTTTAATGTCCTTGGGCTATGTGGGGCACAGACTCAGATTAAATCTGCTCCCACACTAGCCCAAACTGATTCATCTTCCTTTGAGGATTCAAGGAGTATCAATATTGCCCAGGAGCTAAAACGTCTCCCAATAGGTTCCCTTTCATCTTCCACAACCAAATCATCCTCAGCTGCACAAAGTCCTTTGAAGCCACAGCCAGAAGTTTTCCCAATAAACCACTACGCTGTAGAGTTTAGAACATGAAGGGACCAATAAGGGCACTTGTCCAACCCCTTTGATTCCCCTTTGTCTAGTCTGTTTGATAGACCTATCTTGACTTTTTTAACCAAGACCAGAAGTTTTGAAAACTGCTGCTTCACAATATACTTTGAAGTCAGGAAGTGCTCTTCCTCCTTCATCACTCCTATCTTTTTTTAAAAAATCATTTTCCTTGATAGAGATAGAGCGCAAAAGCTTTTCAAAAAAGAATTTTATTATTATTTTATTAAGTTCTATGAAGTAGTCCTTTAGTAATATGATTGATAGGGTATTTATATTAAGTTTGATAGTATAGCCATTTTTATTATATTGGCACAGCCTAGCCATGAACACTGAGTATTTCTCTATTTAGATTATTAATTATTCACATTAATTATAAGCTAATTACATATTAATAACTTGTGATTTAATTTATTCAAGTCTCTTGTGTGCTTTGATAGGTTGATCCCCAGATGTGTTATGCATTTTGTAGTTATTTGGAATGAGATTTCCCTTTCTTTTGTTGCATTTTGTATTTTGCTATTATTATGTAGAAACACATTCATTTTTGTAATGAGAAATGTTGATGAAGTTACACATTGGCTTTGAAGTTACTAGTCAGTGTTTCCTTAAATGTGTGGTTGTTTCCCCCTAGAAGAGTGCAAGTCCCATGAGAGCAGGGATGGTTCTGTTTCTCTTTGTATCGCCACAAAATAGTGTAAGGCTTGGCACATAAAAGGAGCTTTTAAAATGTTGAATTGATCTGTTCATATAAAGCCATACAAGGGAATCTTCTTTCTCCTCCTCCTCTTCTTCCTCCTTTTCATTATCATCATCATCACCACCATCTTTCTCTACATGCAATGGAGGGATCCCTGACAGAAGTCAGTGGACATGAGTTCAAATCTTTCCTCTGATGCTCACTCAACCTCCCCAGCTCTTAGTTACCTCAGGATAAAGTGAAGGGCCTGGACTACCCAGCTGTTGGGGTTCCTCCCACATCTAGATCTCTTGCTCCCCTCCAATGTTCAACACGGTGATCCTGAGAAAGCTTGTCCTTTCCCTTGCAGGATGCAGGCTGGCTCAATGGCGTGAAGGAATCGGACTGGCTCCAGTACAGAGACCTGGACACCTACAAAGGCCTCTTCCCAGAGAACTTCACCCATCGCCTGGATTAGTCACCCCCTCTCCCCGGCCCTCTGGGGCCGAGGTGAAGCTGCTCTGTAGAGAGCTTGGCCAATGGCTTTCCAAACCGACGGGAAGATGAGGAGCCCGCTTGGGGGGCTCCACCGCTAACGCTTTACAGACTGGTGTCCCGCAAAGCCGGGGGAGACATATTCAAGGAGCATGTGTTGAAAAAAAAAGTTAAATTAAGTCAAATTTTAAAAAGTCAAGTGAACTCCTCCGAAGCAGCCAAGGAGGCCGTCCTCCTTCGTTCTGTCTGTGACAACGGGTTTGTTTGTGCTTTCTCTGAGCTATGGTGAATCCCGTACTTGATCCCTCCCCATAAAGTCTCAATTAGCTTCCTCAAGACCAGAACCTTAATTTCTCTGCACTAAGTGTATTGTATTGAGCTGCTGTGCTGCAGAAAGTTTGATAAATAATCTTGTGGTGAGGCACAGTCCTCCTTCCCTCTCCTCCTCCTTCCTTCCCCTTCTACTTTCCCCTTTCCTCTTCCTTCTTTTTCCCCCTCTTTTTCTCTCTCTTTCCAAATTTCTCTCCTCATTCTCTTTGTCTCTCTCTCCCTCCTATTTCTCTCTCTCTCTTCTATCTCTCTCACTGAGTCTCAATTCTTTCCTCCCTCTGTCTCTCCTCTCTCTTTCTGTCTCTGTCTGTCTCTGTTTCTCTGTCTCTCCTCTTTCTCTCCCTGTCTTGGTCTGTCTCTTGGTCTATTTCTCCATGTCTCTCCCTCTCTTTCTCTCTGTCTCTCTCTTTCTCAGTTTCTTTTTTTCTCTTTCTCTCTCTCTTTCTGTCTCTCTCTCCCCATTCCTCCCTTCCTCCCTCCTTCTCCCATTTTCCTCCCTCTCTTCCTTCTTCTCTCCCTTCTTCCTTTTCCCTCTCCTCTCTCTCCCTCCTCCTCCTCCTTTGTCTCCCTTTTGCTCTGGGTTGTCTTTGTTTAAATCTTAACTGCTGCAAATATTTTCAGTGTTCTTTTCTGCCATATCTCTCTATCTCATATATCTCCAAGCCCATTAAGCCCTCCGATGCAGCCAGAGATCGCAGGCCCTCTGTGCACACTTGCAGCCCCATAGGCCTCCCCGCCTCCTTAGTCCAGCCTCTCCTTCGGTTCTGTACCTCGGTGTGTCATGGGGACGCGTAGTGCTCTTATCCTGTCTGGCATTACAGTCCATGGTTTTGTTTCCCGAGCAAAACCCGCAGCCCTGTTGCCAAAGCATGGGACGGCGTCTCTGTGTGTATAATGTGCACTTTTCCCAGTGAGATGATGAACAGTGATTTTAAAGCTGCAAAAGAATCTGACATCAGTGACTTCTGTTGCTGAGGATGAGTGAGTAAAATGTTCCTTATCACTAATGTGACATAAAAGAGTATACTTTTGTATGAGATTGGCTGAAAGATGGGGGAAAGAACCTATCCCCAAACACACCTCCATGAAAAGGAAATCCCCCATTTACTTTCACTCCTTATATTTATGCAGCTCGCCTTCACAGATCCTTTAAACAAATTCAATGATATATCGTGTATCCAGAAGTCATCTGTAACGATTACGTTTTTCAGTGTTGTGTCATTCCAAATAAACCTTTGATCCTCCACCCATGAGCTGAGTTCCTCTCGAGGAGCGGCGTTTCTGAAAGGTTGGTTCGGTCTGGAAGTCAGAGTGTGGGGAAAATGGAAAATTTCCATTTTACAGATTAAGAGCTTGAGATTTGGAGAGGTTAAGGGACATACCCAGGGTGTTATGTGTCTGACTGCAGATCCAGAAGGTAAATAATGACTTGCTCAGAGTTAGTAGGGGCACCAGAACCAGAATTCTGGCCTCCTGCTTTCCAGGACAGGATTCTCCAAAGTGGGGGACAGAGGAAAGGGTAGAAGGGGGTGTGAATTCAGAATGAAAGGACCTGGCTCTGATCCTGCTTCTGCCTCTATGTGACCTTAGACTCAATTTCCTTATCTATCAAAGGAGGAGATTGGAGTAGATGACCTCTTAGGCCCTTCCAGCTCTAAATCTATAGCCTTAGGAGTTGGTAACATCGGAAGCAGGGGCCTCTCAATCCTGCTCCCTAAGGCACACACCAGAAAAATGAAAGCCCACAGAAGTTTTTGGTTGGCAGATGATTAGGCCTTCTCTCTCCTTCCTAACAGCTCTTAACAGCAGTGAGATGACAGCCCCTGAGGAAGGGCCCTGTCCAGAGTTCCACTAGTGAGCACCAAGTCTGGATACTAGTGGCAAGTCCAGGTTTACAGCCTTCATAATCAGCAATTCCTTTTCCCAGCAGCCTCACTCACGACCATATTTCTTCCTGGCATTTTTATGTCACTGTGTCTATAGATGAATAGATCAAAGAAATAGGAAAGTCAGTTAGTGGGTCCATTGTCTGCAGGAGATAATTCTTCACCCAAGCAAAGGGACTTTTTGGTGATTGAGTATGTATTAATCTCCCAGAACTCTCTCCACGATATATGGTGGCCAAGGCTCCGTATTTGCCACATGTTTGCTTTGTATATGCTCCTGATTCATGGTTAAAACTCCCCCGTGCAAAGCTACTGACTCCCATACTTTATGGAGCTCAAGGAAATAGTTATTATTAGGGTCAATTTTTTTCCTGGAACTAATTTATGACAAAGCTATGGCATCACATATGACAAGAAGAAAAAGGGATAATAATATGGCACACATAACAACATAATTTCTTCTGCATAAAATGGAATTAAGAAAGATTTAGGGTCTGAAGTAATACTGTGAATATTAAAAACCAGTATTGAAAAATTGGCCAGGGAAAGTGGAGCCAAGATGGCAGAGCAAAAGCATAAGCAGGGACTTACCTGAGCTCTCCACCAAAATACCCCCAAATACCTTTAAGTAGTGACTATAAAATTCTAAAGTATCAGAAAAAGATGAAATTAAAATATCTTATAGGTCAAGGTAACTTAGAAGGCTGGCAAGAAAGGTCTATTTCCCCAAGGTGAGAATGGAGTGCAATCCAGCACAGATTGTGCTGGCACAGACCTGGGCCCAGCAAACCAGGAACAGGCATCCAAGTGACTGGATCAGTGACAGCAGTGGTAGTTTCCTACTTCTCAGCCCACAGACAACAAGGGGATATGACAGTTGGTCAAAAGGAGATTGATGGGGGTCCCTTTGCTGACACCAAGGGCCTATAGTTGGATCAAGGTCACTTACCTAGATCTCAGTAACAGTGCAAGGAGGAGCACAAGCGTATCAAATGAAGCAGTGGAGTAGGGACCCTAGTCATAATTTCATGGTTGAGAAGAGTGTTCATAGTCACTCATAGACCAGTGTGCATTACAGTGAACATACATCTTCTTAGATCATACTGCCTTTAAAGGATCAAAAACTTCCAGGTCCCCAGAATTATCTCTGAAAATAGCTACATAAAAAAACTGAGGCTTGCTCCCTCCACTTGGAAAGCAGAGCCCCACTTTAGCATAGAGTTAAAAGCCAAGAAATAGGCTGTGAAATGAGCAAACAAAACATATGATCATAGAAAGCCAAACATTCAGAAGAAGACAACAAAGTCAAAACTCCTTCATCCAAAGCCCCAAAGAAAAATGTGAATTGGTTTCAGTCCAGAGAAAAGCTCCAAAAACAATTTTAAAATCAGGGAAGAGAGATAGAGAAAAAATTAGGAAGGGGAATGACAGTGATGCAAGAAAAATCATGAAAAAGGTGTCAAGAGTTTGGTAAAGGATGCACAAAAAATACTGAAGCAAATTATTCCCAAAGGACTATCAAAGTGTGCATTCTCTGTGATCCAGCAGTATACCTACTGGGGCTGTATCCCAAAAAGATCATAAAAGAGGTAAAAGGACTCACATGTGCAAAAATGTTTGTGGCAGACCTTTTGTGGTGGCAAGGAACTGGAAACGGAGTGGACGTCCATCAGTTGAAGAATGACTAATAAGTTATGGTACATGAATGCTATGGAATATTATTGTTCTATAAGAAATGATTAGCAGGAGGATTTCAGAGAGGCCTGGAGAGGCTCACAGGAACTGATGCTGAGTGATGTTAGAAGCCCAAGAGAACATTGTACACAGTAACAAGATTATTTGATGATCAGTGATGGACTTGGCTCTTTTCTACAATGAGATGATTCAAGACAATTCCAATAGACTTGGGATGGAAAGTACCAAGGGCTTCCAGAGAAAGAATGGACACTGAATGTGGATCAAAATATTATTTTCACCATCTTTGGTTGTTATTGTTGTTTGGTTTTTTGCTTGTTGTTTTCTTTCTCATTTTTTCCCCATTGTGATCTGATTTTTCTTGCCCAGAATGACAGATATGAAAATATGTTTAGAAGAATTGCACATGATTAACCTATGTCAGATTACTTGCTGTCTTCAGGATAGAGGAGGGAGGAAGATAGGAAGAAAAAAATTTAAAGTCTTTGTAAAGACAAATGTTAAAACAATCTTTGCTGGGGCAGCTAGGTGGCACAGTGGATAGAGCACCAGCCCTGAAGTCAGGAAGATCTGAGTTCAAATCTGACCTCAGACACTTAATGCTTCCTAGCTGTGTGACCCTGGGCAAGTCATTTAACTCCAATTCCCTCAGGGGGAAAAAACTATCTTTGCATGTATTGGGAAAAATAAAATTACTCTTAGGAAAAATACTGAAAAAAAATCATAGGTTAAATAACAGTGGCACAATCCAATGAAGAGAAAAGTGCCTTGAGAATCAGATTTGGCCAAATGGAAAAGCTTGTACTAAAGCTCACTGGAGAGAATAATCCCTTAAAAGTTAGGATTAGGCAAATGGAAGCTAATTACTTTATGAAGCATCAAGAAACAATCAAACATAATCAAAAGAATTAAAAAATAGAAGAAAATATGAAACATCTCATTGAAAAAACTGACATAGAAAATAGATCCAGGAGAGAGAATTTTAAAATTTTTGGACTACCTGTAAGTCATGATCAAAAGAAGAACCCAGATATCATCTTCCATATTAGGGGAAACTGCCCTGATATTCTAGAACCAGGGTATAAAATAAAAATTCAAAGAATCCTCCAATTTCCACCTGAAGTTAAATACCCAGGAATGTTACAGCTGAACCCCAGGTCAAGGAGAGAATACTGAAAGAAACCAAAAAGAAACAATTCAAGTATTGTGGAGCTACAGTCAGGAAAGCATAAAATTTAGAAGCTTCCACATGAATGTATCAGATATCAGATAGCTTGGAATATGGCATTCTAGAGGGCAAAGGAGTGAAGATTATAACCAAGGATCATCTACTCAACAAAACTGAGTATAATCCTTCAGGATGCAAAATACATATTCAATGAAATAGAGGGCTTTCAAACATTTCTGACGAAAAGACCAGAGCTGAATAAAAATAATGACTTTCAAATATAAGATGAAAAATAAGGATAAAAAGATAAACAGGAAAGCAAAATTATAAGGTATTTGTTAAGGTTAAATTGTTTATATTCTTACTTGGGAAAATGATATTTATAACTTCGGAAAACTTTCTCATTCAGGCAGTTAGAAGGAATCTACATACAAAAAAAGTAGTGCAACTATGCCCAAAGGGCTATAAAATCCATGCCCTTTGATCAAGAAATATGACTTCTAGGTCTGGATCCCAAAGAAATTAAAAAAAAAAACAAAAAGGAAAAGGATCTATGTGCACAAAAAAAATATTCATCACAACTTTTAGTGGAGGCCAAAAAATGGAAATTAAGTAAATGTCCATCAATTGGGGAAATGACTGAACAAGTTGTTGTATATGATTATGATGGAATGCTATTGTGCTTTAAGAAATAAGGAAGAGGATACTCTCAGAAAAACAGATTTACATGAAGTGATGCAAAATGAATTGAGTAGGATCAGGAGAATGGTGTACATAGTAATAGCAATATTGTATGATGATCTTTTAAAATGAATAGCTTACCTACTCTCGGCAAATACAATGATCCAAGACAATTCTATAGGAGTTATGATGAAAGATGCTGTACATTTCCAGAAAAAGAACAGGTAGAGCATGAATAAATTTAGAACTCAGAATTTGAAAACAAAAAACACCACTTATATAAACTCATGTCCTCATCAAAATGACAGTAGACCAAAAAAAGAATGTTCTTTCCAATGTCATTCATGCAACTCAACAATTGCAAATTGCCCCTGCTATGACTCTGGTTTGTGACCTCCCACACAGAGAATCCATCCAATATGCCAAGGAAGTAAACCTTTCTTGTTAACATTATGAGAATACTGATGTAACATATAGGCTCCTCACCATGTGACCAGCTCATCTTCTTTTTCACTAATATATCCCTTTTTGCCCTTTGTTCCATCTTTCCTTATTATCCCTAGTTTAAGCCCACACCGTCCATTTCCTGGAGAATATTTTCTGAGTCAGCTACAAAACACAAGGAGAATATTTGCCTTAAATAGATAGATCTTGGCTAAAGGGAGAAGTTTGAGTCATTAAAGGAGTTTGGTAATTTTTGTTTTTTAAAAACAATACAGCTATTCTGTTTAAGTCTGAACTCAGCTCCTTCTCAGATCAAATTAAGCCAGCAATTATTTATCAAATTGGTACAATATTCCAAGCACTGTTTTAAGAACTGGGAATATAAATACAAGCTTACATTCTCAATAAGCTTATATTCTAGTGGAAGAAGATAACACAGCTGTCATATCGATATAAACCCACAAACTCATACATGTGTATGTAGATAAATATAATATAAAGTCATAACCTTATTTCAGGGAAGAGAAAGGTATCTCACTTTTAAAAGAAAATTTTAATATAATTATGGGTTATATATATTTATATGAAGCATTGTGTATTCCTTGATGACTGACAAGGTAAGAGAGGTTTCAAAATAAAGAAATATCTATTTAGATGTTGCTTATTATCAGAAAATTTATCCATTTTCCTGAATTATTAAGATATATATATCTTAATAATTCAGGCTATATTTGTATATGTATTTATATCTATATATACATACACACACATACTTACATACAATTTCATACACAAGCTGTTCTGTTGTAACATGACATGCATTCCCAAAACTCAAAAATTTTATCAGTGAGACACAGACAAAAAAAAATAAGGACCTACTAAAAATGGTAGGATGATTTTATACCTGTTAAATAATTAAGATAAATAAAGATTAAGTAGTGATGATATCTGTGGCCTCTGGGTGCTTCTCTGCCTGGACTTTGGTTCCCAGGCAGCCTTTGGCTGGCAAAGGCAGTAACTAAGGCCAATGATGGATGATGGGTGTGAGTGGGACGTTGTTCTGCAGCAGAAGATACATAATAAATATGACATTTTGCCTGATGTTTGTTTATGGAAGTAGGTATTAGAAGGATTGCAGTTGTGAATTATTATTAAGAAATAAAGCTTTCTACTTTCTTGATTTTTCTTACAGAGGAAACTGCACATAAACAAACATATTTCTCATTATGTTCAAATTTTCCCCCAACATCAGTTGCTTTGAACAAACTTGTATTTTCAAAATGAATGTTGTAGCTGAACTAACTATATGTAACCTCAGACAAACATATATGCAATTCATGTTTATATATCTTAATATGGACGGATAGATAGATAGATAGATAGATAGATAGATAGATAGATGATACATGGATAATGTCAGCTAGGTGGTGCAGTGAATAGAGTGGTGGGCCTAGTATCAGGACTCAGGAAGATCTGAATATCTAAGATACTAAGCTTAAATCTTAAAATCCAAGAATCTTAGATACCTACTAGCTGTAGGTCCCTGTTTGCCTCAGTTTCCTCATCTGTAAAATGAGCTGGAGGAAGAAATAAGAAACCAGAATCTTTGCCAAGAAAACCTAAAATGGGGTCATGAAGAATCAGACATGACTGAAATGACTGAACAACATTAATAGGTACATGCATGTATGTGTGCATATAGCATAAATGTATGTAAGTGTGATAAATGAGCACTACGACTTGATCAAAAAAGAAGACGGCCTTTTCATCTAGTGAAAACCTTCTTTGGAATAATTCATGTGCTCTAATAAGTTCTTCCCAATGTCAAAGCAAAGTGAGGAAGATCCTTCATATATTGGGTTCCTCCTTCCACCTCATGGAGAATTTATGTGAGACCTTAACCTGGAGCTGTCCAAGGTAGATGAATAGGGAAGAACTACAATCTCTGTTCCACATGAGGAAGATCAATTCATTTGAATATCTGAGCAGTCAAATAGAAAGATTCAATGGGATCAGTTTCTGATTATATTGAATGAGATCTCCAAAGGTCACCACTACCATCTTCTCTCTCTTGGCTGTTTCCTTGGCTACAAAAACTATAAACAATCTCCTCCTCCTCTAAGGACATCTAAGGACAGGTTCTGCGTTTCCAAGCCCGCAATCCCTACTGCTCAAAGCCTATGTTGCCAAACTAACAATTCTCTTTCCCTTCAAAACTTAGGAAATGCCATCTGATTCCTGACTCCCTTTCTCTACACTCCAAAAGAACACAGTGAGTTGCTGTCTTCATACAAATGGCTCAGTGTTATGTCACAACCCATAAATTTTACAGCCACTCTTCTTATACACTGCCCTCTTTCCTGCTAAACCCTAATTCATTTCATTCAAGACGATGGACTATCTAGATTGAGAGCTGAGAGTATCTTAAAATTCCCAGCCTCCACTTTCATTTGAAAAGGAAGAAACTGTGGCTAATAGAGGTGAATTGGTCTGCTCAGCATCCAGGATTTGCTGAACCAGACTTCCAGCCCACAGGTTGCATTATCGCATGCTTAGTTACCCATAGTGCCTAGCAGCTCAGCATTTTCAAGCAGTCATTTAGGGTATTGTTTGCCAACTCATTATATGGAGCAGGTTGAAGTTCACCTTCCTAAACTGGGATGGCCATGTTATCATGATTTCCATCTCAAACCAACATTCAACCCCACTGCCTTGGCCCACATGCTCTGGAAGGCTAAATCGGTAGAAAGAGAATGAAAGTTTGAGTTTTCTTATGGGTTCCACAAATTCCAGAAAAACTCCAAGACCCTCTCTGAGTTTCTGCAAAAGAAGAGGTCAGTAGGAAAACTTATGTGTTTGAGAGGATGAGAATTGTACAAATACGAGGCACCCAGAACTGGTCACATACCACCTGTGTGAGACATTCAACAGATCACAGAAGGGACTGTGCAGCCCCTCTCACCCCCCAACCATATCCCCAACCATGGTCCCAAGGCTTGAAATCCAGGAGATCTGAGTTAGGGGATGGCAGGGAAAGAAGATGCTCCATACCTCCTATTGAAGCACACCCCTGGAGACTGATCACAAGGTAATTTTAGCTTAAAGTTCTTCCTGATTCGGAGTATACCCTAACGTCCGACCATATGGAAACCAACCAATTGTCAAACATTCATTAAGTGCCTCACTTCCATTTGTTCTCATTTCTGTATCCACTGGATGTAGCCAGCTAGTGAAGTAAATGACAATAAATATCCCTGCAGATTACAGGCAAGCCACCAAGGGTGGCTCTGAGGTTGCACCTGCCTTGCTGGGTTGTGGTCAGGCTCAGTTGAAATCATGTCTCTGTAGTGTTTTGGAAAATGATGTGCTAAAGTGATAGATAATTGTATCCACATGAGAATTAGGCAAGGCTTGTGGGTAGTGTACATAGATATGATCTGAAACCTCAACTCTGCAGGGGAGGGGAGCCAAGAACTGTATCTGAACCATAGGCATGCTAGGTAGGAGGGCCCTGGGAGCACTTCGGAGACTGAGTACTTTTATTCCCATAAAATATCTCCAATCTAGGTGTCTATGGAGTAGGGGTTGAATCTGAGTTTAGATGGAAAACCACTTATCAGGGATATGATATTTTCTCCACCAATCAAAAGCCACAAATCCTATCATATATACATCTACCGTCTCCTCCTCCTCCTCCTCCTCCTCCTCCTCCTCCTCCTCCTCCTCCTCCTCCTCCTCCTCCTCCTCCTCCTCCTCCTCCTCCTCCTCCTCCTCCTCCTCCTCCTCCTCCTCCTCCTCCTCCTCCTCCTCCTCCTCCTCCTCCTCCTCCTCCTCCTCCTCCTCCTCCTCCTCCTCCTCCTCCTCCTTCTTCTTCTTCTTCTTCTTCTTCTTCTTCTTCTTCTTCTTCTTCTTCTTCTTCTTCTTCTTCTTCTTCTTCTTCTTCTTCTTTCTTCTTCTTTCTTCTTCTTCTTCCTTTATTTCTTTTTGCTACTGCTATTGCTGCTGCTTCCTCTTCTTTTTCTTCTTCTCCTCATTATTATTTATTCATTTCCACTTATATCTGATTCTTTGTGATCCCGTGTATGATTTTCTTGGCAAGGATACTTGAATAGTTTGCTATTTCTTTTCTAATTCATTTTATAGATGAGAAAACTGAGGCAAACTGGGTTGTGACTTACTTAAAAAAAACCACAACTAAGTGTCCGAGGCCTGAAGTGAATGAGCAAGATGAGATTCCTGACTCCAAGCCTACACTACAGCACCACCTGGCTGCCATAGCAGGCAAAAAGTTATGGGTGGAAGCTTGGTTACAATAGAGATACCCACTATTTTCACAAACATTATCATTGCCTATTGATAGGTGTTCTGATGCACTGGCTAGAGAGCCAGTCTCCAAACCAAGAAGACAGGGTTCAAGTATCACCTCTAATATTGCCCATGTATCTATTCACCTCTCTGGGTTTCAGTTTCCTCATCTGTAAAATGAGAAGAAGAATTGTTTATGTTCTACCCACCTCTCAGGATAGTTGTGAAGAATGTATTTGTAAATCTTAATTTATATGCCAACGAAATACCAGTTATTTATGTAATTTCTAGGATGTTTGAAAGATGTGGGAGAGAAATACAAGGTTCTGAGCCTCTCGGTACAAGCTTGAGTCTCCATTATAATCGTCCTCTGCTGGAGAATGGACAGAGAATTTCAGAAGTAAGCAACAGAAAAGAGTTGTTGAATTGTGGCCTGTGGATTCTCTTGCCTCTGAATGGTTGTCGTGGTTGTCGTGTACTCAGTCTTGTGCCAGAGACAGATCTAAAGAGAAAGAAGACCCTATCTCTACTCTGAAGAAATGTTTAATCTAGAAGGAGAATGAAGATATGCATTTAAATAATTTTAATGTGACATAAAAAAGATGACTGGCCCACAAGGGAGGTACCCCAAAATACCAGGAGAGAGCAAAAGCAGCCAGATCCCTTCTAGCAAGGGAAAGATCCTCCCTTCTTCCCTCCCTACCTTCCTTCCTTCTTTCCTTCCTTCCTCCCTCCCTCCCTTCCTTTCTTCCTTCCTTCCTTCCCTCCTTCCCTCCTTCCTTCCCTTCCTCCCTCTTTCCCTTACTCTCTCCCTCCCTCTCTCTGTCACTTCCTCTCTCCCTCCCTCTCTCTTTCACTTCCTCTCTCCCTCTTTCCCTCCCTTATTCCTTCCCTTCCACTCTCCCTTCCTACTTTCCTTCCCTCCCTCCTTCCCTCCCTTCTTCCCTCCCTCCTTCCTTTCCTCCCTCTTTCCCTTTCTCTCTCCCTCCCTCTCTCTTTCACTTCCTCTCTCCCTCTTTCTCTTCCTTATTCCTTCCCTTCCTCCTCCCTCCCTCCCTTCCTTCCTTACTTCATTCCTTTTTTCCGTCCTTTTTTCTCCCTCCATATATTGGAGTTTACAAACTACATTGAAACCCAAATTACTGTGATTCTCATTCATTTGCTCTACCATTTGGTTCATAAGTGGTATCATTATTACTTCATTGTTTATGGTACCTTTTATCAATATGTACTTTCCTTTCTTATCTTTCTTAGTAAGATCTATTTTTACTTTTGCTTTATTTGAGATCACAATTGCTACACCTGCTTTTTTTTTTTAACTTTACTTTTTAATTTACTACATAATTTTATTATTTAACATAATAAATTCTAGTCCAGTCTTTTACCTTTACTCTGTATGTGTCTCTTTGTGTCAAATGTGTTTCTTGTAAACAACATATTCAGGATCCTGTTTTTTTAATCCACTATGCTATTCACTTCCCTTTTATGGGAGAGTTCATCCAATTCACATTCACAGTTATGATTACCAGCTCTGTATTTCCCCCCATCCTATATTCTCCTCTGTATATACTTTTGTTTTCTCTTTCCACCCTGTCCTTAGTTGCTGTAATTCTCATTGATTGGCCAACAAAAGATTTTAGTTCAAGCCCATTTGGTCTTTGTTTCATCTTTCTTTGGTTTAGATATTAGATTTATAATTGGCTCATAAAAGAATACTGGTAGACTGATCTCTTTCTCAATTAAAAAAAAATAATTTGTGAAGCTTGAGTACCAACTTTTTACTTAAAAGTTTAATGGAATTCTCCTAATAAAACTATCAGGATCATGAGGTTTTTTTGTTTTGTTTTGTTTTGTTTTGTTTGTTTGTTTGTTTGTTTGTTTTACCTTTGTAGTTCCTGTACTACTAGAGCTGTTTTCTTTTCTGAGGTCTGGTTACTTGAGATCTATATCTGATCTTATGATAGTTTGGGTAATTTATATGTTTGAGGGTATTCTATCTTTTTGTATTCTCAGTTTTGTTAGTATATTATTATGCATGATGTTTTCTGTATATTCTTACTGTTTTTTCTGATTTTGTGTGATTTCATCTTTCTCATTTACTATTTTATTGATTTGATTTTCTGCTCTTCTTTTTAATCAAATTATAAGAGTTTATCAATTTTATCCGTTTTTTCAAAGAACCAACTTTTAGTTTTATTTCATTTCCATAGGATGTTTGTTTATAATTTTTTGATTTCTCCCTTAACTTTTCATTCTCTTCTTTTGTGACTATTTTAGGCTATTTTTTAATTTGTTGGTTTGCTAATTTCTAATCATTTTCATTTTATTAATAATTTTTCTATTTCAATAATATTTGCTTTTGAGGATATAATTTCCCTCCAAAGCCTCCTTTAGCTACATCTTAGAAAATTTATGTTATATCAGAATTATCATTTTCTTTTAAGTATTTATTGTTTATGTGATTTGTTCTTTAATGCACTCATTATTTAAGATTTCACTGTTAAGGCTTTACTTGAAAATGATTTTTGTTTGTGATCTTTGTTGCTATTTATTGAGTTTTGGTTTACAAAGTATTATCTATTTTTGCCTTTATACATTTTTTTCAATATTTCAATGCTCTAGAACATGGTCAACTTTTCTAAAAGCTTCATGTGTCGCTGAAATATATGTATGTTATTATGCTGTGCCATTTAGAAAGCATTGTAATTTCTCCAACAATTTGTTCAGTCCCATATTTTCCTTTTTGTTTATCTTTCTTCTGAACTTATCCAAAACTGAGAAAGGGATATTGAAGCCTCTTTTCATCACTGGGTTATTATCTTTTTGTCTTAAAACTTTGAATGTTTCTTTTATGAATTAGGATGCTAAGGCATTTAATTTTATATGTTTTTTGTTATTGGTTATTGTGTATAGTTCATTTTAGCACAGTATAGTTTCCTTATTTATCACTTTTTTCAATTTTTGTTTTTGCTTTTTCAGATAATATAATTTCAAATGGTGACCTTTTACAAATTCTCTTGATATAGAGTATTTTCCCATTCCTTTGTTTTATTTTGTACATATTTTGTTTTTTAAATGTGATTATTATAAGCAACAAATTATAAAGCTTTGTTTACATTATTCAGTCTGTCTTTTTTATTTTATTGATTGCTTAATATATTCATATCTGAAGTTATAAGCTTCTTCCTTCATTTGTCTTTAATGTTAAGGGTTTTTTTTTCAAGTTATGATTTTCCTCATTTGCCTATAAATATGATATCTTGACCCTATAATTACTTCAATCTCTTTTTTAAGTTGGCAGAGCCCCTCCCTGCTCATACCCCTGATTGTACAGCCACTACTGAGTTCTACACCCTCCCCTGGTTACCTTCTTTTCCCCCTATGTTTGCCTCAAAATCTCTTCTCTTTGCCTATACTCTCCCACTTCCCTGGATGCCAGGTTTTAAGTGCCCTAAACCAATATAAGACAAATAGACTTTCGAAGCACTGAATTCTCTAGGCCACTCTCATTATAAGGTCCCCACTTACAGAGGTCATTTCTCTTTATCCATAAGGTCATTCATCAATGTAATATCCCACCACTACAAAAGTAAGGACTCCTTCCTTTTTCTCCCCTTTATAATTCTTCCTTCTTCCTCTTCACCTATTCCTCTATAAGTTTTTCTCTTTCTGAGACCACAGAGGTCATCTTGCCCTCAATGGATCTTGATTTGACCCTAGAACATCATTCCATTTTTCCTTCTTCTGCTTTATGTACCCACCCATGTTGTAATGGATCCCCCCCAAAAAAAGTCCACTTATTCACCTATACGTTATCAAATTTGCTGCTGTCACTCTGTTGCTGTTGTTGTTTTTGCCTATTGAATTTATTTACAATTCCTCATCCTCTTTGTTCTATTTTTCTTGCTAAAAACATTTTGATTTCTTTGTTATTTTTGAACATCCATCTTCCTGTGATGTTCAGATTTGGAGGAGAGGTCACCCTCAGTTGTGTCCTTAGATTTATTGCTCTTCAGAACATATTATTCCATTCCCACTATCTTTTCTAGTGAGTTCAGAATATCCTTGCATTATGCAAATACCCTTTTGCTTGTATTTGAAAGTCTTTCTCCTGATTACTTGCATAATTTATTGTTTCCGAACTGAAATCTTTGGATTTCTTTCATCATGGTGTTAAAGTTTTTGCCTTCTTATGATCTTCTGGGAGATATATGGTCCTTAAATTATCTCTAAACATCATTTCTTCAAAATCAAAATATTTTGTTTACAAAATGAGCCTATTTTCTTTTTACGTTATTGTTTTGCTTTATTCTCTTTTGTACCACCCAGGACCAGTAAATTATGGTTCCATGTTCTTCTCAATAGCCACAGAATCCTCTGTTTCAACAAATACTGGACTGTTTTTTTTTTTTTTTTTGTTTTGCTATATTTGTTCATAGATGAACTCATGTACTAGATTGGAAGCCATATTTCCTTCAGTCAAGACTTTTTTTCTGTTGATTTATCTGTTTACATTTGAAATCTTGGAGTTTTCTTCTTCCTAAAATCTCTAGTAATTTCAGTCCCCCCCCACCCCCAATTATTTTCATTTTCACTCACTGTATCCATAGTGAAACATTATTTTTCCTATTTGACATTCAAAAGTAAAACACAAAGAACAATGATCTGATATCCTCAGGCTCAAGAGCATGTCTGCCAGTTATTTGATTTGAGGGTCACCTGTCACTCAAACAGCATGCAGGTCAGATGTGACTCAGTTGGGGTTAAATTCTAGGGCTCTTCCTGAAGGAGTGTAAGATCTTGTGTCTCTGTCTTTCATTCTGCCTCCTGTCCTTCCTCCCTTCTTTTGGAGTGTTACTTCTTAGATTACTGAAGGATTGGGAGTCAGTTGAAAACCAGTCCCCCAAAAGAGTTTGGGATTGGGTGGAAGTGGGTGAAAGGGGGAGGACTGAAATCCTGGGACGGGCACCCAGAGCCTCTCTCTGAGAAACCAGGGTGTGATGCTTCACTATCGACGGGCTTGTAGTAGATGTGGCTCAGAGTTTTGAAGTGAGTAAATTAGATGTCAGTGCAGTGCTGAAGTGGCCCTGGAAACATTAATCCTTGAAAAGAAATGAGGACAGGAGCTCCTGGGGAAGAATCTTGGGTTGGATTCCTCTCTCCTCTGGAGGATGCTTTACTAGAGACACACACACATACATATACTCACTTATACACATGCACACACTCACATATGCGTATACACTCACTTTCACACATTCGCTCACACATATTCTCACATACACTACACTCACACATATACTCATATACGCTTTACACTCACATACACTCACACATACACTCTCTCTGTCTGTCTCTCTGTCTCTGTCTCTGTCTCTGTCTCTGTCTCTCTCTGTCTCTCTCTGTCTCTGTCTCTCTCTCTCTCTCTCTCTCTCTCTCTCTCTCTCTCTCTCTCTCTCTCTCTCTCACACACACACACACACACACACACACACACACACACACACACACACACACACAAACATCAGGCAGTGCTCCCTTCCCATCACCATTAGGTAATTTCCACAGTGATGAAAAAATATTCTTGACTCCTGCTAGTAGGGATTTCTCCGAGTTTATTCTGTTTCAGTGTCATATAGTTTAGTGAGAAGACTATCAGTGTGAGGAAGTTCAAGGTCCATCTCTGCCACACACTATTGGGTGACCCTGAATAAGTCACTTATCTCCTCAATATTCCAGACACCCTCTAAGGCTCCAATCTATTAGGCAGGAGCTGATGTACAATCAAAATAGGAATTTCTCACTGGGAGTTCCTTTCAATAATGGAATTACAGGTCTCATGCCCTCTTCTCCAACTATGTGCACTCCCTGATATATAGTAGGTGCTTAATAAATGCTTATTGAATTTAAAGCATCGTGCTAAGATCTAGAGATCCAAAGACAAGAATGAGACAGCTCATGCTCTGAAGAAGATGACCTTTTGCTGAGAAAACAAACATGTATAACAAAGTTTCAGAAACAGAAAAAAATCTTTTTTCATTCATCTCTGTGTGTTTGGTCATCCTCCTGGCCCAACTAGAACATCAGCTCTTTGAGGACACGACCCATGTCTTTTTCATCTTTGTGCCTGGCATAAAGTCTGCACATAATAGCCACCTAATAAATGGTCATCGATTGATTTGGATCCCTATCCCCCCAAAGTGGCCACTCCTAGAAGGCGGGACACGTCTTTTCTCCCCATAATGAGAGTGCATCTGGACCCTGGCATGGGGATGCTGAACAAGCAGAGGGACAGTGGGCCTCCCCAGCAAGGCAGCACCTGCAGCCAGCCCCCACTGTGGGCTCTCTGAAGACTCCCCATCGTCACACACAAGCACCTCCCTCGGCCCCACTTTAGAAAAAGTGAACTCCAGGAAGAGAGCAGGTGCCTGCTTCGCTGAAGCTCCACGCTGACCTTCTCCAGGGGCTTTCCTTTTATTCCTTCTCCTCTGAAGGCCACAGCTTGAGAGGCACAGAGATGTCTGGGTACCTCACCCTTCTCTTAGCAGCTGCTCTGGTTCCCGGTAAGTTGTCTGCCCTGCTGCTCTGGGAAGTCTGGGAAGAGCTGCCCCGGCTTTTTGCTCACTACCAACTTCTTTCTGCTCTCCCTGTAGCTGGCCAGACTTCCATCATCCTGGAACAGAAGGTTATCTCCATAACTCGCAACATAGATGGATCTGCAGCCTTGATCTGTGAGATTTCCGGTTCCCAGTTTGATAATATCCACTGGTACCGTTACCAGGAGGGGAGAGCCCCACAACGCCTGCTCCGCTATTCCATGAACAAGTCTGAGTCCGTCCTGGATCCGGGATTCAGCTCCGAAAAGGTCAGAGCTTATAAGGGGAAGGACAACAGCTGCCGACTTATACTGAGTCAACTACAAGTGAGCGACTCTGGGATGTATCACTGTGCCAGCTGGAACGGAGCACAGCAGCACAGCTCTCCCCAACTCCTGGACAAAACACGTCACATGAAGGAGCTGAGGTTTCTACCTGGGAAGCAAGCTTTACTTTGGGAGAGACTGGACACCACTGAGCCTTCACATGGACTGACACAACCATTAAGCCCCAGAAATGTCCCCAGGCCCAGGAACTTGGGTCAAGTCTTTCAGAGGTCAGTAGAATCCCACTCCTTCCTCTACCTAGAACAGACACCGTGAATTCAGAGCACCTGAGTTCTAAGACTGAATACCTATGTAAGGGGGCAGCCAGGTGATACAATGGATGGAGTCAGGCAGACCTGAGTTCAAATAACACTCCAGACACTTACTAGCCGTGTAATCCTGGGAAAGTTTTTTAACCTGTGTTAGTCTCAGTTTACTCAAAATGGAGATAATAATAGCACTGACCTCCCAGGTTGTGGTGAGGCTCAAATGAGATTGCAAAGACCTTAGGTAGTGCCTGGCACATAGTAGGTGCTGTATAAATATTAATCATTAATCATCATTGAACCAGCTACACCCAGGGAAAGAACTCTGGGAGATGACGATGAACCACTACCTAGAATTCCCAATCCCTCTGTTTTTGTCCACCTGCATTTTGGATTTCCTTCACAAGCTAATTGTCCACTGTTTCAAAATCCAATTCTTTTTGTACAGCAAAATAACTGTTTGGACATGTAGACATAGATTGTATTTAACTTATACTTTAACATATTGAACATGTATTGGTCAATTTGCCATCTGGGGGAGGGGGTGGGAGGAAGGAGGGGAAAAGTTGGAACAAGAGGTTTTTCAACTGTCAGTGCTGAAAAACTACCCATGCCTATATCTTGTAAATAAAAAAGCTATAATAATAATAAAAAATAAAAACAAATCATTTAATCATCACTTAATCTTCTTGGACCTATTTCCTCATCTGTAAGGGGAAATTATACTAGATGTTTCTGAGATTTTCTCTAGTTCTAGATCCTGAGCCTAAGCTACTCAACCTCCCTGAGCCTCAGTTTCCTTTTATATAATAGGAAGTTGGATTAGAAAAATAATATCAAGATTTATATAATATTTTCAAGTTATTATCTTAGTTCATGCTTATAATATCCATGGGAGGTTTATGTTATTTTTAAATAATGGCATTTTATTTTTCCCTAGATCCATGACGAGAACATTTTTAGCATTCAGTTTTACAAGATTTTCAGTTCCAACGTTTTCTCCTTCCCCTTCCCTCTTCTGAAGAAGATAGAGAGTTTGATTTAGTTTATACATGTGCTATCATGTAAAATATATTTCCATATTAGATACTGTTATGGAAGAAGAATAGATCAAAGGGGGAAAAATAAGAAATAATTATAATATATATATATAATATAATATATATAATATAATATAAATATATATTGTATGTAATATATAATATAAATAATATATATAATATTTATACATATATTATATATAAATAATATATATAATATTTATATGTATGTATATAAATAATATATATATATATTTAGACCTGCATTCAGAGTCATCAGTTCTTTCTCTGGTTATAAATAGCATTTTCCTTCATGAGTCCTTTGTATTTGACTGGGATCATTGTGTTCCTGAGAAGAGTTGAGTCAATCAGTTGATTGTGACACAATGTTGCTGACACTGTGTACAGTGTTTTCCTGGTTCTACTCATTTCACTTTGCATCAGCTTTGTGCTATAATTATCTTCATTAAGCGATTTGCCCAGAACTAGTAAGAATATGAAGCAGGATTTGAACTCAGGTATTCCTGACTTTAAGTCTAGCCAGCCTAGTTGATCTCTAGGATTTCTTCCAACTTTAAGACTCAAATCCTGTAATACTGAACTTCTCCAAACAGGAGACCAGGAAAGGGCTATTATTTTAGATATGTCTTTTTTTCCTATGTTGTCCTTCTCTAGTTTGATCCAATGCTCAAAGGTGAATTGTTCACTATCTACAGCAAAAAAAATATTGTTTGACTGTCATTTGTTACATAGGTATTGAAAATTTGAGGTAGAAATCACTTCAACAAAGGCCCTTTCCTTCTCATTTTTCCACTAAGTATTATAGCTTCTTATACCCTCCTTTGCCTCTTTTTCATCTCCTGAATGTCTATCTATATTTTGAAGCCTAGTTCACATGCTACATTTTCCCACAGGTCCTTCTGTTCTCTTCCATAGGTAATAATCTTCCTCTTGAACCTCACATGGTTCATTGCTCTACAACTCTCAAATTCACTTGATATATAATGTGATCAATGACCACGTGTCTATGTATTACTAGAGACATCACCTACACTTCATAGAATAGATGTTCAGTCTTGCATATTATTTGCATCCAAATCTCCTTGATAACATGGCTTCTGAGCCTCCACCAATATGTTTACCCTTATTAATAAGCCAAGGGACAAAATTAATTCAAAGAAAAGGCTATTTAATGAAATATCATAAGAAAATCATAATAAAACATTTCCCTTAAAATATTCTTGGGCACATTATGTCACAAATGCATATACTTTTGGTGGGAAGAGATAATACATGTATGGAACACATATGACCCACAGAAAATAAGTGGAGTCATACATATAGCAGTCAAGGAGTCCCATGCCTCCAGTGTTACAAAGTCACTATTATCTTCTGATGATTCCATCATATGGTACCCACTGGATTTGATTCTTGGTGATCTCTACTAGATCCACATCTCCACCAGATACAACTCCACTGTCATCTCGAATAGGATCATGCTACATCCTCCTCATGAGAAGAGTGAACTCTCCCATCCTCTTTTAGTCTAAAGCAGCTGAAGTTTTCCAAAACACCCCACTTCCAAGGAACCTTCAGAGAATCATCTTTACTTTAAAGCCTTCAAAAAAAACAGAACTGAAGGGCAGGTGTAGCGAGCTGTTGTCTCCAGAAGCTGCCATATCGCTCTCTGGGAAGAGATCTGCTGTGTCTACTCAAATCTTTCAGACAGATTCTTCTTCCAGTAGTGAACCGTTGTCTCCAGGCAGTTGCTGTTAACTCTTGTCCAGAGAAGTGACTTCCCTTCCTGCAGAGAGCTGCGTCAAGCCAGATGTAGTGCAGAGTCTTCTCCTTGAATCCTGACTCTGAATCTCCTCCAGCTCTTATCCTTCTCCAGGCAGACTGCTTTCCAGGCCCACTGTTGCCTCTTTTATCCTCCCAGAGAATGGGCGTGGGATAATGCAAGGGCTTCTGGGAAGAAGCACTTCAGCCAATGAGCTTGCTCCTTCTATCAAGTCAACCTGAGTTCTCACCTTGTAATTGTCCAGACAACCTGAATTCTCACCTTGTCACTGTCCAGACAACCTGAGTTCTCACCTAGTAATCCTAACAGGCAGGAATCACCCTTTTAATATACCCATAGAGTTCTAGCACAATGGCCAAAGGAAATACTTTTTATCACCCTGAGTCATCATGGCTCACAGGAAGAAGTCAAAAGATATCTGGGACTGCTCTAATTTGGAGAAAGAACATTTGGGAAACATGCTTTCAGACACTTAAGTGAGCATGCTGTAAGGCTGAGACAAGTGTCTGGGGTGAGGGACATTTCACTTGTCCTTCTAATAAGTGACATCCAAAACTAGATGCAAAAACCCAAAAAGTGATCTGTAAGTAAATGAACTGAGGATCGGATGCACAAATGAATGGATGGATGTATAAAAATGCATTTATGAAGAGTTGTCTTTGTGTCGGGCACTGTGTTAAGCACTGGGGAAACAAATATACAAATGAAGACCCTACCCTTGAGCTCAGGGAATTTCCATTCTAATAGGAAAAGACAACACATAAGGAAGTAATAGACAGGGAGGTATGTTTCTGCCTGGGAATCATAGAGATGGTGAGTGAGGACCTAGGACAACTGACCAGCGTGAACTTTCTGGGAATGTTAGTATGATCACTTTTCTAAGTGAAATAAGTGGGGGGTGTGTATGTGTGTATTTTGTGGGTACGCACATGCATGTGTGCATCTATGTATATGTGTATATGCATGAGTGTGTGCATATGTGTGTGTTTGTGTGTAAGTACATGTGTGTGTGAGTATGTGAAAAAGGCTACAAGGATGGCAAGTCGTGAAAATGTCTGTGCGGATCCTGGAGATAGATACAGAGACACACACAGAGAAAGCATTTGTTGTTCATTGTGCTAAGTCCTAGAGGAGACAGCAGGATTAGGGTCAGATTATTGGATCCTATTTCTCCCTTAATGCTATATAAATTCAAATTACCTTTCTTGGTTACCATTTTAATTCAAATTTGTACCCTAAAAGCTCCAACCGTTTCCAAACTGCTCTCTAGCCACACTTCTTATATTTGTAAAGTTGATTGTTTGTCCCCAAGTATAATTTGTTTATCTTCATTCATTTTCATTGGATTCGATTCAGCCCAACATGTTAATCTCCCAAGAGGCTATTAAATCCTGATCATGTCCTCCACTGTGTCGCTCTCCCTCCAGACTCTCTGTCATCTTCAAATTTAATCATCATGCCATTTATGTCTCTCTGTGTCATCAATAAAAATTTTTAAATAACACTGAGTAATTTAACACAAACCGTGGGGAACTCCACTGATGACTCTCTTCCAGGTACCTTTGAATTGTTAGTAACTACTCTTAATACCTGTCCATTCAACTAGTGCTGAATCCATCTTTGTGTATGGAAGAACAGGATATTCAATAGTCAAGGCCACAACTCATCATCTTGCCAAAGAATACTATGAAATCTTTTACCAATTAATTTCTGAAATACTGGGTAAATTTTAGCTACCAAATGGCCCTAATCTGTTAGGATTACTGGGTGAGAACTCAGGTTGTCTGGACAGTGACAAGGTGAGAATTCAGGTTGTCTGGACAATTACAAGGTGAGAACTCAGGTTGACTTGACAGTTCTCTGGCTCAGACCTTTGGTTTGGGCCTTTAAAGGGAGTTTACACCTCAGGAATTCTAAGAGGAGCAAGCTCATTGGTTGGAGTACTTCTTCCCAGAAGCCCTTGCATTATCCCATGCCCATTCTCTGGGAGGATAAAAGAGGACAACACTCCAGAGATAAGAGAAGTCTCTGCATTACATCAGGCTTGAAGGGGCTCTCTGCAGGAAGGGAAGTCACTTCTCTGGACAAACAAGAGTCAGCGGCAACTGCCTGGAGACAACGGCTCTCTACAGGAAGAAGAATCTGTCCGAGAGATTTGAGTTGACACAGCAGATCTCTTCCAGAGAGCGATTGGCAGCTTCTGGAGACAACAGCACACTATACTAATCTACCATTTAGTAACCTTGTCAGAAAGGGGAATAAAGTTAGTTTAGCATGATCTATTCTTGATAAGGCATCTAGGTGGTGCAATGCATAGAGTCCTGGGCTTAGAGTCAAGCAAGATGACCTTAGAGGAAGTCTTGCCTCAGAAGTTTACAAGCTGTGTGACTATTGCCAACTAATCTAACTTCTTTTGGCCCCAGGTTCCTTATCTGAAAATGTGGATAAGAATTGCACCTTCCTCATTGGGTCATTGTATCATATGAAATACACTGCAGTTCTCTGCCTACTTTATAGAGTGATATAAAAATGTGATTCCTGAAATTGGCCAGCTTCTTTTAATGCTCTTCCTTTCTTAGCTGCTCATTTAACCTAGCTTTAACAAGACATTATAGAATTGTATCAGTAATTAAAGAAAAGAGCACAGGCCAAAAAATCTCTAGATTACATTTGCCCTTCTCTGATTGGGTAGGATTTCTCTCATTCTCCATTACATTTGACAGTGCTTTCAGTACCCAAGGACATAATTTCTCTAAAAGAGGTGACAGATTCTTTGAGAATAGCTAAGTATTCTTTTATTACCCTCCTAGTTCTCAATGGAAGTAACTCCCTATTAACCCTTTGTGTTTTTCTTTTTCTGCTCAAAGGTCATTCTTATTGGCAGAAAATCCACATACAAAAGAATTAGTATAATATATTCAATTTTATTAGTTATTGTCTTAACATTCATTTCAAATTGGGTTCTTATTTATTCTTTGTTCTTCCTCTTTTCTTCAGTATTGCTTCTTTAAAAATAAATTTGTAATTCTTATCTTTCTTTCCTCAACAGGTTTACTCCATCATCTGCTTTATCACCCCAAAGCTTTTTCTAGATTATGCCACATTTCTTGCAATCATTTTCTGTTACATATATTTGCTTTTGTCTTCTGTGTATATCTTTTTAAAAAATCCTAATTTGTTAATGAGCTCCCTGTGTATCCCCGTTGGTTTCTTTCAACAACTACCATTTTGCTTCTTTACTAAATTTTTTCTGCTTGTATCTTCAAATCTTGATAGGAGTTTCCCAGTTCTCCTAAATGACCATCCCAGTAGAATTCTGGGACCATTTCTATGTATTTTTAGTCTCTCTCAATATTTAGAACACACAGCATCCTATGACCAGTTTTCCTTTTTTTCTATATTACAAAGTCTAAGAGTAATCACTTGCTATATTTTCCCCCCATAAGCCATTTGAGCAAAAATAACAATAAACAACAATGTCATAAAATACCATCATTTATGAGGACTTCTTTCTGAGTCTGTAAAGTTAGATTCAATGATATCTATGATATTTTCTAGCTCTATCATTCTAGCACCCTCAGATGCCTTCAGAAGAATATGAGCAATCCCAGTATTGCCCAATAATGGATAAACTTTAGTGGAGAAATTATAGTGCCTGGTATACAGTTGGGTAATTACAAAAGGGCAATGGGTTTAGGGAGAAAGGATAGAAGAAATAGGAATGAGAGGAGTTGGGAAAGGTAAAGTTTGGGTTGAATGTGCACTAAATAAAATTAGAAGGAAGTCAGTTTTCTTTGTTGATTAATGGATGTTCATTCTCTTTTGACTCACTTTGGAAAACCAATCCTTAATTATTTACCTTAATGATAGCAGAATGACATTTTATCCTTCCCCCTTTGTTTACCTCCTTTAGGTTTACCTCCCTTTGTTTTCTCTCTCTTTTATTTCTTTTTCTGGCACTTGGCCTGGGTTCTGGATACATTACTGGACCACAGCACCTGAATCTCTCCCCACCCCAGCCAAAAAGGAAGTGACTGTAGAAGAGCAGCATTGGGAGGGGCCTTTCTACTGCCTTCTCCCAGCCTTAAGGGCTTCTCTCATCCAAATCTCTCCAGAACTGTGCCCCAGTAGAAAGTTTTCTTTCCAGCCAGGAGGATGGGGGGACCCTTTTTCTTACTTTTGCTTTCCCTGCTTCCTGGTGAGACTGTTGTGGTCATGGCACCTTTAATACTGGGGAAGAGGGAACAATCCCAGCCTCCTTCATTCTCTTCTCTCCTGATGGTTTATTCTCTTTACAGCTCATATGTCTAGTGCCCATCTGGAACAGGAAGTCTCTTTTGTGGGCATTCAGGGAGGCTCTGCCATCCTCACTTGTCAAATCTCTGATATTATTTCTACCACTGTGCACTGGTACCGGCTCCAGGATGGGAGGCCTCGGGAACACTTTATTTACTTTAGTTTAATATTAGACATAGTCAGGTTTGATAAAGCTTTAATATTAATAAATTCCAGGCCCTTATGGATGAGTTTAATGATAGGAAGAGCATTTTACACATCGAGAATCTGGATGCGAGTGACACTGCCATGTATTACTGTGCTGTCTGGGATAACCAGGGCCTCAGGATATATCTCCTTTGCACACCAAAGCCCCTGTTGTCTTTGGCATTTTAGAGCAGGTAATATTCAATTCAGCAGGAAAAACTTCTCCTTCA
This sequence comes from Sminthopsis crassicaudata, assembly GCF_048593235.1. Taxonomy (NCBI): domain Eukaryota; kingdom Metazoa; phylum Chordata; class Mammalia; order Dasyuromorphia; family Dasyuridae; genus Sminthopsis; species Sminthopsis crassicaudata. The sequence continues at coordinate 749,304,728 of NC_133617.1, read as the reverse complement.
GTCCTACACTGTCCTTGCTCCCCTCAACCTGTGTGAGAATTCAGCTAATTTTCCCTCCATGGATGGGGAAAGTCCTTCCTCCAGTCCCTATATGTTTAAGAGTCACATCAACAATAGGGTAGCTCAAAAGAAAGAATGGCAGAGTTAAAGTAAAAATAGTAATTATATAAAAGAGGCGCAGAGGAAGAGTAGAGGCAAAGAAGGGAAAGGAGTGCTTGGAGTTCTCAAAACCTATTCACACCAGGAATGGGTTTGACAGACAATACTACATATATACCATGAAGGGTACAGCACCCTCCAAAATCTGTAAAGAAACAAGGGGCGAAGGATGGGTGGATGGGGAAGCAAGGGACGTGGGAAGAAGACAAGGGAGGGATTCATGGATGGGAGGAGGTTAAGTAATAGCAAAGCAAAGTTAAGGAGAACAATTAAAGTAAAGTTAGCAGGGATAGGAAAGATGTGGGGGCGGGGGAGTTGTCTATGTATGTGTTTGTGTATTTACATATGTATAGCTAAATATATCTTTTCTTAACTATAGCCTGCTTGGGAATGGTGGGGGTGATGAAAGGAAAAAAGAATAAAGTAAATAAGGTGCACAGCACAGAACAAAAGAACAATTTATAGGGAAGTAAATAAAAAAAATGGATATTGATGAATACAATTTATTTTACTAATATATATATATATATATATATATATATGTATATATACTTTTTTTTTCCCCTGAGGCTAGGGTTAAGTGACTTGCCCAGGGTCACACAGATAGGAAGTGTTAAGTGTCTGAGACCAGATTTGAACTCAGGTCCTCCTGAATT
>NC_133617.1:749228913-749298913 GCF_048593235.1 Sminthopsis crassicaudata | reverse complement strand
ATCATGGATTCTTCAGCATAAGCTTGAGGCGGACAAGAAACTAGCATCTTTTACCTCCAGCTCACCTGACATAGCTTTAAAGGCAGTAAGGCAGTATGGCCTAGTGGGAAAAAAAATAGGAGGGGTTCTGTTAGAAGTCCTGAGTTCAAATCCCAGGACTTCCACTTACTAAAGAGATATCATGAACACTAACTTTGGAGTCAGAGGAGCTGAATTCAAATCCTGCCTGGGATACTTAGGATTTATGGCACCTGGGATGAGATTTTCCACTGGTCTGGAATTTCATTTGTGTATGTATGTATTTCATAAGTGTGTATGTATATATATATATTTATGTATAATTTATTATTATAATATTTATTATTTTTATTTATAATTTAATTTTATATAATTTATTATTTTATATATAATATATAATTTTATATATTAATATAAATTAAAATATGTTAATATAAATTAATTAATATATTATTATATATAATATATCTCATCTATAATATATATTAATTATATATAGTATATGTATCTCTATTATATATATATGTGTGTGTAAATATATATATATATATATAAATGAAGGAATTGGACTCTGGTCTTTGAGATCCCTTCTAGCTCTAAATTTTTCATTCTAAAATCATTAATTGGTGGGGGCAGCTAGGTGGCGCAGTGGATAGAACACCAGCCCTGAATTCAGGAAGATCTGAGTTCAAATCTGGTCTCAGACACTTAACCCTTCCTAGCTGTGTGACCCTGGGCAAGTCACTTAACCCCAGCCTCAGGGGAAAAAAAATAAAAAATAAATAAAATCATTAATTAGTTTGACAAGTATTTATTAAGTGCCTACTATCTATGCTCAACATGAGTTACCCAGAGATCAACCAGACTATTCCTTAATGAGCTCACAGTCTCCCGGAGGTAATGATATATCATATGTACAAAAATAAATATAGTACAAGGTGATGGGACAGAGAAAAGCTCTAGAGGATATTCTGCAGAAAAAATTGAGGTAACCAATCTCTCTTCTTGAAGCCTCTGTGTCCATCTCTGATATTCTGGGATTCTGGGACATGACCTTTATAGATGGTGGCCAGTTCCTCTGCAGCAAATGGTCCAGAGCTTCCAAGAGCATTTTTCTTTCTCACTTTTCTCTTTTCCTTGTTAAAGCTCATGAAACCATAAAAGGGAAGCTGACAATTTGAGTTTGAGTCTTAAATCTGTGGCTACTAGGCAAGGTGACCTAAAGCAAGTCCCTAAACTTCTCTAATGCTCAGTTTCCCAATCTGTGAAATGGGATGATATCTGTCCAGATATCCCCAGATGTGCCCAATGGGAAGTCTTAAGGACCAAATAAAATGCATATGAAAGCCCTAGAGCAAGGTTACCTATCATCAGATCGTGATCTTTATCTCATCTGGCACCTGCCAGCAGCAAACTGGATGAGGTCATCCTGTGTGACCCTGAGGAAGTTACCAGCTTTCTGGGCCTCAGTTTCTTCCTCTGAAAAATTTAAGGGTTGAATTGAGCAACCTCTGATTCCCATGATCTTTAAAGTTTATTATCTAGGACATATGACACCAATTTTCTTAGCTGTTCCCACCTTCTCAGTATGCCTCAAATGAGAAAGTGATTAACATGAGACAGAAACCAGGGAAAGGGAAGTAGGATGCTCTTATTGAGAACAGAGAGAAGTGCAAGTTCAAGCACCATCTGTCATGTATATTTGCAATTATTATCCTTTTAAAAATTGTATTTATTTATTTTAAATTTGTGGAATAAAGCAAGGATTTCCATAATATAATATAAAGGATGATTGTCCACAAAGCTCACATTTATTACGTACAACTTACTATTCCTGTTAAATATATAATAAAGTTATCATGTAAATTTTACTTCCCCCTTTCTTTCCTCCCACCCCTATATCATAGAAATAGCTGACTTTAGACACATACAACATGTGTATGTACATATGTATACATATATATGTATATATACATATATATAATTATTCTATACATCTATTTATCAGGGTTTTTTCCAAATGTAGATAGCATCTTCCTTAATATCTCCCTTGCATTTTATTTAGGAATTTATAATAATCAAAATGACTGATTCATTCAAAGACCTTCTTAAAACAACCTTACTGCTATGGGGTACAATATTTTCTTGGTTCTGTTCATTTCATTCTTTGTTATTTCATGCAGGTCTTTCTGTTTTTCTAAGATCATTGAGCTCATCATTTCTTATAGCACAGTAGAACTCTGTCATGGTCATATACCACAACTTGTTCAACCATTCTCCAATTGATGGGCATCCCTGAAATTATGCTATACACATTTGAGAACACATAGGTTCTTTTTCTTTGTCCCTAATGCTCTTTGGAAATAGAGGTAATGGTATTGCTGGGTAAAAGGATATAGACATTTTAAGAACTCTTTGGGCATAATTCCAGACCACTCACCAAAGTAATTAGATCAAGTTCACAATTCCAAGTCAATTAATGTCCCAGTTTTTCAATATTAATTGCTTTTCCCTTCAATCATTTTGGCCTATCTAAAAGGTATAAAATGATATCTTAATTTTTTTGATTTACATTTCTATAATCAATAATTATTTAGAACATTTTTTTCATATGACTATAAATTATTTTGATTTCTTTATTGGAAAACTTCCTGTCTGAATCCTTTGATTATTGGTCATTTGGAGAATACCTTGCATTCTTATAAATTTGATCAAGTTTTTGTATATTTGAGATATGAGATCTTTATCTGAGAAAATATCTATAAAATATTCCCCAAAATGTATTTATTCTCAGATATAGGCTGCCCCAAAAACCTGGATCAGTTTTAAATTATTGAAGCTTAGAATGTGTTCATATATATGTGTGTGTGTATATATAGATTACCTATCTCACTGCATCTTCTTTTTTTTCAGAGTTGAATCTTTTTTATATAGTTTTTATAGTGTTTTATAGTTTTTTAATAGTTTTTTTATTTACAAGATATGTGCTTGGGTAATTTTTCAGCATTGACAATTGCAAAACCTTTTGTTCCAATTTTTCCCTGTCTTCCCTCCACCCCCTCCCCCAGATGGCAGGTTAACCAATACATGTTCAATATGTTAAAGTATAAGTTAAATACAATATATGTATACATATTCATTTTTTAATGTAAGTCCTCCCCACCCTTAGGGTCTAGTACAGTGTCTGACACATAGAGATATTTAATAACAATGTTCTTTGATTAAGTGATAGGCTCATTGAATGATGTTACTTCTTGAATGAAGAATGAAAGCTCAGGGAGCATTTACATTTGCTCCTGGAGACAACAGGGACCCACTGGAGTTTATTGAGTCTGATGTGATAAGGAAAATTAGGAAATTTGGGGAAATTACTTTAGTGAGTGAATGGGGAGTAGATTGGAGTGCAGAGAGATTCAAGGCAAGCAGACCCACCAGCAGGCTATTACAGTGGTCCAGGTGGGAAGGGATGAGGGACTGCACCAGTGGAGATGATGTCAGAGAATAGAAGAGAATATATCTGAGAGATGCTGCAGAGGGGAAATTGACTGGTTTTGGTACTATCTGGGATGTGGGTGATGAGATCATGGGAATCCAGGGTAACTCCTAGGTTGCTTAACAAATGCTTGTTGGGAAAAAAAATCGGTTCTGCACATATATCTAGGATAGACTATAACATACTTAATATGTATGGGAATGCCTGCCATCTAGGGGAGGGGGTGGAGGGAAGGAGGGGAAAATTCAGAACAGAAGGAAGTATAAGGGATAATGGTGTAAAAAATTACCTATGCATATGTACTGTCAAAAAAAAAGTTATAATTATAAAATTAATTTTAATTTTTTTAAATAAAAAATAAATGCTTGTTGGTTTGCTAGCTTGATTTAAGTTTCATTGAGTTGAATGACCACTTAGAGTTTGCAGAAGAGAAGATTTGAAGGATAGATTTAATAGTTATCTTTGGTTATTTTAAAGATGTAGAAGGATTCCACTTGTCATGACTCCAAAGATCAGAGCTGAGGGTAAAGGAGAACTGTTCTAAATTTAGGCTAGATGTTGGGGAAAGTTTCCTAATAATCCCAAAGTAAATTGGTTTATCTCAGGAGGTAGTGGGATTTCCCTTCTTGGAGGTCTTCATAGAAAGTAGGAAACCATTTGTTAGGGATGTTGTAATGGGGATTCATGCTCAGGTAAGGGTTAAACTCAGCAGCTTCAGAGGGACCATCTAGCTCTGGGATTCTAGGCCTGGAGAGTTCTGTGTCCTCCTCCTCCATGACACAGACTATAATTCAAAGCCACGATGTGGAGCATTAAATTTTCATGGATGATCTTATTTCTCCATTTAAAACATCCACTAACAAGGCAAAGAAAGAGAGGAAGGATCCTGTCCTTGTCCTATGTACTTCTGCTGTGGACAGCGGTGGCCTTTATACTTCCAACCACATTACAGGGAGCCCTGCTGTGGCTAACCTGGGAAACCTGGGCAAGTTGGCCATCCAGCCTCAGGTGATATCCTGCCTAGCTTCCCAAATAAGAAAGGAAAGTGAAAAGAAGAACCAGATGTTCTCAGGGTGAGAGATGGGAGTCATAGACAGTGGCTAATTAATTAGCACTCTCACTAGGCACCTCTGCCCTTGGCATAGTATTAATCATCAGCTCTGCTCCCAGAAGTAGAGTATGTGGTTAAAAAACTGGCTGAGGCAGGTAAAACTTTTATCAGGGTCCTTCCATCCTGCTCCCATCGCACCAAGCCACCAACATCCTCTTTCTAACAGAACAGGATGTGCTACTTCACTTTTCCCATCTAAACAGGAAGCTGAGCAGGTGGTCTTGGAATGGTTTCAACTTAATGGTTTCAAACTTAAGATCCACTCCCAAGTAGCTCATTTTCCCAAGCTTCCTGCACCTCAGGGAACAAAGCAATCCCCACTCCCCAGCCCCAAGACACACACACATGTGGTATTATAACTCTTTCTGTTACCTAGGAGAGAAGGTTCAGATTTCCTGGCCCCAGAACTCACATGTCCTGAGGTTACTGCCTTACATGGATTCCAACTGTAGCTCTGGCATTGGTTTTCTTGAGCTTGGCAAAGCCCTTTACTTCCCTGGCCCTCCATTTTTTCATCAGTTCAGTGAAGCATTTGGACTAAATAATCTCTGAGGTCTTTTCAAACTCTGAATCAATGAACATGTAACCTTCATAAATTTCATTTTTATATAATATTTATATGTAAGATAATAGATAGATTTGATAGGGGTGGTAGAAAACTAAACAATAGAAATATAGATTTTATTTTGTTGTTCTTCAGTTGTATCTAGTGCTCTGTTATACCATTTGGAATTTTCTTGGCAAAGACTGTGGAATGGTTTGTCATTTCCTTTTCTAGCTCATTTTACAGATGAGAAAACTGAGACAGAGTGACTCTTCAGGATCATACAGCTACCAAATATCTGAGGCTGGAATTGAATTCAGGAATATAAGTCTTCCTGACTTCAGTGCCAGAACTCTATCTACTGTGCCACCTGGCTAGATAGCTAGATGAATAGATGAATGAATGGATAGAAAGACAGACAGACATACATAAAGGAGAGATAGATAGAAGAGAGAGAAAGATAGAAAGAAAGGAGAGATAGACAGATAGACAGAAAGGAGAGATAGATAAAAGGCAGATAGACATAGATAGAAAAGGCAGACAGAAAGAAAGGAGAGAGAGATAGATAAATAGATAGACAGACATAAAGAAGAGATGACAGATGGATAGATAGATAGATAGATAGATAGATAGATAGATAGATAGATAGATGGATAGATGGATATATAGATATATATATATAGGTAGATAGATGGATGGATGGATGGACAGATAGATAGGTAATTATCTTCAACTTATCTATCCAAAGAGTATCCTCTCTGGACACTTATAATCCCATGACACTGACCTCATCGTGGTTTCTTGAAGTCCTTCCCTTTACACTAGCTGTCCTCATGCCTAGAACAGTCTCACTTCCTATCTGTCTCCCAGCTCTCCAAGACTTAGCTTCTACAGGAGGCCTTTTTGGCCCCCAACACCCCACTAATGCTCTTCCTCTAAAATTGCCTTCCATCTACTCTGTAGATATTTTGCAATCTCTTAGTTATTTATGTTTTCTCTCCAATTACAATGTGAGCTTCTTGAGGTCAGAGGCAATTTTTGCCTTCTGTGTATCCCCAAAACTTAGCACAGTGCCAAACACAGAGAATGGTCTTAATAAGTGATTCTTGTTGCTTGATGGCCAGGCACTGGGCTAGCCATGAAGATTATAGAAAGAAAAGCAAAACAATTGCACTAGAGGATTTCAGAGCTGGAAGGAACCTCAGAAGTGTCCCTCATTTTACAGAAAAGAAAGTGAGGGAGGCTAAGAGAAAATAAGTGATTTTTCAAGTAGTTAGAGTCAGAGATGGGTCTGAACCTCAGACCTCTGACTTTAAATGTTGCCAAGAAAATATCCACAGATAAATAAACACAAAATGCTCCCTCACAATATTTAGGGCATTGGGAGAGCTCTAACAAGGAAATCATGAAGGGCCAGGAGGAGGAGGCATTTCATTTGATCCCCAAAGACAAGTAGAGATCTTATTACTTCAGGGTTGGGAGAAACCATTTCAGACATTATTTATCCTTTAGGGTTCTGGGCTGTTCAGATAGAGAGAACCAATGAACAGGATAGTGAAGCCTTTGTACCAAGGCCAGAGATGCAAATGGGAGCTCTTCTGCCACAACACAGAGGTTCTAGTCTGTCAGAGTGCCTGGGATTCAAAGGCCAAAGTCGAAATCCAGGAGAAAAAGCAGAGAACAGAGGGTGTGGGCAGGGGAGATAAATATGAATAGAGATAGAAAGATGGAAAACAACATTCATAGCTAAATAGCTATGTAGAAAGATGATAGATACATACATAAATGTAAAAAGAGATGGAGATAGATACATATGTACAGAGAGAGCAAGAGAGCAAGACCTTAAGATAGCAAGACAGATATAGAGAGATGCATAGAGGTAGATATACATGTAGAGAGAAAGATCAATGATACATAGAAACAAAGACATAGATAAATACAGAGATACAGAGATAGATAGAGATACATCTAAAGACTGATACACACATACAACATTTATCAAATATTTACCAGGTATTGTATTAAGTGCTATGGATAAAAATCCTAAAATGCACCAAGAAATCCCCCAGGTTCCATATGCCTGAATTCTAATGAGAAAAGACAACAATATAGAGTTAAATTAGAAGGGAAGTGTTAGAGGCGAGCAGGGTGACCCAAATAGAGGCTGTGTAGAGTCCTGAAGGAGATTCACTTTGAACAACTTAAAGTAAAAGCAAAGAGAACACAGGTTACTCTTGGAGAGGAGATGGAGTAGGAGACAAACACACTGTGCAAAAAAATTTTTTAGGAAATAAGATTTATCAATGGGCACAAATAATATTTTGAAACAATTATTATTAATTAGCCCAAATTGGGCATGATACTATGATGTAACCTACTTAGATATTCTAGTCTATACAAATCCAGGCCAGCCAATGATCCCCTGTAGCTTGACGGCCACATCTAGCTATGACAAGTTCACCAGCAGGACCAAGACTTAAGTCAAGGCAAGCAGTTCAGAGAATAGCTGCCTCTTCAGAGCAGCTTCTGTAGAACTGAGACCAAGCACAACTAACCTCTCCCCATCGCCAGATAAGTAAGACTCGACTCCATCCTCAAATTATCTTACAACCCAGTCCAGAAATTAAGTAAGGTACAGAGACAAATATTACACAAAATAGAATATAAATGTATAGGAGAGCCAGAAATAGGATTACTAAGTGAGAACTCAGGTTGTCTGGATAGTGACAAGGTGAGAATTCAGGTTGGACAATTACAAGGTGAGAACTCAGGTTGACTTGATGGAAGGAGCAGGCTCATTGGCTGAGGTGGTTCTTCCCAGAAGCCCTTGCATTATCCCACGCCCATTCTCTGGGAGAATAAAAGAGAGAACAGTGGGCCTGGAAAGTGAGTCTACATGGAGAAGGATAAGAGCTGGAGGAGATTCAAGGAGAGGACTCTGCACTACATCTGGCTTGATGGGGCTCTCTGCAGGAAGGAAAGTCACTTCTAAGGACAAGAGTTAACAGCAACTACCTAGAGACAACAGTTTGTTACAGGAAGAAGAATCTGTCGGAAAGATTTGAGTAGACACAGCATATCTCTTCCCAGAGAGCGATCCGACAGCTTCTAGAGACGACAGCTCGTTACATTTGGCGCCCAACGTGGGGCAAGGACTTTTGCTTATCCTGACAAGAGGAGCTAGACCAGACCTTCGCAATTTGGCACCTGAACAGGGACAGACACGGTCCTGATTCCAGTGGAAAAGCCTCCCATCCAGATCTCAGTCTCTCTGACCCAGAACCGTGAGTAACGAGGAAACTTTGTTAAAGATTAAGTGAGCGTGCTAATAGATAAATAAGGAAATGGGGCAAACACCTTCTGTTCAAGGAAAATGTTTAGAGAGCATCATCAAGGTTATGAAAAGCCAAGGATTGATTATAATTTTGGAAGAGATTACTGAACTTTTAAGAACTGTGAAGGTCATATATCCTTGTTTCTCTCTGGAAAAAGAATTGGATCCAGATGAGTGGAAATTAGTACGAGAGCAATTAGGTGAACACTACAATTGTCTTTGTGACATTTTACCCTTTGGTTCCAGACCAAACTCAGTTTCCAAAGATACAATTCATACCTACAATTTAATCCAAATGGCTTTAAAAAATGTTATTCTAAAGGAAGAGATGAAGGAGCAAAATGGGGAAGTGTCAACTAAACTAGGTGAAAAGGATGAATCAGATAACAATGAAGTTAAGTACAATTCTGAGCAACAGCAACAGGAGCACCTCCCATCTCCTCCCTCAATTAACCCTTCAGGGGTGGAGCAAGAAGGAGGAGAGGAAGAGGCAGAAACACAAACAGAATTGTCTGTGAAGCAGTCTAAGCCTATGACAAGATTAGAAAAAGCATTGGTTAAAGCTAAGAGAGAAGGACAGGATATAAGTGATTTTATACATGCATATCCTGTGATTGAAGAGATTGACTCTGTAGGTAAAAAAAGGAGCAGATATGCACCTTTAGATTTGAATAAAATTAAGGATTTGAAAAAAGGTTGTACCCTTTATGGGGCTACATCAGCTTATGTCAAAATGTTACTAGATGGTTTGTCTTATGAAGTCCTAACCCCGAATGATTGGAAATCCATAGCAAGGACATGTCTGGAACCTGGAGAAAATTTATTATGGCTTGCGGAATTTCATGAATTATGTAAAATTCAAGTCAGATGCAATTTGGAAATAGGAGTTAACACACAATTCACTTTTGAGCACTTAGCTGGTGAAGGTCAGTATGGAGAGAATTCGGAACAGATTAATTATACCATGACAATATATGAACAAATTGCTAAGGCTGCAATAAAAGCTTGGGGTGTCCTTCCTGGACAGAAAGATCGTGGAGAGGCTTTCACTAAAATACAGCAAGGTCCCAATGAACCTTTTGCAGATTTTGTGGGACGTTTGCAAACTGCTGTCAAAAGAACTATTGGAGAAAATTCAGCTACAGAAATAATGACCAGACATCTGGCTAAGGAAAATGCCAATGAAATTTGCAAAAGAATTATATGGGGATTAGACAAAGATGCTCCTTTAGAGGAGATCATAAGACGTTGTGCTACAGTGGGAACAAATGCTTTTTATACTCGGACAATGATGAACGTGGAAAAACAGGGTCCCTCCTGGCAAGGGACTTCTAGAGAAACTCGGCGATGTTTTCAATGTGGAAAAATTGGACATCTAAGAGCTCAGTGTAGGTATGGAGATACAGTGAGAAGACAGGGTGAAAGAAGACCTAAAACCCCATGTCCAAAATGCAACAGAGGACTCCATTGGGCATCAGAGTGTAGAATAATTCAGGGAAATGGGATGAGGGGCCCAGGTCCAGGGCCCCAGGCAAAAAAGACTTGGGGCATGATGGCAGCTGATGTTATACCCAAAGAGCCTTTAGAAGATCAGGACTCTGATTTGATCAACCAGCAGAAAAGCAATCACATGGCAGAAAGGGATTACCTGATAAGTGAGCCAAAAGGCAATCAGATTGCAAAAATGGATTACCCTTGGGGAGAATACAGGCCTTTTAAACCAATAGGGCTGTGTCCAGTGCAAACAATTCCAATGTAATTGCCAGATGATGAGAAGAGATTTAGAAAGTGGTAAATAGAAGGTAATTAGATAGGTTAAATGCCTGGGAGAGAGGGTTTGCTTGTATTTCTTCAGCAGGAGAAGGAATCAGATGGGTGCCAACGAGTCATATTCGCCTTATCCATCAGAGAGAGACAGAAAAAGAGAAAGACCTCAAAATAAAGGAGAAGATCTAAGAAACATCTGACACTGAAAGAGCATGGATAATAAGAAGACTGTTAAAGAACTTTAAAACCAGCAGGAATCATTGGACTTCCTCACACAAGATGAGACTAATGGACAATGGACTTATGGACATTTATAAATTTTCAATTTATGATTATGTTATATACTTCTAGCATGTGTTATGTTACTATGTTACTATGTGCTTATGTAATTATCTGTAATACTTCCCATATTGATGGATTTATGTTTCAAGGTCATTTATGTAATTATCTGTAATACTTCCCATATTGATGGATTTATGTTTCAAGGTCATGACTGTCCTATGTTCTAAATCAAAAGAAAGGGGGAGATGTTAGGATTACTAAGTGAGAACTCAGGTTGTCTGGACAGTGACAAGGTGAGAATTCAGGTTTTCTGGACAATTACAAGGTGAGAACTCAGGTTGACTTGATAGAGGGGGCAAGCTCATTGGCTGGGGTAGTTCTTCCCAGAAGCCCTTGCATTATCCCACGCCCATTCTCTGGGAGGATAAAAGAGACATGCAGATCGGCCTGGAGAAGGATAAGAGCTGGAGGAGATTCAGAGCCAGGATTCAAGAAGAGGGTCTCTGCATTGCATCAGGCTTGACGGGGCTCTCTGCAGGAAGGGAAGTCACTTCTAAGGACAAGAGTTAACAGCAACTACCTGGAGACAACGGTTCATTACAGGAAGAAGAATCTGTCTGAGAGATTTGAGTAGACACAGCAGATCTCTTCCCAGAGAGTGATCCAGCAGCTTCTGGAGACGACAGCTCGCTACAGAGGTACATCCAGATTTTTTTTACAAATTTTTTAATGTTTTTATTTAAAGTTTTGAGTTCCAAGTTCTACCTCCCCTACCCCCTTCCTAAGATGAAAAACAATCAGATATAGGTCATATTGTATAATTATGCAACATGTTTCTATATTAGTCATTTTGTATAAGAAGTCTCAAATTAAAGAAAAAAAGGGAAGAAAGAAAAGAAAAAGCAGCAATCTGTTTTCAATCAATATCAATACTTTCTCTGAAAGTGTATAGTATGCTTCATCGATAGACTGTTGGGGTTTTCTTGGATTCTTGTACTGCTGAGTCACTGACAATTCTTTATGGAACAATATTGCTGTTATTGTGAACAACATTCCCCTGGTTCTGTTCACTTTGCTATGCATCAGTTCATGTAAGTCTTTCAGGTTTTCCTGACATCATGATGCTCATCATTTCTTCTAAATCATATATCATAGCTTGTTTAGTCATCCCCCAACTGATGAGCATCCCTTTGATTTCTAATTCTTTGCCATCACAAAAAGAATTGCTATAAATATTTTGTATAAATAGGTCCTTTCCCCCTTTTGGGTTATCTGGGATGGAGACCTAACAGAGATTTGCTAGATCAAAATGTACTCACAGTTTATAACCCTTTGGGCATAGTTCCACATTACTCTACAGCATGGTTGTATAAGTATATATACTTATATACTTTCATGTATAAGTTTTTAGGTATAAGTATTTAGGATTTTATACATTTTTAGTTTTAGTTTTTTAAATTTATTTTTATTTTAAATTTATTTTTATTTTTTTATACATTATAAATGTATAAGTTCACAACTCCACCAATAATACATCAGTGTCCCACAAACTTAGGTCTTTCTTTTGCTGAGGCAATTGGGATTAAGTGACTTACCCAGGGTCACACAGTTAGGAAGTATTAAGTGTCTGAAGCCAGATTTGAACTCAAGTCCTCCTGACTTCAGGGCTGGTGCTATATCCACCTCACCAATTAACTTCCCCAAATTTAGGTCTTTCTAACTCTACATCCAGGTACTATACGCTCATTAGCTGTGTGAACCCAGACAAATCACATGATTTGTCTCAGATGCTATAAAATGTAAACAGTAATAAAACCTATTCAGTTGGTCACTGTGAAATTAACTGAGTTCATTTAGATAAACTACTTTAAAGCTTTAAAGTGTTTAATACATATTAGTTATTATCATTTGAAAAGAAATCCATTAAACAGTCCGGGCATGGACATATGCTTGCACACATACACACACACACACACACACACACACACACACACACACACATTCAGAGAGCACGTGTAGGCCAGGAACTGTAGAAGTGAAGAACTAATTGTACTGAGAAGGATCTTTATAGAAAACTTGTTAGTTTCAAATCATTATACAAGAATTAGATCCAACTTTCCCCTAAATACAAAGTGGTGTATTCTTCCCTAGGAAGGAAGAATGTCCCTAAACATGGGGTCCCTTCAGAAGTCCCAAAAAAATCATCCAGGCCAATGATGCCAATGGAAGAATCATATAAGAACAATGGATGAATCAACTCAATTAGACTCTTGGAATAAACATCATTTAACTTAAAAAATAATTCTCAAAATAGAGTCCCAGCCCTCAAAGAACTTAGTATAGGAGGGGAGCCAAGAGTGACACACATGAAATTACTGTAGAAAAACAGAGAGTGATATGTAATACAAAAATAAATTGATGTTAAATATAAATGGGAAGAGAAGAAATATCAGTATGGATTGAAGCAATATGAGATGGTACCATTACACAGATATGTCTACTTAGAATAGAACTGGATATCAGAAAGATCCAGGTTAAAATCAAAGACTTATTTCCAGTGTTTCTGGTACCTGGAAGTGTTAAATACATACTTCTTGCTTGAGTCTACTTGCTAACTATGGCCTCTGGGTAAGTGACTCTGGGTCTCTCTCAGTTCCTTTGTCTGGGCAATGTGGAATCCTTCCACTGAAGACCCCAAGGGTTATTGGGAGGAAAGTGATGGTGACTAGACCTTGTGCTTTCACTAGTTTAGATGAGGGATCTTTCTATTAATTCAAGGTGACTCCTATGCTACAACTTACAGGATTGGAAAGTAGCCAGAAGACGGAGAGATCTGGAAGGAGGCACAAAGAGTTATAAAAATGTATATACTCCTTGAACTTGATCTATTTCCTAAGATAATCAGGAGAAAAGGAAAAGAAATGACATGTTCTAAAATACTGATAGCAGATCTCTTTGTGGAGGCAAAGAACTGGAAATTGTAAGGATGCCCATTAATTGGGGAATGGTCGAAGAGGTTTTAGTATGTGGTCAGGATGGAATACTACTGGTCTATAACAAGGATCTTAGAAAAACATGGAAAGACTTGAATGACAAAATGAAGAGGTCCAAGAGAATGTTTGTTTACAATAATAGCAATATCATTTTAGTAACTCCTTTGAGCAACCAAATCATTTTGACTCATAAATATCCAAATTGATTATAAATAATATATAAAGGAAGATGCTAACTGTATCCAGAAAAAGAAATGAAATATAAAAATATATATAGAATGGCTTACATAGATATCTGTGTCTAATGGTCGTCTCTCCAGGGTGACATGGGATGGGGGAAAAGTTCCACAGTAACTTGATTAAATATTTAAAAGGAAAAGCAAATGCAACATGATAGATTTGCTGTTTCGCATCCGAAGCTTTTTTCTGTTCAAAATTCTTAAGTTCAAATTTTTAAAAAATAATCATTTAAATTTGTTTTTTAAAAAATCCTGTGAAAAGAAAAAAAGGAAGTAAATTGAGGAGTTATAACTTACCTAAGGTCAAATGGTTCAAGGACTTCTTGACTCGGAGACTCAGTCTCTGTCTACTCTCCATACTACCTCTCAATGAGAATGAAGCTTTACAGAAATATAAGATCTGGTTTTGAAGACTCATTGATGTTTGAGGAGCCATCAGCAGACAGTCTCAAAATGTTTGGGGCAGAAAGGGTCAGAAGTGGGTCAAGACAACATTTCTCTGCCTTCATCTTTAGGCAAGGGAAATG
Source organism: Sminthopsis crassicaudata (assembly GCF_048593235.1). NCBI lineage: Eukaryota > Metazoa > Chordata > Mammalia > Dasyuromorphia > Dasyuridae > Sminthopsis > Sminthopsis crassicaudata. The sequence continues at coordinate 749,284,605 of NC_133617.1, read as the reverse complement.
GAGACCAATCAACATTGATCTCCCCAAGCTTGCCCCCTTCCATGCGGAGAGTCCTGGTCTGCACCTCTTAGAAAGATTGAATGCACAATAAACAATAGACCAGAAAGGCTCTTCTTTCACCCTCCCCCTTAGCCCCTCTCTCCACCTCTCAGTCTCCTTGCTTCCTTGGGCTCCCTTCAGATTCCCAACTGGCACAGCCAGAATGAGCCTCTGCCAAATGCTTGCTGTGGTTGCCCTCTGGGCCGTGAGTTCCCTTCGCCCTCTTTTCAGATTAGGAGAGAAATAAAAGAAATTTACTAAAATGCCTTTTATGTCACTATGTTTTTTTTTTTTATTTCTAGTTGGCCATGCAGACATAGAACTGAAGCAGCCTCAAGTTTCCCTCACCAGCCAGGTGGGAACGGCAGCCCGGGTGACTTGTCAAGTGGCCGGCATGTGGGAGTTTGCTAGTTGGTACATACACTGGTACCAGCAGAAGCCAAGCCAGCTTTTGCAACATCTGCTCTTTGTCCAATCAACCAGTGAACCTATGAAAACATCCTTAGATAATGTAAGGAACAAATTTGTGGCAGAAAAGAATGAAGACAAAAGAACATCAGACCTAACAATAAACTTCATAACCCCTGAAGATAAGGGCACCTACTACTGTGCATGCTGGGACGTGGAAGGACCACAGCCATCACTTTTCAATAACAAGATGTACAAGAATCCTGCCCTCCTCAGTCTCCCCCGCCTCCTCTTCCCAGGTGGCCGCTTCCTCATTTCTGGCTCCCATCCCGTCTGCCTGCAGAACTTCCTGCATTTCTTCTCAAAGCCACATAGTTTGTCTTGCTCCAGTTCACCCAGGTCCCAAACTCCCTCCATCGCCATAATCATTCACATCTCTTTGGACCTGTAAGCTTTCTGTTGCTTTTATAAATTGGACAAGACAGCTCCTGGGGTTCCTTCCTATTCTCAAACTCTTGTCATTCTGCTTTTGGGCAGAGAGCATTACGTTATAATATGGTGTCTCATCCTCTCCACCACCCTATGGATAGGTTCTCTTTCCAGAGGGTGATTTGCTAAGAGATGACCTTTCCTAGCATCACCAAGATAGCAAATATCTGAAGCAGAATTTGAACCCAAATATTCCTGATTCCTGTCTGTCCCTTTGTTCACATCTCCTATATCAAGGTCAGTCATTGGATATAATATTCCTCATGAGAGAACTATGAAGAAGGAAAACATTAATATCCTCTCTTAATTCCTTAGTTTTTGAACCAAGTCAAATGCTTTTTTGAGTAGAAGTTGGACCAAATGGCCAGGGAAGCAGCTTCCAACACTGAGATGCTGTTTCTCCTCATTATTGCTGCTGGTGGTTCATTATCCTGGTCAGTGACCAAGTCTTGATTCAGGGCTGTGGGAAAGTGCCCAGGGCTGTGGGAAAGATGAAAGGCATCCAAGACATGGTTCCCTTCAAGAGACTTCCAATAGTCTTAGGGTAATCACATGACCAGGAGTGAAATAGAATGTCATGTGTCTAAAGAAGGTCAACATCTGAAGTGGAGGTGGGGAAGGAGGGGAATTTTTAGTCATGGAGGATAGAGGAGGGACAATAAAAGTGCTTCATGGAGGGAAATCCAAGAAAAAATAATGACTCCATGGGCCAAAATTAGAAAGATAAAGGGAGGCAAATTCTACAAGTTCTCCCATTTTTATACAACACATACACAATTGAAACAATAAAGAATCACAGAACTTCCTTGGCCAGGATTTTCTCCAGGAAATGAGGCTCAAAAACTTCTCATCTGCTCTCTTCAAAAGCATTTTTCTAATATTAAAACCTTCACCCAGTTTCTATCAGTAAACATTTATCAAACATCTTCTATGGAGTCTTTTAATGTTCTTACATCCCAGGTAATTCTCTGAGACCATACGTTTCACAATATATTTACTACACTGACTGAGAACTAGAAGTTCCCTGCAACAATGAAATATAGGTCCAGAAAAAATATGCATTCAGGCATTTTGTGGAACCTGGGAATAAAAAAGCAAAAATGGCCCTCAAAGACCAAAGGTTTTTTGGGGGAAGCAACATAGACACAAAAATAAGAAAGTCAAAACGATGTCCAAAACAGGAGACAGGGGCTGGACTTGGGATTTCAGTCCTATCAGGAATTCCCAGTTAAGGAAAACTCCTTCTATCAATAGAAGCCAGAACCTTTTCACAACATGGAGCCTTAGAGACTTGCCTGGTTTACTGGGAGCTTCAATTCATCACCCAACGTCACATAAGTCAGAGACATGATTTGAATTTGGCTCCTCCTGATTTTAAGGACAGCTCTCTATCCTTATTCCATGCAATTTCTCATTTAAAAAACACCTAATTTAGAGCAAGGGAAACCCTAGTACTGGAAGAGATTCAAGAAAGTCCCTCTGTAGGACAATAGAGCTGATCTGGGTCTTGGAAGAAGGCTCAAAATTCAAGGAGGAAGAGAAGGAGGTAGGGGCATTGAACTGTTGTCACAACTCCAGGAACAAATAGAAAATCCTTCATTTGGTGTTGAACCCTTCATAAGCAGTCCCTTTCCTACAATCCTAGTAACTTCTATCTTCCAGTGTGCTACACACACACATACACACACACACACACTCACGCTCACACACACACACACATACACACACACACACTATAAGTTCTCCTCTTTTTCTACAACACATACAATTGAAAGAATAAAGAATCAAGGAACTTCCTTGAGAAAATGTTCAGCTAATATTATCTATAAGAAATGAAGCTTTAAAAAAGCATCTGCTCTTTTCTTTAAAAAAATCATTAATTTATCTTTTTACCTTATACATGAATATTCATTTATATATATTTCCATCTGAGTTATTTTGGGAGAAATAAATCAGAAAAAAAACAAACAAAAACCATGAGGAAAAAAAACAGGAAAAAAAGTGAAAATAGAATGCACTGATCTGCATTCAGTCTCCATAATTCTCTCTCTGGAGGTAGATGTTATATTCTATCCAAAGTTTATTGGAATTGATTTGGATCTCCAAATTGCTGAGATGAACCAAATCTATCATAATGGATCATCACACAATCTTGTTATTGCTGTATATACTATTTTCCTGGTTCTGCTTGCTTCACTCAGCATCAGTTCATGTAAATCTTTCCAGATGTTTCTAAAATCATCTTGTTTATCATTTTTATAGAACAATAATATTCCATTATTTTCATATACCTTAACTTATACAGCTATTCCCCAATTGATTGACATCTACTCATTTTCCAGTTCTTTGCTACCACAAAAAGAATTACTACAAATTACTACAAAGAGAATTTTGCACATGTGGGTCCTTTTTCCTCTTTTATAATTTCTTTAGTATACTGACCCACTAGTGGAACTTCTGGATCAAAAAATATGCACTGATTTAGAGCACTTCATATATAATTCTAAATTATTCTCCAGAATGATTGGATCAGTTTATAACTCCACCAATAATGCTTTAATATCCCATTTTCCCACATTTTCTCCAACATTTATCATTATTTTGTCATTTTTTCCAGTCATCTTAGCCAATCTGATAGGAGTGAAGTAGTATCTCAGAGTTGTTTTGATTTGTATTGATATTATCAATGATGGGTTTTTTTTTACATACTATAGACAGCTTTAAGTTCTTCATCTGAAAATTATCTTTCCATATCCTTTGACTATTTATCAATTAAGGAATGATTTTGACTCTGTTCTCTACATATTTTTGAAATGAGGTCTTTATCTGAAACAGTACCTATAGAAATTGTTTTCCAGATTTCTGCTTCTGTTTTAATCTTGCCTAATTTATTTTGTTTCAAAATAAACCTTTTTAATTTAATGTAAACAAAATCTAATTTTCTAAAGAAGCCTTTCCTGATTCTCCTCATTAATGAGAAGACTTTCTCTCTCTTGCTTGCCTCTTTCTTGTCCTGTCTAAAGTAGGTTTGTACTGTGTTTGCCTCTTGCCTCCCCCATTTGATTGTGAGCTCCTTGAGAGAAGGGACTGGGTTTTTTGGGGAGTGTATTTCTCTGTATCCCCCATACTTTGAAGAATCCCTGCCATATAATAGGTGCTTAATAAATGTTTGGGGCCATTAGGGAGAGCCATAGTGGCTAGAGTGCAGGTTTGGAGACAGATTCATTTTCCTAAGTTCAAATCCAAACTCAGACCCGGACTATTTTTGTGACCTTGGACACATCACATAACCCTGTTTGCCATAGTTTCTTCATTTGTAAAATGAGCTAGAGAAGGAAACAATAAACCCAATTCAGTGTCTTTGCCAAGAAAACCTCAAATGGGGTCACTAAGAGCCAGACAAAACTGAAAACAATTGAACAATAAATGCTTATTGACTATTTTGACTTGTTCCATCTTTATTTTCTCTGAACCTCATGCATTTAAAGCCTGACATTTCCCATTTCCATTCCTTCCATCTATCTCTATGGTTCTGCTTCTGGAGCTCTGATCCCATTCTCCCTATTCTTTGCTTTGCCTCATTAAAAATATCTGTGTCACATGAGAGCAAGTTGTATGACGGGCCTTTTTCTGTTTGAAGTCTAGAGTGCAATACTTGCTCCTGCCTTTGTCTTACAATTCTAAACACAGCCTTAGCCAAACCCACTTGTGTGACTCCCCCTATTCCCAAACCTTCCAGGAACTGGCTGCCTTTAGAGAACCATGCAGCTCTTCCTTGGGGGTGAATAATGCCCAAGAAGGCCCATCTTTATGAGTCTCCTACAATACCAATCTCCCCAAGATGCAGTGATAATAATAGCTCTGATTTACATAATACTTACTATGTGCCAGGCATTGGGCTAAGAACATTTATTCATCCCACTAGAACTAAGAAATAGATGCTACTATTATCTACATTTTACAAATAAGTAAACTGAGGCAATTTGAGTTTATTGACTTGCCCAAGGTCACACAGATAATAGATGGTTGAGGTCAGATTTCTATACCAGTCTTTGTGCTTCCAGGTCCTGTCTGGAATCTCCCCTCTGCTGCCTCACTTCCTCAGCCATGAGAAGGTCTTTTAATATAGAAATAAACCTTTTTCCTTTAGAATATGCTCCGGAGGGACCGGCAAAGGACTACTTCCTGGAGAAAATCCCATCTCTAGTTCCCTCTCCTCTATTTTTTTAGCCTATTCTCCTAGAGCTCTCATTCTTGTTCAGAGCCTAAAAGAAGAGCAAACCCTACCCTGTTCACCTGGGGACTTGATGGAAACATATCAGCTGCTTCCCTTTGTCACTCTTTTCCCCTTTCCTCATCCATGTGGTCTCCCCATCTTGATTATTCTCCCTTATAGAATAGAGAAATTTACTGCTTTGGAGTCAGATGAAGGCATCCCTTGCTACTGATTTTCACCACATTATCTTAATTCCTATTAAATTTAATCTTTTAAGGATTTAGTTCTTGTCTTATCTTTGCTCTATTTAACCCCAGATCTAAAAAGAGAAATCAGTGAGAATCAGGATTAAGAAAAAGCCCTGGATTTTGCAGTAGAGATATTATTGATAACACTTTAAGAGACATTTTCCAATAAAATGGAGGCTGCACTATTAGGAGTGGGTATTAGTAGGCACTTGCCACGTGTGATGAAAAAACGAGCACTCCACATGCATTAGAGCTGTGTTCCAAATGTGCTAGATTACAAGGCAATTTAGCCAATCTGATAGGAGAGAGGTGGTATCTCAGAGTTGTTTTGATATACCCATATTCACAATTTCCAGCAAAAGCCAAGGGACCCACACAAGAACTTCACTTTCTTTATACGAACCCCCTTTTCTTTTTTAAATAACAGCTTTTTACTTTGAAAATATATGCAAAATAGTGTTCCACCTTCACACCTTGTGTTTCAAAGTTTTCCCCATTCCTTCCTCCCACCTTCTCACCTAGACAACTAATTCAATATATGTTACACATGTGCAATTCTTCTACACATATTTCCACACTTAACATTCTGCACAACAAAAAATAAATCAAAAAAGGAAAAAAGAGAAAAAAGCAAGGAAACAACAACAAAAAGGTGAAAATACTGTGCTATGACCCACATTCAGTCCCCATATTCTCTCTGGATGCAGATGACTCTCTCCATCACAAATCTAGCTGGATTAGCCTGAATTCTTGTTGAAAAGAGCCATGTCCATCAGAGTTGATCACCACTAATCTTGCTGTGTACAGTGATCTCTTGGTTTTACTCACTTCACTCAGCAGCAGTTCATATAAGTCTCTCCAGGTCTTTCTGAAATCATCCTGCTGATCATTTCTTCTAGAACAATAATATTCCTTAACATATAGATGCCATAACTTATTCAGCCATTCCCCAACTGATGCACATTCACTCAGTTTCCAGTAAGAACCCCCTTTTTTTTCATGAACAAGAATGCTGCTCATAAACAGTTACAGGATAAAATTCAATTGAATATTACCAAAATATTTAACCCAGATCCTTTTCCTTTGTGGGTTTCTATACATCTGTGACCAAAAAGTTTATCTCTTATTAGCTGCTAACTGCTTAGAGTCATTTCCTTCCCCTCCAACCGGGGCATTGCTTCTCTCCCGATAGCTGACTTCTGGCACTCTGCCTATCCATTATGGGGACTCCCAGAGTGTTACTGGTGCAAGTTCTGATCCTGGATTTTCTTGGGACTTGTGAGTTCTTTCTTTTTATCAGTAATTCAGTATCTATTCATGTTGGGGCCAAGAAATGGGTGAAGGCAAAAGGCCTGGCATTTTTTCCCCAGAGACAGCCAACCTGAATTCTGGGAGAAAAGACTGAATCTGAGGTTTCTTTTAAAAGCAAAACTGTATCTCTTCCTATGAAGGTGTGATGTGGTGACCTTGGAGCCAGAGTTTCTGAGTTGGAGTCCTGCCTGAGGTCACTCATCCAGCAGCATGATCCTGGCAGACACTGCCTTGGTTGCCATCTATACCATGAGAAAACTGGCTGTACTGAGGGTTCCCTGAAAGATATTTCCAAACCTCCATCTGAATGGATGAATGCATTTTCTTAGCCTGATTTGATTTACTCTATTGACTTGGAGACAGAAATCTCCATGGCTTTTTAGCTCCCTCTTAACTGGAAGGTTGGGCATTTCTATTTCATGTTCTGAGTAGACACAGGAAGTCAAACTAATCTTTAAAAAAATATTTTTATTATGATATTATGAGATATAAATGTTTTTATTCCATAAATTAAAATATATTTCAAAAAATAAAATAAAAATTGAAATTCCTTTAATCTTAAAAAGATAATAATGCCAAGGGAGTTCATTTAACAAATAAAGAATATCGTTATCATTAGCCCAGTGATTATTTTAAAAATACTTCATAACTACATTAAGATAATTGTTGTACAATTTACTGGGAGGTATTTTTGAGAGACTGTTATAAGATCAATGTAAATACTCCTTGCATTCAATTGTTTTATGCCTTAAATTTGAATTATCTACCAATGAAATTCAACTTCAGCGCAAAGTGGCTGGCCAGATATTGTGATTTTTTTTGGACACCAGAGCTTTGTGTATCTCAACTGCTCAGAGTAGATTCTTTTCTCTTGCAGGGGCAAGCATGCTACCCACGTTGACCCAGCTCATACCGTCTAACACAAAAAGAAGGGGTAATACAGCCTTTCTTGAATGCCAAGTGAATGTGGACCAGTTTGAGAATGTTTACATCCACTGGTACCGCCAGCAGCCCGGTGGGCCTCTGATCCGAATTCTCTACCTTTCATCCAATGAGAATGTCATTCATGAGGAAGGGGTCAATGAGGAGAGGTATGAAGCCAAGAAACGGGAGAGGGACTTCTCGGCAAGTCTCAGAATCCACCAAGTCACGGAGGCAGACGAAGGGCTCTACTATTGTGCCTGCTGGGATGGCACTCTGAGCCAAAGCCACAGAAACACTGAACAAAAACCGGCTTCCTGTACATATTCACACACCTGGGCAAGGCAGGGGTCCCACATTGAGGTACCACCCAGCTGGCTAGTTTTGTCAGCACAGGAAGTCTTGCTGCTGTGCTTGTGTTCTACTTGAAGCTAAGAGTGAGATTCTCAGCACTGGCTCTGGGTCTCTTGGCCCAACTGCCATGTTTTTTTTTTCTTCCCTTCCCCTCCTCCCATAACTTCCCAGGTTCTTGGGAAGTATCTCTGCTCCAACTCAGGTTCTTCAACCAGAGAAATCATCTGTGAATGGATGATGGGAGTCACATCATTTAACCAAGTCCCATAAAAAAATCATTTGGAAAGCTTTGGATAGGGCCACAGAGGGGAATATTGTTGGTTTTCAATTTTGTATGGTCAGATTTAGAGCTAGAAGAGATCTCAGGGACCATCTGGTTCTAGATTCAGTTTTCAGAGGAGGAAACTGAGACCCACAGAGGTTACTCTTATAGGACTGTAGGTTTACCTGAAAGGGAGGCATCTAGTCCAGCCAATCATTTTGCAGGTAGCAAGCATCAGAAGCAGGACTGGAACCAGTGCTCATGCAAACATTTTTCTCCTCAAAAGATGAAAGTTCGCTTAGGATCTGCTAAATTACAGAATCATAATCCAGTGAGATTGTAAAAGAAGGTTTGTGTAGATGGCATTGGAAGTTGGAACAAGCCATCTCCAACATCCTTTTCAATTCTAAGTTCATCAAGTACGCTAATATCCTCTCGTATAACAGCAAAAGGTACTTTCTAGGGTTTGCTCCCCACCTTTAATCTAAGAACTGTGGGAAGAAAGAAGGGTACGATCCCTGGACTTTCTCTTTTTAAAAAGAATGCACTTATTTTATTCTTAACTTAAAAAAAATAAGCATTTCCACAACATGGCAAAATAGAAAAATAAGAGAATTATATGTAAAACTGCACATCTATTATGTACATTTCTTTTAAATATTTAATAATTAAATATATAATTTTAAAAACACAAAGTATCATCTAAATTTCTTTTTTTTCCCTTCCTCCCCACCTCCTCATGCCTAGAAGTGGCTACAATTTTACACAAACGTGTGTATATATGTATACTTATATGTATAAAATCACTATGTCTATATTTATCAGCTCCTTCAATGCAGAATCTTTCTTCATATATCCTTTGTAGTTAATTTGGATATTTATAATAGCTAAAATTACTTAGTAATTAAAATATGTTTTTAAAGCAATATTGTTCTTACTGTTCTTACGATCTTCTCTTGGTTCTTCATTATTATATTCAGGTCTAGTCACATTTTTCTACTATCAATAAGCTCATCATTTCTTATAGCTCTTTAGTATATAATATAATGTAATATAATAATATATAACATAACTTATTTAACCATTCCCCAGTTAATGGACATCCCCCAAATTTTCAGTTCTTTGCTACCACAAAGTTTGTTACTATTAATATTTTAGAACATTTAGGTTTGTTTCCCTTTTTTCTATTCCTCTCTGGAAATAGACCTAGTAGTGGTATTGCAGGCTCAAAGAGTTTAATAATTCTTTGTCATAATTCCAGATTGTTCTCCAAAATGCAACAATTCACAATTATACCAAAAGTGATTTAGTGTTCCAATTTTTCCTCATCCCCTCCAACATATTTGCTACTTTGCCCTTCAATCAGTTCAGTTAATTTGATGAGTATGTTCCATATTCTAATTTTTTTCTCATAATATTTCTCTTCATGTATAAATCATGTATCTATTTTGACCTCATCCTGGGAGATGGTACAAGATATTGGTTTTTGCCCAATTTTCACTAGACTGTCTTCTAGTTTTTCCCAATATTTTTTACCACATAATGTTTTGCCCCCAAAAAACTTTTTTCCACACATCAGATACAAGATAACTATATTTTTTTGCTGCTATAAATTAAGAACATATTTTTAAAGCAATATTGCTCTTACTGCTCTTACGATCTTCTCTTGTTTCTTCATTATTTCATTCAAGTCTAGTCACATTTTTCTAATATTAATAAGCTCATCATTTCTTATAGCTCATTAGTATGTAAAATAATAATATATAATATAACTTATTCAACCATTCCCCAGTTGATGGACATCCCCAAAATTTCCAGTTCTTTGCTACCACAAAAGATGCTACTATCAATATTTTAGAACATATAGATCCTTTTCTCTTTTTTCTATTCCTCTTTAGAAATAGACCTACTAGTGGTATTGCAGGCAAGATGTTCCATATTCTAAATTTTTTCTCATAATATTTCTTTTCATGTCTAAATCATGTATCTATTTTGACCTCATCCTGGGACATGGTACAAGATATTGGTCTTTGCCCAATTTTCACTAGACTGTTTTCTAGTTTTTCCCAATATTTTTTACCACATAATGTTTTGCCAAAAAACTTTTTCCACACATCAAATACAAGATAACTATATGTTTTTTGCTACTATAAATTGTAGCTATAAATTAAGAACATATTTTTAAAGCAATATTGCTCTTATTGCTCTTACTCTTATTTCTTCATTATTTCATTCAAGTCTAGTCACATTTTTCTAATATCAATAAGCTCATCATTTCTTATAGCTCATTAGTATGTAATATAATAATATATAATATAACTTATTCAACCATTCCCCAGTTGATGGACATCCCCAAAATTTCAGTTCTTTGCTACCACAAAGGATGCTACTATCAATATTTTAGAACTTATAGATCCTTTTCCCTTTTTCTATTCCTCTTTAGAAATAGACCTACTAGTGGTATTGCAGGCAAGATGTTGCATATTCTAAAATTTTTCTCATAATATTTCTTTTCATGTCTAAGTCATGTATCTATTTTGATGTCATCCCGGGACATGGTACAAGATATTGGTCTTTGCCCGATTTTCACTAGACTGTTTTCTAGTTTTTTCCAATAATTTTTTTTTTTACCAAATAATGATTTGTGCTCCCCAGAAACGTGTCTTTCCACACATCAAATACAAGATAACTATATATATATATATATATATATATATTTATAGCAGATATATATATATATATATATATATATATATTGCTGCTATAAATTCTATGGCTAATCTATTACACTGATTTATCTTCCTAATTCTTAATCAGAAGCAGAGTATTGATAATTACTGCCATATAATAGAGTTTAAGATCAGGGTCTGCTAAACCTTTTCCCTTACACTTTTATCATTAATTCACTGGATAAGCTTGATTTTTTTGTTTTTCCAAATGAATTTTGTTATTTTTTTTCTAACTCAATAAAATAATTGTTTGGGAATTTTCTCTTGAGCCCTATACCACCTACAGCTTCTTCTCTGAGCTCTGTAATATTTTCACAGGTGGAGCCTTCACTGATGCAGATCAAGGCCCCTTCTTGCCTTCTTAGCTCATTTAGCACTCATTTTTGTCCTTCATAGCTATGCCTTATGGAATTCTGTCAAGAGGTGAGAGACCCTTTCTTTGAGTCATGAGCTATTCCAGACCTTGCAGCAAAACCTGGAAGTGCATACCTGTGATCCTTCCCTCCTGACTCCTAACCAGCCTTCTGCCTTTTCTGGCCATCAATATACTTTTGTATTTCTTAAGGGCCTTCTTGTTTTGTTTTCTTTAATGATGAATCTGGATCAATTGGATTTGAAGCAATACCCAGATGCTTTTCCCTTTCCTTATAATTGGTTTCCATATGTGCAAAAAATGGAAATAATATTTTCATTAAAAGAAAGCAGTTGGCTGATCTTAGAAAGCTACCTAAATGTGGAGTTATTTTTATTTATGCCTAGGGGGCATCTTTTTGAGACCTTTTGAGACCCCCTGACATTTTGTTTCTCCCAAGATCGTTGATTGTTAATACCACCACCACTATAAACAATAATAATTAGAAATATATGCACATTTGTGTGGCAAATATTAGAGTTGGGAAATCATATAGTTAGATTAACCAGAGTTAGCCAGAGTGAGGAGAAAGATGATATTAGAGGGAAGGCATTAGTCCTGTAAAGGACTTAGTAAAGATCTTCATTATACCCAGACCTTTTATAGGGAAAATAAAGCTTTGAGGTTTCCCCAGTGCAAAAGCACAAACTCAAGATGGAAATTCAGAGGGCTAGTTGGAATACACCTGCAGACTAGGCCCCAGACCTGTCTAAATATATTCTAACTAAGATGGTCTGTGAAAGTTAGCTTCCTTTTTGTATGCAGTTATGGTTGAGTTTACATTATAACAATCTTAACTTATGGTAATAAGACAGTCTGGGAAAGCTAAATGCCCGTCAAGGCATTTGTCTCAAAGATTATTGCGAATGTTTTTAAAGACGCTAACTAGACTGGAGACCAGATGGATGAATGAACAAGACTCTGACTTCACATTATTTTATGTGAACAGAATTTGGGGAAGAGAGTAAATCACATCAGTGGGGATGCCCATTAATTGGAGAATGGCTGAACAGGTCGTGGTATATGATCATGATGGAATACCACACATCAATAAGAATGATGAGCTTGATGATCTTAGAAAAAACATAGAAAGACTTGCATGACATAATGAAAATAACAATGAGCATGGGGGCAGCTAGGTGGCGCAGTGGAGAGAGCACCAGCCTTGAATTCAGGAGGACCCGAGTTCAAATGTGGTCTCAGACACTTTAACACTTCTGGCTGTGTGACCCTGGGCAAGTCACTTAACCCCAGCCTCAAGAAAAAATAAAAAGAAGAAGAAAATAACAATGAGCAGATGCAAGTGAATGTTTGTATGTGATAATATCAATGTCATTTTAGGAACAGCTTTAAGGGATCAAGCTATTTTGACTATTGTAAATACTCAAATTGAGTATAAATTACACAGGAAGGCAGGTCTACATACAGACAAATAACTGAAAAATAGAAATATGTATAGAATTGGTTCACATAGATATTATATACATAGAAATTTGTGTCTAATGGTAGTCTCTTTGGTGTGGAAGGAGAGAGGAAAAAAATAAAGTGTCCACAATAGCTTTATTAAACACTTAAAAGGAAAAGCAAATGGTACATTATTGATTTCTAGTTACATATGCAATGCTCATTTTTTCCCTATAATTCTTAAGTTCCAAAGAAAAGAAATAAATTTGAAAAATATCCAGCAGAAAGAAAATTGAAGGATAATATCTTACTATGGACTTGAATCTAGATCTCCTGGACCCTGAGATTCATTCTCTGTCCACTCTCCATGTTTCCTCTTAATGAGAACAAAGCTTTAAAGAAATGCAAGATTTTCCTGTTTTGAGGACTCTGAGGCATCTAAGGAGACATCAGCAGATAGTGGCAGGATATTTGGAGCAGAGAGGAAAAGATGTGGTTCAAGACAACACTTCTATGCCTTCATTTTTGGGCAAGAGAAATGAAAGCCAATAGCCAGTGACCTTTCCATGCTTGCCCCCTCCCCTAGGAAGAGCTCTGGTCTGCATCTCTTAAAAATACACAATGAACATTAGACCAGGACTGAGCAGTTCCTTTCCTCTGCTGACACCACAGCAGGCCTCCTCCCACCACGCTCTCCACTGACCTGCTCTCTTCACCTTTCAGCTTCCTTGTTTCCTTGGGTTCCCCTTAAGTTCACAATTGGCACAACCAAAATGATCCTCTGCCAAGTACTTGCTATGGCTGCCCTCTGGGTCTATGAGTTCACTTTTCCCTTTTCAGATCAGGAGAGAAACAGAAATCTGGCAAAGCAACTCCTCGGATTACTATGTTCTCTACTTTTATTTCTAGGCCGACATAGAGCCTTAGAACTGAAGCAGCCCCAAGTCTCCATCACCCAGGGGCTGAACAGAACAGCACAGGTGACTTGTCAAGTGTTAGGCAGAGTGGACTTTGCTGATGAGTACATATACTGGTACCAACAGAAACCAAACCAGCCTTTAAAATATCTACTCTTTGTCCGATCAACTAGTGTCCCTAATCCTTAGATGATTTAAGGAACAAATTCGTGGCAAAAAAGAATGAAGACAAAAGAACATCAGACCTAACGATAAACTCCATAACTCATGAAGATGAGGCCATGTACTACTGTGCTTGCTGGAAAAAATACCCATAGCCATCAGCACTCAATGACAGCACATACAAGAATCCTGTTCTCCTCAGGACCCACCCAACATCCTCTTCTCTGGAGGCCTCCTCCTCATTTCTGGTTCCCATTCCCTACAGCACTTCCTGCGTTTCTTCTCAATGCCATGTGGCCCTTGCCTATACCATACTCTTGCTCTAATGCACACAGATCCCAAACTTCCTTTAATGGGAGCAGGGATTTCCACAGAGTAGAAAAAAAGAATAATTGTAAACAAGAGAAATTAGGATGGATGAATATACATACACAGCTGGTAATTATAACTGTGAAAATGAATGGGATGAATTTTCCTAAAAAATGGAAATAAATAGCAGAGTAGATTAAAAATCAGACTCCCACAATATGTTATTTACAAGAAACACTTTTAAAACAGAGAGTTGTATAAAGAGTAAAGGTAAAAGACTGAAATGGAATATATATATTTTTAAATCAAGAGTAACAATCCTGATGTCAGAAAAAGCAAAAGAAAAATAAATCTAATTAAAAGATATAATGAAACTATCTTGCTAAAGGATATCATATAAAATGAAGCAACATTATTACTAAATATATATGTGCCAAGTAGTATAGCATCTAAATTCTTAGAGGAGAGTTAAGTCAGTTACAGAGGGAAAAAACCAACAAAACTATATTAATGAGGGACTTCAACTTCTCTCTCTCAGAATTAGATAGATATAACCATAAAATAAACAAGAAAGAAATTAAGGAGGGAAATCTTAGAAAACTTAGATATGATAGTTCTCTGGAGAAAATTGAATGGAGATAAAAAGGAATATATTTTTTCTTATTAGTACATGACACCTATACAAAAATTCACCATATATTAGGGCATAAAACCTCACAATCAAATGCAGAAAGGTACAAATTTTAAATACATCCTTTTCATATCATGTTGCAATTAAAAATTCCCTCTCCAAAGGGCCATGGAAAGATAGACTAAAAACTAATTGGAAATTTAAAAATCTCACCCTAAAGAATGAGTGGATCAAATAATAATTTGTAGAAGCAATTAATAATTTTATTCAAGAAAATTTCAATAATAAGACAACATGCCAAAACTTATGGCATGTAGGCAAAGCAATTCTTAGGGGATGTTTGATATTGTTAAATGCTTATACAAATAAAATAGAGAAAGAGGAAATCAACAAATTGATGAAAAATTGATGAAAAAATACAAAAATCTTAAATAAAATATTAGCAAAAAGATTACAGCAAGTCATCCCAGGAATAATACACCATGACCAAGTAGGATGCATACCAGAAATGCAGGGCTGGTTCAATATTAGGAAAACTATTAGGATAATTGTCTGCATCAATAACCAAACTAACAAAAACATATGATTATCTAAATACATGCAGAAAAAACATTTGATAAAATTCAACACCCATTCCTATCAAAAACACTAGAGAATATGGGAATAAATGAAGTTTTCCTTAAAAGGATCAGTTGAATCTATTTAAAATCATCAGCAAGCATCATATGTAATGGGGACAAACTACAACCTTCCCAGTAATATCAGGGATGAAACAAGATTGTCCACTCTCACCATTACTATTCAATATGATATTAGAAATGTTAGCTTTGGCAATAAGAGAAGAAAAAGAGATTAAAGGAATTAGAGAAGGCAATGAGGAAAACAAATATCATTCTTTGCAAATATGATGAACCCTAGAACCCTAGAAAATCAATTTAAAAAAACTATTAGAAATAATTCACAATTTTAGCAAAGTTGCAGGATACAAAATAAATCCAAAGAAATGATCAGCATTTTTACATATTACTAACAAAGTCCAGCAGCAAGAGATACAAAAAGAAATTCCATTTAAAATAACTGTAGATAATATAAATATTTAGGAATCTACAAGCTAAGGCAAAATCAGGAACTACATGAACGCAATTAAAAAACACTTTCCACACAGATAAAGTCATATCTAATCAACTGGAAGAATATCAAGTGCTCATGGATAGGCCAAGCAAATATAATAAAAATGACAATTCTACCTAAATTAATCTATTTATTTAGGGCCACACCAATCAAATCCCAAGAAAGTATTTACAGAGCTAGAAAAAATAATAACAAAGTTCATCTGAAAAAAGAAAAGATCAAGAATGCCAAGGAAATTAATAAAAAAAAATGCAAATGAAGATGATCTATTTGTACCAGACCCAAAACTTTATTATAAATCAGTGGTCATCAAAACCATATGGTAGTGGCTAAGAAATAGTCAATCAATAGAATAGGTCAGCCTCACAAGACACAATAGTCAATGACTATAGTAATCTACTGTTTGATAAAACCAAAGACCCCAGCTTCTGGGAAAAGAACTCACTAATTGACAAAAATTGCTGGGAAAATTGAAAAATAGCATGGCAAAAGTTAGGTATAGACTAACATCTCACGTATATCAAAATAAGGTCAAAATAAGTTCATGATTAAACATAAACATAAGTAAATTTGGAGATTAAGGAATAGTTTATCTATCAGATCTTTGGAGAATGGAGACATTTATAGTAAGAGAAGAACTAAAAAATTTTATAAAATGCAAAATAGATTATTTTTATTATATTAATTTAAAACATTTTGGCAAAAATAAAACCAATCAGCAAAGATTAGAAGGGAAGCAGAAAACTGGGGAAATTTTATAGCCAGTGTTTCTGATAAAGACCTTTGTTTCTAAAATATAGAGAATAGGATCAAATTTATAAGAATACAATTCCCACTTGATAAATGGTCAAAGGATATGAACAGACAATTTTCAGATAGAGATATTAAATACAATTATAGTCATGTGAGAAATGCTCTGGATCACTATTGAATTAAAGAAAGACAAATTAAGACAATTCTGAGGTACCACTTCACACCTTTCTAGGTAAGATGTTAGGAAAAGATAGCGATGTTGGAGGGGATGTGGGAAAACTGGGATACTAATGCATTGTTGGTGGATTCAATTATTCTGGAGAGCAATTTGGAGCTGGTCTCAAAGGAGTATAAAAGTATGATTTGACTCAGTAGTTACACTACTGGGACCATATCAGAAAGTGGTGTCATCAAAGAGGGAAAAGGACCCACATGTGCAAAAATGTTTTTGTGGTAGCAAAGAAATTGTTAATTGAGGAGGTGCCCATCAATGGAAGAATGACTGAATAAAGTTTTGATATATGAACGTAACAGAACAGTCTCATTCTATTAGAAATGAGCAGGCTGATTTCAAAAAGGCCTGGGAAAAACACTTACAAAAACTGATTCTGGGTGAAGTGAACAGAACAAGGAGAACATTGCACACTTAACAGTAAGACTGTGTGATGATCAACTGTGATAGATTTAGTTCTTCTCAGCAATACACTGATCTAAGGCAATTCTAATAGACTTGGGATGGAAAATGTCATTTCCAACCATAGAGAGAACTAGAGAGACTGAATGCAAGTTGAAATATACTATTTTTGCCTTTTAGATTTATTTTTTCTTTCTCCTGGTTTTTGCTCTTATATTCTGTTTTTTTCTTGCCCAACATGACTCATTTGGAAATATGTTTTAAAATGAGTGGGGGGAAAATGGCATATATCCATTGATAACCAAGGCCTGAAGTAGGGAGCTCTTTGGTCATGGAGGTTGGGAAAGGGACAATGAAAGTAAAATAAATGACTTCATGACTCAATGATAAAAATAAATAAAGAAATGAACATTCTATAAATTTTCCCTTTTTGTACAAAAGATGCAATTGAAACAACAAAGAACTAAGGAATTTCCTTGAGAGAATGTTTAGTTAATATTTCTGTAGGAAATGAGGCTCAAAAAGTAACTATCTGCTCTTTGCAAATGCATTTCTATAATATAAAAAATTCACACTGATTCTACCTATCAACAAGATTTTAGACATCTTTTAGGCAGCCTCTCAACCTTCCATGTTCCAGATAACTCTCTAAGATCATAAATTTCAGAACATTCTTGAAGGTCTTCCTTACTTGGAGAATTGTAGAAACTCTCCAAGAAAAGTCCAATAAAAGAAAACTACAATGATGAAATCATAGGTCCAGGAAAAAACAAGCAAACAAAAATGCCTTCAGACATTGTGTGGGGCCTGGGGTTACAAAAGCAAAAATGAGACCTCCTTTCTCCTCAGTGACTATTTTATGGGGGAAACAACATGGACACATATACAATAAAGCCAAAATTATGTCCAAAACAGGAGATAGGAACTGAACCCGTCGTTCAATCCAATCAGGGACTCCCAGGTGAGGAAACTCCTATTAATGGAGACCAAAACCTTTTCACAGCTTAGAACTATAGAGACTTGCCTACGGTCATCACCCAGGGTAACATGTCAAAAACATGAATTGATGTATAAGATTGTCTGCCATCTAGGGGAGGGAGTGGAGGGAGGGAAGGGAAAAGTCGGAACAGAAGTGAGTGCAAGCGATAATGTTGTAAAAAATTACCCAGGCATAGGTTCTGTCACTAAAAAGTTATAATTTAAAGAAACATGACTTGATTTTGGGCTCTCCTGATTTTGAGGACAGTTTTTTATCCCTTCCTCCGTGTTTCCTCTCAGAAACAGGAAATGCAATGGAACTTAGGGTAGAGGAAGGCTCTAGTAGTAAATTCAGTAATTCTAATAGTAGGATTCAGGATTCTAGTAGTAGATTGAGGAAAGTCCTTCTGTAAGTCAACAGAGCTGACCTGGGTTTTGGAAGAAGGCTCAGAATTCCTAGAAGAGGAGTTGGGGGTGGGGAGTTCATCTGTTGTCCAGGTTCCAGGATCAAATATTGATAGCCGCCATTTCTGTCTCTGTCTCTGTCTGTCTCTCTGGCTCTCTCTTGGTCTCTGTGTCTCTGTCTTTCTCCCAATCTATCTCTCTCATTATGCATGATATAAAGAACACAATGAGCAGATCGACGAGAATGTTTGCATAAGATACTAGCAATGTCATTTAAAGAATAACTTTGAGAAACCGAATCATTTTGACTATCACAAACATCCAAATTAACTATAAAGGAGATGAAAGAAGACACTATCTTCAGCCAGAGAAAAAAGTGATAAACAGAATTACGTATAGAATGGACTTACATAGATATTTATATACTAAAATATTTGTGTCTAATGATAGCCATCTCTAGGTGAGAGGGAGGGGGAAGAAAGTTCAATCACAATTTTATTAAATATTTAAAAGGAAAACCAAGTGGCATGTGATAGATTTCTAGTTTCATGTGCAATGCTCTTTTTTCAGTTATGTTTTTTCTATAATTCTTAAGTTCAAAATTTAAAAAAAAACCTTATATTTTCCAAAAATTCTGCAGAACCAAAAAAAGAAGAAAACTGAAATGTTGTGACTTACCTATGGTCAAATAAACCCAGGATTTGAATCCAGGTCTTCTTGACCTTGAGATTCATTCCCTGTCCACTTTTCATATTACTTCTTAATGAGAATAAAACTTTAAAGACCTGTAAGATCTTCTTCTTTTGAGGACTCAGTGGTGTCTGAGGAGCCATCAGCAGACAGTCTCAGGATGTCTGGGACAAGAGGGGCAGAAATGGGTCAAGACAACACTTCTCTGTCTTCATCTCTGGGCAAGGGAAAAGAAGCCCAATCACTGCTGATTTCATCAAGCCTGCCTCCTCCCATGGGGAGAGCTCTGCTCTGCCCCTCTTAGAAAGGTTGGATGCACAAAGAACATTAGAACAGGACTGAGCAGCACCCTTCCTCTGCTGACTCCACAACAAGCTTCCTCCACTCACCCTCTGCACTCACCCCTCTCCACCTCTCAGTGTCCTCACTTCCTTGTGTTTCCTCAGGTTCACAACTGGTCCATCCAGAATGAGCCTCTACCAAGTGCTTGCTGTGGCCGCCCTCTGGGCCAGTGAGTATGCATCTTCTCCTTTTTAGATCAATAGAGAAACAGAAGAGAATGGCCAAAGCCCCTCCTCATGTCACTATGTTCTCTTCTTTTCCTTCTAGTTGGCCATGCAGCCATAGAACTGAAGCAGCCTCAAGTGTCCATCACCAGCCAGCTGGGAACAGAGGCCCGGGTCACTTGTCAAGTGGCCGGCATGTGGAACTTTGCTGATTGGTACATACACTGGTACCAGCAGAAGCCAAACCAGCCTTTGCAACATCTGCTCGTTGTCCAATCAACCAGTGAACCTATGAAAAAATCCTTAGATAATGTAAGGAACAAATTTGTGGCAGAAAAGAATGAAGACAAAAAAACATCAGTCTTAACAATAAACTCCCTAACCCGTGAAGATGAGGGCACCTACTACTGTGCATGCTGGGACGTGGAAGGACCACAGCCATCAAGTCTCAGTGACAGGATGTACAAGAATCCTGCCCTCTTCAGTCTCCCCCTGCATCCTCTTCCCAGGTGGCCGCCTCCTCATTTCTGGCTCCCATCCCCAGCCTGCCTGCAGCACTTCCGGCATTTCTTCTCAAGGCCACATAGTTTGTGTCTATACCATACATATCACAGTCTTGCTCCAACTGACATGGGTTCCAAACTCCCTCCATCACCACAATAATCATTCACATCTCTACAGACTTGAAGGTTTTCTCTGCTTTTATAAGTTGAACTAGACAGTGTCTGAGGTTCCTTCCAATTTTCCAATTCTGTCCTTCTGCTTTTTGGCAGTGAGCGTTACATTATATATGGTGTCTCATCCTCTCCACCAGGCCGTGGACATGTCCTCTTCCCATTCCCACTTTACAAAGGAAGAGGAGCTTATTTATGTAGCTTATCCAGCATCACATAGCTGAGGCAAAACTTGAACTCAGATACTCCCGCTTCATTCTGGTCCCCTGTCCATGGCTCATGGTCTAAAATCAGGAATTAGATCCAATATTCCTCATGAGAAAATGAGAGAAACATGGAAAAGCAAAATATTAATATCCTTTCTTCATTCCTTACATGACGGAACCCATTCAAATGCTTCTAAGGGTAGAATTTGGACTAAATGGTCAGAGATCAGCCTTCTAATCCTGAGGTTCTATTTCTCCTCATTATTTGTAGTGATAATGGTGGATTTCGAGGTGGTGGTTGTCCATTATCTTATGTGTGTGTGTGTGTGTGTGTGTGTGTGTGTGTGTGTGTTTTTCTGAGGCTGGGGTTAAGTGACTTGCCCAGGGTCACACAGCTAGGAAGTGTTAAGTGTCTGATACCAGATTTGAACTCGGGTCCTCCTGAATTCAAGGCTGGTGCTCTATCCACTGCGCCACCTAGCTGCTCCCTTTTCCTTATATTTTTAGAGATCCAGGTGGAGGGTGCCCAGTGCAAACAAGGTTCCCTTCAAGAAAATGTCAATAGTTTTGGGAAGCCATGTCACCAGAAGTGAAAAATAATATCTATTGATGACCAAGGCCCGAAATAGGGGCAAGGAGGAAGGGAGATCTGTGGTCATGAGATGTGGGGGAAGTGAGAGTGCTTTGAAAAGAAATCCAAGCAAAATTAATTATTTCATGAGGCAAAATTAAAAGATAAAGGAATGACTATTCTGTAAGTTTGCCCTTTCTGTGCAACAAATGTAATTGAAACAAAAAAGAATTAAGGAACTTCCTTGACTAATATTCTCTTTAAGAAATTAGCCCTCCCCCTCAAAAAATATCACGTGTTATCATGTTCTTTTTTCTTTAATTTCTTTAGTTTGAGTAAATTGTAGTTTCCATCTATCAACTTTTATTAGACATCTTCTACACAAAGTCTCTTAACTTTTCCATGTCCCAGGTAACTTGCTAAGATCCTAAGTTTCAGAATTTCTTCATCTACATTAGTTAGGGGTCTCCTTCACTGGGAGTTCCTCCAACAATGACCTCACAGGAATAGTATAAAGAAAAAGTGTTTTCCAGGCACCGTGTGGGTCCTACGGATACAAAAGCAAAAATGAAAGCTCCTCTCCCTTCAAGAATCCTAAGTTCTATGGGGAAGTGACATATACATATGTACTTATGAAAGTCAAAAGTATATCCAAAACATGAGTCAGGTTCTGGACCTTTGGTTTCAGTCCCATCAACTTCAAAGTCAGGAAGTTCTTTTTATCAATAGAGCCCAGAGTCTTCATTAAACTTAGTGTTCTAGAGTCTTTCCCGGGTTAAGGGGAGTTTCAATTAATTGTCCAAGGTCACAAATGTCAGAGAGATGACTTGAACTTGGGCCCTCCTGAGCTTACTCCCTCATTCCATGCTGCGTCTCATAAAAAGGAAACACCACCTAATTTGGAGCAGGGGAGGCTCTGCTAGAAAGGACTCTGTAGGACAATAGAGCTGGCCCAGATCTTGGAATAAGGCTCAGAATTTCTAGAGAAGGAGACTTCAGGAGTGGTCCTATCTCAGCTCCAGGATGAGATAGAAAATCTTTTCTTTGCTGTTGAAGCCCCTTCATATGCTGTGTCCTTCCTACAATGCCAGGATCTTCTACTTTCCAATGTGCTTCATACACACACACACAGATACACACATAATCAAGGCACTGTGCACTGGATGGGCCCTAACCCTGTGCCCAGGACTCTCTCCTTCCTTATCTCTGCCTTCTGGCTTCCTTCTAAAAAATCTCATTTTTTAAGCAAGCCTTTCCTGATTCCCCTCTTTAATGAGAAGACTATCCTCTCCTGCTTGCCCCTGTCTTGTTCTGTCTAAAGTAAGCTTGTTCTTTATTTGTCTGTTGTCTTCCCCATTAGACTGTGAGCTCCTGGAGAGAAGGGGCTGTTTAGCTGGGTTTTATTTGTTTGTTTGTTTGTTTTGGGGGGGAGAAGGGAAATATATTTTTCTGTATTTGCAGAACTTTTCAGAATGCCTGAAATATAGTAGATGCTTGATAACTGTTTGGGACCATTAGTGGGCACCATAGGAGATAGAGCACTAGGCCTGGAGTCAGGAAAACTCACCATCCTGGGTTCAATTTTTTTTAAAAAATAAATTTATTTTTATTCTTAACTTCAAAAACGAAAACAACCATTTCTATAGTAGAGTAGAATAGAAAAAAATAAGAGGATTGTATGTGAAACTCCAAGTCTATTATGTCCAACTTGGTATTTCTTTTAAAGTAAATTTATTTTTAAATGTGTTTTTTTTTAATTGTAAAATAAATAAATTTATTTTTCCCTTCCTTTCCACTGCCTCAGCTTGAGATGTGGCTATAATTAGACACATGTATGTATCACATCACTCTATACAAATTTGTATTCATCAAATAGCATCTTCCTTCATATATCCTTTGTAGTTAATTTGGGTATTTATGATGGTGAAAATGACTTAGTTTATTCTTTCCGTCTTCTCTTCATTCTTCATTATTTCATGCAAGTTTAGCCATATTTTTGATCCCAACAAGCTCATTGCTTCTCATAGCTCAATAGTATTCCATCATAATTGGGGTAAGTGACTTGGCCAAGGCCACATAGCTAGGAAGTATAAAGTGTCTGAAGCCACATTTGAACTCAGGTCCTCCTGACTTTGGGCCCAGTGCTTTATCCATTGCACCATTTAACTGCCCCAAAATATTATTTTTAAGAGAAAGAAAAAAGCTAAATAGTACATCAATACAAAGTCTGACATTATATATAGATCATACACCTATGATATTCTACTCTGCAAAGAAACAGGAGGAAGCATATTTTCATATGTCTTCTTATAGATCATGCTTGGTAATTATAATTTCATAATATTTAATTTTGTTTGTTTTGTTGTTATTTCCATTTATTTGATGTCTTCATTTTTCATAGTCAACTTTTTTGTTCTTTTTATTTCACTGTGAGTCAGTTCATTCAAGTCTTTCTATGTTGCAATGATCTTATAATGTTCATCATTTTGTATAATAAAGTAATATTCCATTAAAAAATAGTATTCCATCATGTTTAAATATCCCAACTAATTCAGTCATTCCCAATTGATGGTCATCTCCACAATTTTAGTTTTTTGTTACTACAAAGAGTGCTGCTATTAATAATTTAGAACATATGGGTTCTTTTCCAATTTTTTCTTATCTTCTTTGTAAATAGACCTAATAGTAATATTTTAGGGTCAAAAGTATAGGCAGTTCAATAATTATTTGGCATAATTCCAGATTATTCTCCTAAATGGTTGGATTAGTTCACAATTTCACCCACAATTAGTGTCTCAGTTTTCCACATGTCCGCAACATTTGTTGCTTTCTCCTTCAATCAGTTAGGCCAATTTTATATGCTATTTATTTATGTTAATGAAAATTCAATGATGTTTTGATTTGCATGTCTCTAATTAATAAAGACTGATAAATTTTCATATGACTATAACTTGTGATTTCTTTACCTAAAATTGTCTGTTCATAAACTTAACTCTTTATCAGTTGAAGAATGAGTCAATGAGAAAAATTTTGGAACATGGAACATATTGTCTATCAGACTTATGGGTAGGAGAACAATTCATAAATAAGCAAGAGATAGAGAGACATGGATAATTTCAATTACATTAAATTAAATTTTGCACAAATAAAACAAATGGAGCCAAGATCAGGAGGAAAGAAGAAAATTAGGGGACAAATTTACAGGCAGTTTCTCAGATAAATGCCTCATATCTCAACTATATAAAGAAATTTATCTAATCTATAAAATTACATAAGATTATAATTATTTATTTTATATTAATATTTGTTATATATACATATAAATATAACTTTGAATTTAAAACTACTTTACAAATATAACAAAATAGCATTTATGTAACACTAAGATTTTTGAATGATTTATACATGTTAACTCATTTGATTCTCACAACAACCTTGGGAGGTAGGTGCTATTACTATTCCCATTTTAGAGATGAGAAAACTGAGCCTGAGAGTTGAAGTGGCTTGCCCAGGGTCACACTAGTCACTGTATGAAATGGAATTTGAACTTAGATTTTTCTGATTCTGTTTTCTGACACTCACTCACTGGGAAAAAACACTCAATTTCTCTCATTTTCTGTAAAATGTACATAACAATAATAAAACGCACCCAACTGGGACAATGTGAGATCCAATGAGAGCCTCTAGATAAACCACTTTGTAAGCTCTGAAGAATTCAGCAAATGTTCACTTTTAGTATCAGTTCAAAAGAAATCCATTGAATAATTTGACACTAGGAATTAAAAAAAACTGTGGAAAGACCACATAGGGCAGGACCAGGCACGAGTGGAAAAACTACCTGGATCAAGAAGGATACTGGTAAGTAAATTACTAGTTCCGCATTCATAATACAAGAATTGAGTCTACCTTTCCCCTAAATATAAGGTGGGAGAGCAATGCCTGTATTCTTTCCTCTGAAGGTACCCCAGGAAGATTATTCCTAAACATGGGATACCTTCAGAGGACCTACAGAAATAACCCAGCCCAATGGTGCCAGTGGAAGAATCATGCAAAACAAAAGATCTTTGGAATGAACCACTCACTAGTCAGTGAACAACAACAAAAAAAAAATCCCAAGAAAAGGTTTCCTCCTCAGGGAGCTTAGTCAAATTGGGGGACCAAGACTGATATGCATGAAATTATTGTAGAAAAGTAGAGGATGGTTTCTAATTCGGGGATAAATTAGATGAAATAGAAAGGCTGTGATTACTGTGGGCCAAAAGCCATAGGATTTAAGGCATTGAGCATTGCCTAGAGGGAATCTGCAATCAAGAATAGGACAGAATAGATGATTCGCTAAGGCCTGGCCTGCTCACATGTTCTGTCCTTCAATACAATTGTGTGGCTATCTGGAGACTGCCTCAACACATCTCTTGGGTCTTTCAGAGCCCAGGGCTTCTCTATCATTAGGAATAGCTGCAGCCTCCCTTAAAGGGATGTGATGACTCTCTCCTTCCAGACTGCTGGCCCACCTCTGTCCCAGACTAGCCTCTCAGTCAGTCATCCATCGCATACAAGGGGAAATATTTTCTAGGCCAAATCTTCCTGTCTGAGATCAAGAGAGAAGAGAAAACATGGTTCCCGTGAGCAGGAAAGGAGTTGCAAAGAAGACAAATCTGAGCATGTGGGTCAAGCTTTCTGAACTCCCAACCCCCCCCCACCATGAATTCTGTCCACAGCAAGGATCTCTAATCCTTTTCCCAAGCCCTCTCCCAAATCATACGTGGCAATGGCTGTCCATTTTAATCACTCCGTTCATTTATTTAACAAGTGTTAAAACCTGCACTGTGAACCAGGCACTTTACACAAAGAAATGCCGCCACCCCCAAGGCAGCTTCTGACCGTGGGAAGTTTCATGCTCCTGAGAGATATTACATGACAAGGAGAAGTAGACATAATCCATTTAGAGCTGGAAGAGATGTCAGAAGTCACCCAACTGAACTGTCTGATTTGCCATTCAGGAACTGAAACTCATGGAGGGCAACTAACTGAACCAAGTCCACACTAGGGGGTGTGTGTGTGTGTGTGTGTGTGTGTGTGTGTGTGTGTGTGTGTGAGAGAGAGAGAGAGAGAGAGAGAGAGAGAGAGAGAGAGAGAGAGAGAGAGAGAGAGAGAAAGGAAGAGAGAGAGAGGGAGAGACAGAGACAGAGACAGAGAGAGAGACAGAGAGAGAGACAGAGAGAGAGAGAGACAGAGAGAGAGACAGAGACAGAGACAGAGAGAGACAGAGACAGAGAGACACAGAGAGAGAGAGACAGAGAGAGAGAGAAACAGAGAGAGAGAAACAGAGAGACAGAGAGAGACAGAGAGAGACAAGAGCAGAGAGACAGAGAGAGACAGAGAGAGACAGAGAGAGAGAGAGAGAGAGAGAGAGAGAGAGAGAGAGATTATATTTGGGTGTGAATACAGATGTGGTGTATATTTGCATGCATGCAACAGAGCTGTGGACTCAAGGTACAGCAGGAACTCTGATTCCTCCAAGGTTCTATCTGGATGAGATCTTCCAAACTGATTGAAAAATCAGATCTCCAAAGAGCCATTTTGCTCGGGCTGTTTGAACAGCAGGACAGCGGATCTATGTCAGAGGGTCATTTATTTCTCTTTACCAAAAGAAAAGAAAGGTTTGGAGGTCTTATAGAAGTAGACTGAGTGAAGGACAACAAAATGAAAGATCATCATCACAGGGTTGTCTACTTGAGTGGAGCCAAAATCAGGAGAGAGAATAGAACTGAAGTTAAAGAGATCCAGGTTAAAAGCCAAGCCTTATTTCTGGGGCTTGGAATATAATAAATGATCATAATAAGTAACGCATAATAAGTAATACATACTTCTTGCTTGACTCTACTTGCTAACTGTGAGCTCCCGGGGAAGTGACTTCAGGTCATTCTCAGTTCCCTCATTTATGCAAAGTGAAAAAGAATCTTTCCAGTGCTGACTCACACGGTTATTGGGAGGAAGACGATGGTGACTGACCTTGTGCTTTCATTAGTTTAGATGAGGGATCATCCTCTACCAAAGTAATGTGGCTCCTATGCTATAACTTACAGGCTTGAAGAGTCATTCAGAAGACGGAGAGATCTAGAGAGCAAGCTGGAATTTTGTGCAAAAGGTTATAAAAATGTGCATGTCCTTTGAGCTAGAGATAACACTATTTGGTTTGCTTCCCAAGCTGATCAGGAGAAAAGGAAAAGATCCTACATGTTCTAAAATATTGACAGCAAATCTCTTTGTGGAGGCAAAGAACTGGAAATTATGTGTCTACCCATCAATTGGAGAATGGTTGAAGAGGTTGTAGTGTATGATGAGGATGGAATACTACTGGTCTATAACCAATGATGAACCTGATAATTTTAGATTTAATTTGATTTAATTTTTGAAAACCATGGAAAGACTTGAATGACATAATGAAGAGCACAAGAAGCAGATCCAAAAGAATGCTTGTATGCAATAATAGCAATGTCATTTTAGAAACAGCTTTGAGGGAACAAGTCATTTTGACTATTGAAAATATCTAAATTAATTATAAAGAACATAGGAAGATGCTCATTGTATCCAGAGAAAGAAGTAAAATATACAAATATGAATAGAATTGTTTTACATAGACATTCATATGGAGAGAGTAAGGGGGAGAAAAGATATTTCCACAATAATGTTATCAAATACTTAAAAGGAAAAGTAATAAGTATTAGAATAGAATAGAAAAGAATTAGGATGGAAATACATGTTGCGTTTCTAGTTTCATATGCAATATAGTTTTCTTTTCTAATTTTTCTATAAGTCTTATATTTAATTTTTTTAATTGAAATTAAATTTAAAAAACATCCAGGAGAAAGAAAAAGAGAAAGAAAATTGATTTACCTATGGTCAAATGAACCCAGAACTGGAATCCAGGTCTTCTTGACCTTGAGATTCATTCTCTGTCCACTGTCCCTGTTACCTCTCAGTGAGAATAAAACTTTAAAGACCTGTAAGATCTTCTTCTTTTGAGGACTCAGTGGTGTCTGAGGAGCCATCAGTAGACAGTCTCAGGATGTCTGGGACAAGAGGGGCAGAAGTGGGTCAAGACAACACTTCTCTGCCTTCATCTCTGGGCAAGGGAAAAGAAGCCCAATCACTGCTGATTTCATCAAGCCTGCCTCCTCCCATGGGGAGAGCTCTGCTCTGCCCCTCTTAGAAAGGTTGGATGCACAAAGAACATTAGAACAGGACTGAGCAGCACCCTTCCTCTGCTGACTCCACAACAAGCTTCCTCTACTCACCCTCTGCACTCACCCCTCTCCACCTCTCAGTGTCCTCACTTCCTTGTGTTTCCTCAGGTTCACAACTGGTCCAGCCAGAATGAGCCTCTACCAAGTGCTTGCTGTGGCCGCCCTCTGGGCCAGTGAGTATGCATCTTCTCCTTTTCAGATCAATAGAGAAACAGAAGAAAATGGCCAAAGCCCCTCCTCATGTCACTATGTTCTCTTCTTTTCCTTCTAGTTGGCCATGCAGCCATAGAACTGAAGCAGCCTCAAGTGTCCATCACCAGCCAGCTGGGAACAATGGCCCGGGTCACTTGTCAAGTGGCCAGCATGTGGAACTTTGCTGATTGGTACATACACTGGTACCAGCAGAAGCCAAACCAGCCTTTGCAACATCTGTTCTTTGTCCAATCAACCAGTGAACCTATGAAAAAATCTTTAGATAATGTAAGGAACAAATTTGTGGCAGAAAAGAATGAAGACAAAAAAACATCAGTCCTAACAATAAACTCCTTAACCCGTGAAGATGAGGGCACCTACTACTGTGCATGCTGGTACCACCACAGCCATCAAGTCTCAGTGACAGGATGTACAAGAATCCTGCCCTCTTCAGTCTCCCCCCCCCCGCCTCCTCTTCCCAGGTGGCCGCCTCCTCATTTCTGGCTCCCATCCCCAGCCTGCCTGCAGCACTTCCAGCATTTCTTCTCAAGGCCACATAGTTTGTGTCTGTACATACTCCAATCTTGCTCCAACTCACCCAAGTCCCAAACTCCTTCCATCACCAGAATCATCCACATCTCTATAGACCTGTAAGCTATCCCTTGCTTTTATAAGTTGGACAAGACAGCTCCTGGGGGGTTCCTTCCAATTCTCCATTTCTGCCCTTCTGCTTTTTGGCAGTGAGCGTTACATTATATATGGTGTCTCATTCTCTCCACCAGGCCGTGGACATGTCCTCTTCCCATTCCCACTTTACAAAGGAAGAGGAGCTTATTTATGTAGCTTATCCAGCATCACATATCTGAGGCAAAACTTGAACTCAGATACTCCCGCTTCATTCTGGTCCCCGGTCCATGGCTCATGGTCTAAAGTCAGGAATTAGATCCAATATTCCTCATGAGAAAATGAGAGAAACATGGAAAAGCAAAATATTAATATCCTTTCTTCATTCCTTACATGACGGAACCAATTCAAATGTTTCTAAGGGTAGAATTTGGACTAAATGGTCAAGAGATCAGCCTTCTAATCCTGAGGTGCTATTTCTCCTCATTATTTGTAATGGTGGTGGTGGTCCACTATCCTTTTTATTATTTTTTTTATAGATCCAGGTAGAGTTGTCCAATGGTGTCAGAAAGAGAAGAAAGATCCAAAATAAAGTTCCCTTCAAGAAAATGGCAATAGCTTTGGGGAAACCATATGATCAGCAATGAAAGAAAATATGTTTCTGTAGATGCCTGAAGGCCTGAAGTGGGGGCAGGGAGAGAGGGAGATCTGTGATCATGAGGTGTGGAGGGAAATGAGAGTGCTTTGAAAGGAAATCTAAGCAAAATGAATGGGCAAACATTAAAAAGATTAAGGAATGAGGATTCTGTAAAGTCTCCCTTTTGTACAACACATGTATTGAAACGATAAAGAATTAAGAAACTTCTTTGACTTGTATTCTCTCCAGGAAATCAGCCTCCCCCACAAAAAAAAAAAAAAATATATATATATATATATATATATATATATATATATATATACATATATATATATATATAGATAGATAGATAGATAGATATAGATATAGATATATACCATGTGTTATCATGTTCTTTTTTTAATTAAAGCTTTTCATTTTCAAAACATATGTTTGGATAATTTTTCAACATTGACCTTTGCATAGTCTTGTGTTTCAAATTTTCCCCTCCTTCCCCTCACCCATTCTCCTAGATAGCAAGCAATCCAATCTATGTTATACATGCTAAATATATATATTAAATCCAATATGTGTAAACATATTTATACAATTCTCTCGCTGCACAAGAAAAATCAGATCAAGAAGGAAAGAAAATGAATAAGAAAACAAAATGCAAGCAAACAACAATAAAAAGAGTGAGGATGTTATATTGTAATCCACACTCAATCCCCATAAGCCTCTCTTTGGGTGTAGATGGCTCTCTTCATCACAAGATCATTTGAACTGACCTGACTCATCTCATTGTTGGAGAGTCACATACATCAGAAGTGATCATCCTATAATATTACCGTTGCCGTTCACAACAATCTTCTGGTTCTGCTCATTTCCCTTAGCATAAGTTCGTATTATGTTTTTTTGAAAATATTTATTAGGCATCTTCTACATAAAGTCACTTAACCTTTCCACATCTCAGGTAATTCTCTACAATCATAAGTTACAGAATATCTTCATTTACATTAGTTAGGGATATTCCTCACTGGGAATTCCCTACAATGATGATCTCACAGGTCTAGAAAAAGGAAAGGTGTCCTCCAGGCATTGTGTGGGACTTGGAGATACAAAAGCAAAAATGAAAGCTACTCTCCCTTCAAGGACCAAAGTTTACTGGGGAAAAGACATGTAAATATATGCCTAAAAAAGTCAAAAGTATGCCCAAAACTTTGGTTTTAATCCTGCCAAGAGCTACAAGGTCAGGAAATTCCTTTATCAACAGAAGCTGAGATGCTATTTCTCCTCATTATTTGTACTGGTTGTGGTGGTTCACTATCCTTTTTATTATTTTTTTATAGCTCTTTGAATTTTAGTTTAGTGATAGCAGGGAGTCACTGGAGCTTTTTAAAAAGAGGGCCTAACATGATCTCCACTGTGTTTGTGACTGTTCTCCTTTATGTTCTTTCAGTAAAACACTCCAAATCCCTTTTCTGGCCATATTCTCTAACTGCCCCACTCCCTGCCTAGAATATTCTTCCTCCTCATCTTCTCCTCTTGGATTCCCTGGTTTTCTTCAAGTACCAACTGAAATGTCACCTTCTACTAAACCTCTTGATTTCAGTGCCTTCCCTCTACTGATTATTTCCTATTTATCCTGTATAAATGCACATAGCTGTTTGCTTAGCATAGTGCCTGGCACATAGTAGGTACTTTGCTGTTCAGTCGTTTCCAGTCACATCTAACTGTTTATAACCCCATTTGTGGTTTTCTTGCAAGTTGGAGTGATTTGCCATTTCCTTCTCTAACTCATTTTACAGATGAGGAAACTGAGCACTAAGTGATTTGCCCATGGTCATACAGCTAATAAGTATGTGATAATGGATTTGAATTCAGAAAAGAGAGTCTTCCTGACTTTAGGTCCAGTGCTCTATGCAGTATAGTGCCACCTTGATGCCCTAAATGTTTAATAAATATTCCCCCATCATACACTGCAAATACTTTCTCTCTTATATAACTTTGAATTTATATTATATGTGTGTTGTGTGTATGAATGTGAATTTTCTCTGTTAAAATATAGCTCCCTAAATTTCAGGATGATTAAAAAAAACATTTCTAGCTTCAAATTAAAACAACTTTGAGTATCAACTCACACCTCTCAGATTGGCTAAAATGATGGGAAAAGATAATGGCAAATGTTGAAGAGGATGAAACAGGGGCATTAATGCATTGTTGGCGGAGTTGAGAAATGATACAACCATTCTGGAGAACAATTTAGAACCCTTTGACTCAGCAGTGCCATTATTAGGTCTGTTTCCCAACAAAATCATAAAGGATACATGTGCAAAAATGTTTGTAGCAGCTCTTTTTGTGGTGGTAAAGAATTGGAAAATGAGTAGAGGCCCATGAATTGGGGAATGGCTGAAAATCTTGGGGTGTATGATGGTAATAGAATATTATTGTTCTATAAAAAATAATGAAGAAGCTGATTTTAGAAAGGCCTGGAAAGATTTACACAAACCGATGCTGAGCAAAACAAGTCGAATCAGGAACACGTTGTACACAATAACAACAAGAATGTGTGATGATCAACGATGAAAGACTTGGTGATTCTCAGCAGTTTAGTGATCCAAAAGCAATGCCGATAGACTTAGGACAGAAAATGACATCTGCATCCAGAAAAAGATCTAGGAAGAATGAATATAAATCAACATATTCTGTGTTCACTTCTTTTTTCTGTTTGTTTGTTTTTTTTTATCTCTCCCATGGTTTTTCCCTTTTCCTCTGATTTTTCTCTCCCAACATAATTCATAAAGTATGGTGTATTAAAAACAAATAAATTTACTAGGAAAAAACAAAAATAAAAACATTTCTAGCACTTAGCACAGTGCATGGACTTAATTAAATTTTTGATAAGTGCTTATTGACTAAGTAAATGAATTATAATGGTGACTTTTGAGTCCTCATTTCTTTTTTAATTAAACCATGTTTTTATTAAGGCTCTACTTTTCTTATCACTGTTAACTCTCCAATAATTCTTCCTTTTCAAAAAGAACTGCTCTTGGGTTTGGGGTTCCTTTAAGGTACATTTAAGAAAAATTGGATTCATTTCACAATGTATGCCCCATTCCATATCCCACCACCTCTCAGCTACTTTAACTATCACTTCTCTAAAATCATGATTGGTAAGTGCATGGATCAGAATTCTGAAGTGTTTCGATTATGTTTTCCTTTTTGCTACTGGAGACATCATAGAAATTATTACAATCCCAGCTTCTCTGAAGAAACATTTTCTTTGCTTTCTCTCTGAAACAGGTACAAATTGCAAGTCTCAAATCCCTCACCAAATGATTTCTCTTCTTTAACAGATTTTGCTTTGTTCAACCTAGAGATTGTGGATTCACACTCAAATAAGTTACTTGTATGTGTAAAACTTAAACAAGGTTCTTTTGGGAAGAATGAAGATGGGAAGACCTACAATGAAGTCATTGTCCATTGAGGAGGCTCAAGTGCCCAGACTAGGCTTGTGGTAATAGTAATAGGGAGGAAGAGGCAGATAAATAGAGAGAAATCATGGAAATGGGTAACTGATTGTACATGAGAGCAGAGATGGTAGAGTCTTTTCCTAGAGAGCAACAAACAGTAGACTTCCTGTTAAACTGCCAACAAATCAAACTTAGCTACAGGTAGGTCTGCCGATTTGGCGGCGCACCAAGAAGAGGAACAGCAGATTATGAAACCCATAATCTAGCAACCACATTACAAATGGGAAGCCATTTGGGAGTTCTGGCTGATTACTGATTTTCATCCCTGGATGAAACATTGCCTCTGTTCGTGGCCCAGGACAAGCCTTGTTTGTAGTGCTTGTGATGTTTTTGTTTAGCAGGTAATCAGTGTGATAGCTCAGGCGTGATCAAAAGCTTTGCAGAAGGATCTCAGCTCATAGTTCTCAGGAGCGGTGAGTGTATTTTTCTTCTTTCTTATTTACATCTGGGGAAATTCATATCAATCTAATGCAGCTTTGTGAAGTACCTACTATGCACCTGTATTGAGCCAGGTACTGGGGATACAAAGATCAGACTTTATCCTCCAGGAGCTTCCATTCAAGGGGACACAACAGTGCACTAGATCTGGGAGTTGGGTTTGAATCTGACTTGGGGCCTTTACCATTTGGGTGATTTTGGACAGGTCAGACCATCTCTCTGAGCCTCAGTTTCCACCTATGTAAAATAAAAGCATGGGCTTAAGTGATTTCTGGATCCCTGCCATCTCTAAAGTTTTAAAAGACTTTTCAGAAGAAAAATCTTTACATATACTAGACAGATTTAAACACACACACACACACACACACACACACACACACACACACACACACCTGCCTCCCTGATTCTTGGCCATGATCCACCGATGGAATCCCAAGTGCCAGCTATGAACAGATAGAACCCACAAGGCATAAGACTAAAGGGTTTGATGTGGGCAAACAAGGACTGTGGATAAGTAATAGTTGCTTTATAAATTGATTAAGACTTCTCAAAGAAACAATTGCGTCAGCTCCCTTCTCTGTTGAGCTTCGGGATGGACAAAGTCTTCCTCAGGTGACGCTTCCCTCACCCATCCAGGCTAACAATTCCACAGGGATCAGCCTTCTTTATTGGATCACCAAATCGTAAAATTTAGAGTTAAAAAGAGACCAGAGTCTAATATCTTCATTTGACAAATGAGGAAATTGAGATTCAGAGACTTTACCCACAGTCACGTAACTAAAAATAAATTGAACCTTCAGACCCAGAAGCAGCACTTTTTTTCCCCACTGGACCAACACAGATTTTGATAATTCCTAAGAAACTGAATTAATCCTGAAGGAATTAATGTTTGTGAACTTGCTCGCATGGAATGTAAGTAGGGGAAGGCAGACTCATATGGGGGTGAGAGGAAAGTCACTTCCTAATGATGATAATATCAAGTAATTTAGCAGGGGCATTAAGTGAATCATTTTGGATTTAAGGACTTTTTTGTAGATGAGGATAATAGGGCTGAGCTGGTAACTTTCCTATTTGATGTCCCTTATCCATGGCAGACACTGCAAGTATAGAATTTACATAAACAAGGATGAGGGTTCTACAGCAAATATGGACTACTCTACCTCAAATTTTGTCTCCGGCTGGACAGTTAAAGCTAATAAAGATGGCCATTTGAGAGCAAGTAGCTAACACTTCAGCATCTTTGGTGATGACATTTCCATGTAGATGGACCCTCTCTAATCCACCTTTTGAAATATGGGATCAGATGGACTCTGTAATAAGTATGTTAACAAATCTAAGATGATTAGCAAGTAGGTGACATAAGGAACCTTCAGAAAAATTGGATGTGTTCCTAGGAAATCAGGAGCTTATCGGGGTTTAGGAGGTGATAAGATAGGGAATAATTCAGGAAGAAAGGAAGTAGGATCCTGAGCAAATTACTTTATATCTTTATATCCCAGTTTCCTCCTCTGTATAATGTGAAGATTGTGGATCCATAATGGCTAAGATTAGTTCCAGCTCTCAATCGATGACCTGTGTGTGCTTAACATTGTCTTAGACACTTTGATCGGACTAACCAGCTAAATTTTCTTTAAATTGATTGATTCAATCTAACAATCAGTTCACTGATAGTGGGGAAGATATTTAGAAAATGGATTTTTGGCCCATCCATTCCCTTAACACAACCAAAGGAATTGTGGATCCAAAAACCTTTCACTGTATCTTCCATCCATATTTTCTTTCTAAACTCATGGTGACCACCCTAGTGGAGACCTTTATTAAAGCCTGGACTCCGACTTCCTGATGGATGCCCTACTTCTTCTCTGCCTATCTCTAATCCACTGTTTGAGCAGCTACCAGACTCTTCCTCTTCAGACTTATTTGTCTGAATGTACAAGAATTCTCAGTGGCTCCCAAATGCCTTCCAAGTAAAGTCCAGACTCCTCTGACCGATATTAAAGATTTTAATCTAGTACCACCCTATTTTCCAACCTTATTTTGTATTACTTCCTTCTGTGTACTGTATCCTCTAGTCAAATATACTCTGCTTCCCACCTCTATGCCTTTGCTTACCCTATTCTCTCCGCTCTAAGTGCATTCCCTCTCCATTTTCACTTGCCAATCTCTTAGCCATTCTTTAGAAAACGAGCTCAAATACTACTTTTGCCAACAAACTTTCCCAGAAAGCTAGTCGAGATAGTCCCCAGAATCTCACAGACAGAGAATGTAGGATGATGAAAAGAGTGCCGATCATGGGAAAGAGGTTCTGAGTTTGAATCTTGCCTCTGAAGTTCCCTGTAAGCGATCCTGGGCAAGCCATTGAGCTTCATTGTTTCCCCCCATGAAATGGGGTTTATATTAATAGCACTTACTTCATGAGAGTCTTGTGATGGTCAAATTAAATGATATCTATAAAGTAATACATACATAGGAGCACTTAATTTCATTCTCTGCTCCTCACTGCCCCCAAATACTGATCAGTTATGATACTCTGTTTCTGTCAATCAGTCAACAGTTGACCGGCTAGTCAATAAACATCGTCTCCTAACCGTGTTATTTAAATGTTGGTGTTTCCCCTGGGTTTGGTCCAGTGCTCAATACACAGCAGAGGCTTAGTCAATACTTGCTAAAGAGGAGTAAGGATTAAGGGTTTATATATAATACAGGTGAGAATTGAGAAGGAAAAAAAAATATGGATACAATGAATAATCAGAATAAGTCTGTGAATCCGTTTTCATTATCAAGTATCTTGGGTAGGAAAGTGTAATGTTCTTGAATTGTGAGGATCCGGTCATCTGCTCAATTATAATCCTCTGGGAGGAGATCTGTAAAATCTTTCCTCTGTGCACAGCTTTCTTGGGAGCTCTGAATCTCCTCCAGCTCTTGTCCTTTCCCAAATCAGACCGGTCTCCTTTTAGCCTGCCTGGGTTCAAGACTCTATCCCAGAGTCGAGTCTCTCAGACCCAGTGCTGCCCTTCTTTTATCCTCCCAGAGAATGGGCTTGGGATAACGCAAAGGCTTCTGGGAAAATTTCCTTCAACCAATGAACTTGCTCCTCTTAGAATTCCTAAGGTATAAACTCCCTTTAAAGGCCTGGAACCAAAGGCCTGAGCCAGAGAGCTGTCAAGGCAACTTGAGTTCTCACCTGGTAATTGTCCAGACAACTTGAATTCACACCTTGTCACTGTCCATACAATCTGAGTTCTCACCTGGTAATCCTAACAGGAAAGGTAGCGTAGAGGAGTGGATAGGAACCCGCAAGACCTAGTTTCATATGCTGCCTTTGACCTCTCATGTCTCGATGGCCCAGGTTATTCTCTAAGAGGTTAAGTTTGTGAGAAGTTTGTAGACATATGTTGACAGGGAGTTCCTTATATTAGTCACAAGACCAGTCCCAATCCTAGATTTTGGGTTGAAGATTGGGTTTAGAAAAGAAATTTGAAATGAGAACCATATTGTACAGTATCCAAGCTACAAGTGGGTGAATTATATTTTAGTGATCACACCTATAAGGTCACCCTTAATCCAATCAGGGAAGCAAGCTACTAAAGTCTCTGAGCTAGTTACTCAGGCTCATCAGAACTCCAAAACATCCTAGAATCAGTAAGCTAACAAGGTATAGAGAAAGTTGGGGGTGATTCCTTAGAAATAATGAACCAGAATAAGGATGATTCAGGCAGTAACAGAAGAAACATTTGGTTTGGGGGCCCAAATCTCAGCTCAGTGCTTGGCTTGCTGTAAGGGTATAGGAATGGATGGATCAATGACTTAATGAATGGATGAATCAATCCATAAAGCCTATAAACATTATACTCCTCAAAATTATTGAGGACCCCATTCCCAAATATTTTTTCATTTTCCATCTGTCATTATTTATCCTATTAGAAATGAAAATAGTTAATATTATTTTGAAAATAGTTTTGACTTTGTTGACCCCCTGAAATGGTCTTGGGAACCCCAAGGATCCCTGGAAAACATTTTGATAATAGATGATTTAGACAATCAATCAATGAAAAGTCATAGAACAGACACGAATGAAAGAGTTTTTCAAGAAGTAACAAAAGGAAGATAGAGTATGGGGAGGGGGGAATGTTTAGTAGTTGGATTCTCTTTAGAGAGCTCTTGGCTTTGGGGATTTTGTAAAGGACTCAGACATTGTGCTGATTATCAAACTATTTGGTTCAGGAACAAAACTCATCGTGACAGGTATGTTCCATGTCACTAGGTTGCTGTGCTTTGCATGCTGATAATCAGGTAGGACTTAATGTGAGGATTCTAAAAACAATCTTATACAAAGAGAGTTTATGTTCAGAGACCCTGCGTCCCAAAAGCCACTCTATTAACTGCTCCTTGGGTAACCCGGGCCAGTCACCTACCTGTTCTCAGCATCTCAGCTGTATCATCTAAAAATAAGGGAATTAGGCCAAAAAATCATTTTTACTAAAATGACAATAACTGACATTTGTAGAGAAACATTGAAGAGCTGCATGAAATATTTTAAATACAACATTGCATTTGCTTCTTGCAAAACAGAAATAGTTACTACCATTTTGTTCAAATGAGGAAACTGAGGCTTGGAAAGGTAAAGTAGCTTGCCCATATTCATATAAGCTAGTATATCTTGCAGGCATGAATCTCGATCTCTCCCAACTCCAGGTCCAAGGTTGACCACCCTCCCTCTCCTAGATACAAGTTAATATTTATACATGAGGAATTCACTGGAACATTCAAGTTTAGGTAAAATGCTCAAATGGAGAATCATTTCATATACATGAAATTTTGGCACCAAGCTATCCAGGACCCTGTCACCCAAGAAAGAATGATTATTTTTTCTCTGTCACACATATTTGAGTGTGTTTTTTTTAAAGAAAAGACAAAAGGTTGAAATAGTTCACTATTTAACTATTTAAACTGTAACTGAAATTCAACTTCTTTCCAAGGCATTTTAGACTTCAAAAAGTGA
The DNA here is from genome assembly GCF_048593235.1 of Sminthopsis crassicaudata. Classification (NCBI taxonomy): domain Eukaryota; kingdom Metazoa; phylum Chordata; class Mammalia; order Dasyuromorphia; family Dasyuridae; genus Sminthopsis; species Sminthopsis crassicaudata. The sequence continues at coordinate 749,245,593 of NC_133617.1, read as the reverse complement.
GCATTTTTCTGAACTTATAATTGTGCTCAGTCAGTCATCAAATAAATTAGAAAAACTCTTGTGGAGCTGGAATGAGTATTTTAAGAAGAATAAGAGAAAAGGGAAAAGGGAAAGAAAAAATGGGGAAGAATTTATAAGGATTCAGCACAAATATTTAGGCTAGAAAACTAAGGTTCATTGAAAATATGACTGAAGTTTAATAAATTTATGGAGATACAGACAAAAAAAAACCAGCACAGAGACAAACCGTTTGGCCCTTCAGTGTGGCTTGATGCTGTCGCTAGCTTGTGTGAGTTCCTCAGGTGGTTTTTGTAGCGGGCTGCCCCACGGTGGGAAATGTAAAAGTCTTCGGTGAGGGGACAAAGCTCATTGTGACAAGTAAGTATTTCAATTAGGTTTCTACTATCAGTTTGCAATAATCCCAAGTTAAAAGAAAATAAAGTTCTAGTCATTTGGGGAAGCAAAACCCCACAGCTACTGCACGTCTGCAAGTGAAGTGGGTTACTGTACAGTGGGCAGCTGTGGACATTTGACTGAAGTTAGTGGCAGAAAGGAGGGAATGGGGGAAACAATTCAAGGCTCAGGAGAGATGTTGGGCTACTGCCAAGATTTTTTCCTGGGCCATTGCTGTTTCCCTCGCTGTTATAATTTATTTTTGCAAATGTGCCTGAAAAGTGTTTAAATCATCTAAGGTATGAAACAATTTTCTTATTTTTTATGCCTATGATTTCTCTTGTCCCTTTGTCTTTACTGTGATTTCATATCAATTGCATAAAATTATGGTATGAAGGAAAGGAGAGGGAAATTTTCTTAATATTATTTTCTAAATCTTATTGAAAGTAAAAAGAAGACTTCATAGAAATAAATGTATGCCATTTTTACCTTTGACTTTTTTGATTATTTAAAGTTTTATTTAAAAGATCATTCACAAAATACTATATTCATAAATTTACTTTCTGTCCTATCTCTGACCACTCAAAAGGGATCAGATATGCTCTGTTTAACTAGGGGGACACAGGTACAGAACTGGAAGCCATGGAAAACATTTTACCTGAACTTGAATGTTCCAGTGAATTCCTCATGTATAAACATCAGCTTGTATCTGGAAAAAGAAGGGTCATAAACTTTGGACCTGGAGTTGAGAGTGATCAAGATTCATGCCTGCAACGAGTCCAGTTTAGGCTGGAACTTGGAAAGAACTTTCTACTGAGAGTGTTTCCAAAGACAACTAGGTGGTAGGTAATGAGCTCCCCATCACTCGGCATCATCAAAGAAAATCTGGATGGTCACTTGATATTTTTATTGATATTTTAATGGGAATTCTTTGAGGGGCCTAGTCTGGCCTAGATTTTGCAGAAGTGTAAAAACCATTGTTAGCTCACAGACCAAATCAAAAGAGAAAGGAGATGGGAGGCAGGAACCATAGTTTGCCAACCCTGAACCCGAATGGTCATCAAGATCCCTTTAAACTAGAAAAGTATAGGTAACTCTGTAACAATCACTTCAATGTAGAAGTTGAACTTCATGGTTTGACAATCAGCTGTATAACCCATTAGGATCCATTAACTTGGATATATTTTTAAAATTGCTGGGAGTTGGGGGAATATGAGTTCAAATCACAACTCTGTTTCTTCTCCCCCTTCCCCTTGTGTGATTGAAGGAGATAACAATCTCTTGGTATCTCTGCTAACTCATCTATAAAATGGAAGAATTTTAGAGTCCAAGAGTTCTAGGCATCTATGAGCTTTTTATATATTTTTAGGTATACATATGTATCTATATGTATCTATACTTATATATGCATGGTGATCACTGCATTTCGATGTACTTAGTTTCCTTGTACTCTTATGCACTTCATTTTATGCATTTAAAAGCATTATCGCAGGAAGGGACCTGTGTATTTCACTGCGGATTGGATCCAAATTCCCAAAATGTTAAGAAGCCCTTGTCTAGACAATTACTAAGGTGTTTCGAGATCTAAATTCCATGATGATAACAAGAAAGTGGACTTTTATATAGGTAAAAGCTTCCAGTTTATAAAGCACCTTATACTTATTTCATTTGATCCTTACAATAAGGATATGACTACAATCCCTATTCCACAGATGAGAAAACTGAGATTTAGATAAATAAAATGACTTGCCCAACATTGCACACAATATCAAAAGCAGAATTTGAACTCCAGTCTCTTCCATCCAGATCCTAAATTCTTTCCCTACTCTTATCACATTGATTTGTGTGTTTATACAGTAGGAATTCCCTGGAGGATTCAGGGACAATCTAACTTCAAATGGAAAAGTGTCTCAAATGTAAGAAAAAAAAAAAGAAAGTCACCCAGGTTGCAGTCACTCCAGAGATTATTTGACTACTTGGAAGGAGAAAACCTCTAAAGAATTTTTCTCATCAGTGGTTTCTCAACACCAAGAAATAATGGTCACAACATTTACTGTGCTGGACATTTGTTTTCCTTCTGAAGTTCTTTAATCTTTGCAAAAGTGTGCACATTCTCTAATTAATCAAATAAATTAGATAAACTATTATGAAGTGAAAAGGAGTACTTTGAGAGGAGTAATGAAAGAAACTGAGGACAAAAAGAAAAAGGAAGAAATAAAAATTTGCAGAGAATCAACCCTAATATGTAAGTTAACTGAAAACATGGCTGAGATTTAGCAAATTTGTGGACCATTGTGAGAGAAAAACAAAATCGTCAAAGAGCTAAGGTGTTTGGCCCCACAGTGTCCCTAGATTGTGTCCCTCCGACTGTGAATGTGAGTTCCTTAGATGGTTTTTGAGTCAGGCTGCCCTATAGTGGGACGTGTTAAAATCTTTGGTCAAGGGACAAAGATCATTGTGACAAGTAAGTATTTCAATTATATTTCCATCCAGTTTTTAGGCATCCTGGTATAAAATGAACTTTGATTCACTTGGACCAAGTTTTCCCACTTGAGAAAGCAAAAAAACTTTAACTACTGAATGTCTGTGACTTAAATGGGCTATTTTCCGGTAGAACTGCCGTGACTATATGGCTGAAATTAATGGGAGGGAGAAAGTCATTTTGTTCTGGAAGGGTTGGGTACACAGAGTCAAGGGCTACAGCTCTAGAGTCTGTGCTACTTTACTAGATCTTTTTGTTATTTTAGAATATTGGCTAATGAAACTGATAAAACCCTTTGTATCAAAAAAAAAGTCTAAGTTGGAAATCAAACTTTACATTTTATTAACTGATTCCTCCAGTCCCTTTGACTCTGGGATGGCTTTACAGAATACGTGCCTATATGGTTAGGTTTCATTTTTATTGTATCAAATAAATTACAATTAAAATTAAAAACATTGTGTAGAGCTAAATTTATCTCATTTGACCCATTGACTGCTCAAGACATGATTCAATGGGTCAGACTCAGAATGAGCAGTAAGTGCTTTGTTGTTTTTATTAAAATCTCAAGTTAGGCTTAATTTGGAATCAGAAGACTTTGACTTTGAATTCTGTGATATTGGGCAATTAATTTCCCCTTGTTAGATCTTAGTTTCTTTATATGAAAAATCACAGTGTAAGGTTAAAGTTGATGATTAGGCTAAGGTCTTTGGCAGCTCTAAATCCATGTTTCTAATTAATAAGGCCTAAAATAACAATAATAATCCACTTCAGATTTGAGTTAAAAATAAATTCACCCCTTCAGTCATGAACATTTCCTGATAATTAAAAAAAACAACCAAAAATAGTCTAGATTCATGGAAGACCACAAATTGGCCTAGAAAATTACAAATTAACATCATCTATGTTGTGTTGTGTTTTTATTTATTTTGTTAAATATTTTCCAGTTGTCATTTTCATCTTGTTTGGTTCACAGTCTGGAATTTTACAGTGGTAAGTTTAATACCTCTGGACCAGATATCTGCTTTCTTATACATTAGGAATTCAAATTGAAAGAATTTTAAATAATCCTCCAAAAATGTTGATCATTCTTCTATAATTTATCAAATTATTTAGCCTACAAATTATATTTCTCTTTTCAATATAATACTATAGTTTAATTTTCGCTGTTTAGTTATTCTTCAGTAATTCATGGGTTCTGTTAATGTCTTTGATATACACTGTACTCTTAGACATCAGATTGCACTGCCTTCTCAGCTTCTAAACAGTTTTCTTGAGGGTCTGTAGCCCCCCACCCTGACCTCACCACTAAATTATTAACTTAGGAGGAGCTTCACAAAACATAGCTTTTTCCCATAGGTTTGGGGATAATGGACCCACAGTTGTTGCCTATCTTGAAGGAACATATTAGAGCTTGTGATCCACAGACAAACTTTAAGAGGCAAGATCCCTCCCAGGACATGAGGAGGCATCAGTGTAGGATCTTAGTGGAAGAATTTAATGAAATATTGGTGGATCCACTGGCTGTTTCTACTCTTCCGGCAGATGCCCCATTCAGTCCTAATGATATTCTTATTAGAAGCCCTTAGGGTAGCAGATCCATCATCATCTTTATGGTTCATCATTTACAATATAAGTTATACTTAGAAGGGATCTAAAATTATTCTGTTGCCAATGGAATAAACAAAACCATGGTGGGATGGGGGATAGAAAGTAAATTAAATGATTAAATGTATCTGATTTGAAAGATTATGATATACTTAGAAAATTCCCAATTACTAGATAAGTTTAAACTAGGAAAATGTAGAAAAATCAGAATTCTTTTAATATGAGTCTTCAATAATGTTTAAAATTAAATAAAAATTCAAAAGGCAAAGGCCATTTTGAAAAGACCAATAGAATCATTTCTGTGAAATATTTTGGACAAGGAACATGTATTGTCACTGGCAAATGTATCTATTGATATGCAAGATAATGATATACAAAAGAAAATCAATCCTGTTCTGAGAAAAAAGTTTATCATTGGAAAGAAATATCATTTATTAACAGAAGACAATTTTGAAAGTTAGAATGAAGTTTTCTTCAGGCACTACTTGGTTTTTCAAACTTAAGATGTGATTGATACTTATAGAACTGATTTTCTTGTGAAAAAATCAAGAAAAATGTACATTTAGAAAATAATCCAAAATTTTCCTCCCCAGTTATGCGTAAAAAACAATTTTTAACATTTATTGGTTTTTGTAAGCTTTGAATTTCAAATTCTAATCTTCCCTCCCTTTCTTCCCCCTTCTCTGAAATAATAAGCAATCTGTGTAAGTTATCTAAACTAACAAAAGCATTTCCATATTAACCTTTTCTACAAGAAAACTTGAACAGAAGAAGAAAAAATGAAAGTGAAAATGGCATGCTTTTGTCTGTATTCAGATAATATCAGTTCTTTGTCTGGAGGTGGATCTCATATTCCATCATAAATCCTTTGGGATTATCTTGGATCATTGCATTGCTAAAAATAGCCAAGTGATTTCCAGTTCTTCATCGTACAACATTGTTAATTATATACAATGTCATTGTTACAATATTGTAATATTGTTATTGTGTACAATGTACTCCTGATTCTGCTCACTTTGCTTTATGTCAGTTCATGTAAGTCTTTCCAGGTCTTTCTGAAATCATCCTGCTTTTTATTTCTTACAGTACAATAATATTCCATTAAATTCATATATCACAACTTGTTCAGCTATTCTCCAATAGCTAGAGAAATTTCCAATTTTGCCACCACAGAAAGTGCCGCTATAAATATTTTTCTGACCAGAATTCTTGAGAATTTGAAAGCTCCATATTCCCATTCAAAGGCATAAGTTGCGGCCTTATTTACTTCCATGGATCATTGATATGAAATTCACTTTGGCAACAACATAATGTCCTTTGTAAAAATTTCCCAAGCATTTGATAAAATCAAATAAATAAAGTGACATTAGAGAGAAAATCTGGTTCCTCAGCATTAACTAGAAAAAAACAATCTGATTAATATCTAAAGAAATTCACAATATTCTTCTTAATTCCATCTCCTATCCCCAAAATTAGAGGTCCTATGTGATGTGCTGCATCATCAATACTGATGAATACCCAGAAATAATGTTGTGGGAGTTTTTAAAAGATTGTCATTTGGAAGAGGACTTCAGCCCATCTTGCTGCCTGACTAGAGAAAGTAGAACTAAGTTGGAAAGAGGCAATTTTCACCCAATATAAGGATGATCTCTTTACCAATTCATGTCATCCAAAAATCAATGTAACTATCTTCAGAAGTAGCAGTTGCCTCATCATCGGGCATTCTTAATCAATAGCTAGATGATCATTGGGGTATAATACACAAGGAACTTTGTTTAGTTTTGGTTTGGATTAGATGACCAATGGGATTCTTTTCACTGTTGAAATTCTATGTCTAAAAAATCATGGTGGCCAGGGAAGAATAAGGGGCATCACTCCTTGGCCCCAATAGTATTAAGGTTGACCTGCATTAGATGGCACCAATATTAGTCTTTCATTTCTTTCCAGTAACTAACTTTATGTTGTTCTCTGGTTTTCTCTACAGAGTCCGTTATTCCCAAAAAAACACCAACGCCCATAATTTTTCTCCCTACTTTGGAGGAGGTGAAACAAAAAAAATCTGGGACCTACATTTGCCTGCTGGAAGACTTTTTCCCCAATGTCATTAAAACCTATTGGAAAGAAAATAAGTACTCGCAGCCTCTGGATGCACAGTTTGGCCCTATCACTGGGAATGGCAGCTCATACTCACAGGTCAGCTGGCTGACGGTACAAGAAGATACTTTGAGTAAAAACCTCACCTACTTCTACCAACATGAGAATACGGGCATAGAACCCAAGGAAATTCCTATTCCTTCAATTTGGAAAGGTATGTACTCAGATCTCAGCTCTCTCGATCAGGAAAACAAAGCTCCTTGTTTCTCTGCATTGGCGCCTCTCTCTCTGTGCAAGGGCTTTCTGTCAGCTCAATCAGGAACAGACCTCGTTATCAGGAAAAGTCTTGGCCAGCCTCCCCAGATCAATCCAATGTTATGTATTAAATACTTATGGTATGCTAAGCACTATAGGGACAGATTACAAATAGAAAGAGCTCCTGCCTTCAAGGAGTTTACATTCTAATGGGGGAAGTTAAACAGAGAGAGACAGACACAGAAATGAAAGACAGAGATACAGAAGGAAAGACACACATACAGAGAGAGAGAGAGAGAGAGAGAGAGAGAGAGAGAGAGAGAGAGAGAGAGAGAGAGAGAGAGAGAGAGAGAGAGAGAGTTGCAGGAGCGACAGGAGAGAGAAATAAAAATAAAGAGACAGAAATAGAGACACAGAGACAGACAGTGAGAAAGAGAGAGAGAGAGAGAGAGAGAGAGAGAGAGAGAGAGAGAGAGAGAGAGAGAGAGAGAGAGAGAGAGAGAGAGAGAGAGAGAGAGAGTTGCAGGAGCGACAGGAGAGAGAAATAAAAAGAAAGAGACAGAAATAGAGACACAGAGACAGACAGAGAGCAAGAGAGAGAGAGAGAGAGAGAGACAGAGAGACAGAGAGAGAGACAGAGAGAGAGACAGAGAGAGAGAAAGACAGAGAAACAGACAGAGAGAGACAGAGAGAGAGAGACAGAGAGATGGAAGTAAACAAGTCACAAGAGGCAGTTGAGGCAGGATAGGGAGAAGGAAATGTGAATTCAGGGAATAAGCAGAGAGTTTGGCTGTTGTTACATATCTCTCAACTTATTTCTGTTTATAATTCCTTCTATTCAAAAAAAAAATCTTGTATATATTGGATCTACCATCTGTATACTCAGATAGCATGGCTTCATGGGAGCCTCATGGGGTCCACGAATACTTGGGCACATCTTGTCCTGACTGATTCAGGACAAAGCATATAACTTCCAAGGGTTCCAGAAACTTTCAAAGATAAGGTTTAAAGGGGAAGCCAACCTGCTTTGGTAGAAGGATTTTCCTTACCTGTGTTTTCAATTATCACCGGTCCAGTCCCTACTCTTTTACTGGTTTCAATCCCTTCTCTTCATAAAATCCCCCAATTCTTCATAACAAACCCCAAGAACTGGTGGCCATGGGGCTCATACATTATCACCCATCAAATTTAATTGGTTGATTAATGAATGGGTTTGGATATCTGATATTTGGGATCATATACAAAATGTTTTAAATATTGCTTCTCAAATTAATTATAATTCTGTTGAGGGCAGAACCTCATTTCACTTGTCTCTTCTGTTTCCTGTACCTAGTTCAGTGACTGGCATATAATGGATATTTTATAAATACTTGTTAAGGTGTTTATAAACACATCTCCCCACCAGAGAGGACAGCCTTAAATTAACCCATCCTGGAAGAGTGGGATCTGCTGGAGCCATCCAAGGAGTACAGATAGTTTTCCAAGTTCCCATTGGATCACATTTACTCCTTGAAATGGATGTGACAATAGCTTAATGAAGGCAGATTGACAGAGTCCTTTTGTTTTATACTCTTACCGGCTTTTGTCAGATCTGGACAAATGTCTTAAGAGAAAAGTCTCCAGATATGGAGAAGGAGGACTAGAAATCATCTGCTGAGTCCACACATTTTTTCCAAAGGGGTGAGACAACGGAGTGGAAAGTAGATAGGAAAGTCGAATTCCATCTCTGTCACTACCTGGGTTACTTGATCCAAGTGACTTCTTGACTCATCTGTAAAATGGGAGTGTGAGATTCCTCCTAGTTCTACCTCTATGTTCCATATTCAAAATCTATTTTTAAAAGAAATTCATATATTTCTCCCCACGATACCTCCTCATGCTGTTTGCGTGGATGCAAAACAAAGGGAGGAATTCTAAGTGTTTTCCCACATGTGTTAGGATTACGAGGTGAGAACTCAGGTTGTTTAAACAATTCTCTAGCTCAGAATTCACACCTTTGGAAAAATTGTAAAGGTCCGATCGTCTCTAAATTATCCTTCCAGACCACTGTCTAAGCTCAATCCCAGTCAGACTTTCCCTTCCAGCCTGCTGTCCCAGACTCGACTACTCTCCAGACCCAACGCTGCCCTCTTTTATCTTCTCAGAGATTGTAGTGAGAACTCAACGGGGCTTGTGAGAACTCCTACAGTCAATGAACTTGCTCCTCTTAAAGGTGCCAACTCCTTTAAACACATAAACTCCCCCTCAGAATTCCAAAGGTGTAAACTCCCTTTAAAGGCCCGAACCAAAGGTGTGAATTCTGAGCTAGAGAATTGTTTAGACAACCTGAGTTCTCACCTTGTAATCCTAACACACATGAATCACTCAAGCTGCTCAAGACTTTAGACCTCAATTAATTGCATCTTTGGGTCTTGAATGGTTAAGATTTATTTTTTAATATAAAACTTTTTTCAAAGCACATGTATCATTTTCAACATTCATCCTTGCAAAACCTTGTATTCCAATTTTCTTCACTCTCCTTTCCCCTCACCCCTTAGATGGCAAGTAATCCAATATACGTTAAACATGTGCAAGTTTTCTACACATATTTGGAATTATTTTTTTTTAATTGGATTGTGTCTTTTTGTCTGAATAATAGGGTATGTTTGCTCTTCATTCTATTGGTTTATACTGAGTTTTAGGCAATATCTATATTACTAGTCTAGTTAATGACTAGTTAGCCAATAAAATGAGTCCATTGGCTCTTTCTGTACAGACACAGCCTAAGAGCCCCAGAGAGGGCCAGAGGTAGAGAAATTGTGGTAGAGGTGGGGAAAGGAGAGAGGTATTTCTCTGAATTCTGGCTCAGAATTGCACAGTTCTGCGGCTTCTAGTGAGTCATTCTGTTAAACGTATGACTGCTTTGGTTTTCCTAGGCGTCCACTTTTTTACTTATTTCAAAACCAACAGAAGAGTCCCCTGGCTGCCCCTTATATAAAAGGAAGCCGCTTTTAATGAAAACATCCTTTTTTATCTTTTTTTTTATTAATTTTATAATTATAAATTTTTGACAGTAAATATGCATGAGTAATTTTTTATGACATTATCCCTTGTATTCATTTTTCCAAATTATCCCCCCTCCCTCTACTCCCTCCCTTAGATGACAGGCAATCTCATACATTTTACATGTGTTACAGTATAACCCAGATACAATATATGTGTGTAAATACCATTTTCTTGTTGCACATTAAGTATTGGATTCCGAAGGTATAAGTAACCTGGGTAGATAGACAGCAGTGCTAACAATTTACATTCACTTCCCAGTGTTCCTTCTCTGGGTGTAGTGGTTTCTGTCCATCATTGATCAGCTGGAAGTGAGTTGGCTCTTCTTTATGTTGAAGATTTCCACTTCCATCAGAATACATCCTCATACAGTATTGTTGTTGAAGTGGATAGTGATCTTCCGGTTCTGCTTAATGAAAATATCCTAAAGAATTCCCAAGCAGATAGTTTAAAATGTGTCACTTCAATGAACTGACTGCTAAAAAGGTCATGAGAAACTTCCTAATAAAGTGAGCAGTTTAGTAGAAAATCGTGCTTGGTTGAAGTTGGTCGAGGGAAGCAATTCTGCCAGACCGTTCTTGGTTTTAGGGTCAGGCTTGATTTTTATTTTTAAACTGATTGGTAGCAGGGCAATTTCTTCCATTTGTCATTTGTCTTTCCTCCTTGTCACTCTGCTGTTCTCCACTTCCCAAGTGTAAGGATACAAAACTCCATGGGTGCCCCCAATAGGAAGGATACTAGATTTGCTCTCAAAAGATCTAGATTCAAATCCTGGTTCTGTCCCTTGTGACATTGAATAAGTAGCTTCACTTCTCTGGATTTGTCTATAAAATAAATGGATTGGGTTATTGGGGTTCTAATTTTTAATTTGATTCATGGACTCCTTGGAAATGTTGAAGCCTACAGACCACTTCTCAAAATCATGTTATTAAATGTCTAAAATGAAACGCACAGGATTAGAGGAAGCAACTGTGCTGAAATACTTATTTTACAAAAGAAGTTCACAGATCCAGATTAAGACAAGCTTTCTCCCAACTCCAAAAGCCCTTTATGGCAAATGACTTGGCCACTCTGGAGGGTACCAGTCAAATGGCGAAGGATCACTCCAGCAAAGTATTTTTCCTTCAGCATTTTCCTAATAAAATGTCAACTTCAGTTGACCATTAGGTACCCAATGGCAAGGTAACAATGCAATGAATATTGTGGGTTTGAATTATTAAATTAAGTAATTTCTGGGGGGAAAAGTCATTTAGTGATCACATTCAAAATGAAAGAAAATACCCCTAGTTTTACTCACTGCAAAAAGTCCAAAAGTGATTGATCAGCGAGTGAAGGCACAAAGATGGAACAATCTCTGCCCTCTAGAAGCTACATTCAACTGGGACAATATAGAGATAAGCCAATACAAGGGACATAAAAAATTATCAAAACCATTTCAGAGTATCAGTATGATAGAATCCACACCAATTGAACCCAAGATAGTGACTTTTCACTCAAGGACTTAATTGTCAAGTCCAGTCCTTAAAGGAAAGAACACAAGCATGGTACCCTAGAATCTGGCAGGAGTTCTATTTACTCAAGAGACAAGCTCTCTTGTCATTCTGGCTGGGCTAAGTGATATCCAAGCTCCTTCCAACTCTATGCTTAGTTTTGGGCCTAACGCATACTAGGCACTTAATCAATGGCTTTTGATTGACTGACTCCATTCTCCAAATAAGTGAGTTTTCTTTGGTCCAAGCAATCCGATCACCCACGCATCCGGCTAACAACACAAAGTTCCCGAAAGAGATCCCGATTTGTCTGTGATAAAAATGTCTCCTGCTTGATACCTCAGTATCATCATGTGTCCAAACCCAGCAATGGAACTTGAATCCAATGAATGAATGAATGAATGAATAAAAATAGAAAAAACACTTACTCCCTGATAAGAAGTCTGCCCAAATCCTTTGGTTTTCTCAAGATGGATGTCTTTCTGTTGGCAGAAATATGTGTGTGCCGCTAATTAAATGAATTTTTTTTGTTTGTTTATCTAGTTTTTAAAAATTCCTCTTCAAAAGCATGTAAGAAGAATAAAGATTGGACTAAAGGTAGGTTTTACATTATTAGTTCGTTTTCTAGGCCACGGGGGAATTTTTACTCATGACAACTTTAACTCCAGGAAATTGAGGGAGGAATAGAAGCTTCCTGGGGTCCAGAACAAGCCACCCAATGTTGAGGGAAACGAGAGTGGCTGGCTCATCTATGTAGGGGCCTGTTCTCCTTGCCATAATCTGACTATAGCAGCGCCAAGCTGGAGGGCTTCTGGGGTCAGAAAGCTTAGAAGCTTTTGACTTTTAGGAACCTGCAGCAGCTCTTTGCTGGGAGGTAAATCACTCCAGAGCTTTGCCTGAGAATCACCCAAAGTCCTGGTCAGCCCTAGAGACAAAACTAAGCGAATGGTCTTGCTTCCCAGCCGCAGTGCTGACTAGTGGTGTGTGGCTGTGGCTGAGTCACTGAAGCTTCTCAGTAGAGAAAATGTCGGGCTAGTAGTCAGGAAAATATGCACTCATATTCGGGACGCTTACTAACTGCTTGATGCTCGTCTTGGATTCTCTGTGCTCAGTTTTCCCATCTGTACAGTGGGGACAATGATACCTACTGGTCATACCTGTAAAGCATTTTTCAAACCTTATTTCCTCTCTGTGTGACATTGGTTAGTCACTTCCTTTGCTCGGTTTCTTCAACATAAAATGGGGGAAGACGGTAAATTTTATGAGAACTAAAATCTCTTCCTGATCTAACTCTAATGGAAAAAACTAGGCTTTATATGCCTTCAAACACTCATTTATGGGCTGGTGGTGGGAGGAGTCCTATCCCCTCCATCATTAGCCCACTTTGTCTCAGACAAGTCACATGGAATCCAGGACCATTAGAGCCGGAAGGGATCCAGTGGTCATCCAGGACTAACCCCTTGTTTTCATGGTTGAAGACACAGGCCGAGAGGAAAAGTGACTTGTTCATGCACCGACATCACAGAATAAAACTTTCTACAGAAGCTCAGGCTCAGGGCTGACAGAAGCCCATATGGACTGCTTCCGAGGGCATGAGGGCCTTGGTTGGCTCTTGGTGGGCCATATTTCAAATCTCCAGTCTAGGCCTTGTTGACGATGATAATGGCACAAAACACCTCCCATTTTTTGGTACTTTCAACTTCCCAATGGGTTCTTTCCCAATGGATTGATCTTCATAATAATCCCCCTGGGCAACTACAGTCCCAGATGACAGCTAAGAAGGTAGTTGGCCCATGCCTTGTCAGCTCTAAATGCTGGGGATGGTCACCAGCCACTGACCTGGCGTGACCAGCACAAGTAACAAAAGCTTCTCACTTGCAGCACTGGCTTCTTTACCCCAGGTCTGTGGTGTCAGCCCAAATAGAAACAAGGGCCACTAACCCACGCCCAAGGAGCCCTCTGAGTACATATTGACTTAGTTTTAAAATGGAATAAGATCTCTGTTTTATTGAGCATTTATTTGTTAAGTATTAATTACATTTTGAACTGGTTTATCTAGGAGGCCCTGGGGAGTGCGGTGGGCTACAGGGCACAGGTTTGGAGACCACAGCCTTGTGTATTTCCTTCATTCAGAGAAGAAGCCCACTTCCCCAACCCACGTGGTCAAGCTGAAAGAATTCCATGGGATTTCAGGGGCAGGCCCTTGGAATGACATAACCCCATGACAACTCTGTGGGCAAATGTCTTAAACAGATACATGCAACTTCCTAGAGTCTCTAAGAACAACTCACATTTTCATGTGCTTTGTATACACAATGTGCTTTCCTTGCAATAATCCAATGAGGTGAGAAGCAAAGGTATCATTAGCCCATTTTACAGATTCAGAAGTGTCAGAGTTGGTGAGGGTCAGGGCTATTTCCTTTATCCCTGTGCCTCAGCTCCTAACCCATACACACTGGTGAAAGCTTAGATTGTCACAATATTCTTCCCTTGGAAGGTAGCAGGTTCACCTTCATTGGGGATCTTCAGGCAAAAACATTTTGGAGGAATGATATAGATCAAGGGTTCTTAACCTTTGCATCCTACTCTCTTTGGGCAGGCTGGTGAAACCCTTCCATCTCTTCTCAGAATCATGTTTTTAAATCAATTAATTACTAATTACTACATGCCAGGCATTGTGCTACACATTTTACAATTCATATCTTTTTATCCTCACAACTTCTGAGACAGAGGTTAAGTTAAGAATCACACTACTAGTAAGTGTTTGAGGCTAGTAAATTACAAAGGAAACCACTTTATTGAAATGCAGTCAAATGTTTAAAAATTAAATTCATGGCCTCTAGGTTAACAGCTCCAATATCTTAGGAATTTCTGTCTTAGTAAAGGTTGTCTTAGGTGGCTTCTGAGGCCTCTTCCATCTCTGACATGGGAATTCCCTAGAAGACCTGGAAGAAGGAAGATTCCTTACAATATAATTGTTTTTGTTTTTAGTAATAATAACTACAATTTATACATTATACATTTATAGTTTAATGTTTACAGAACCTTAAGTTCTGTAAATGTTCATTATTTTATCATAAACATCATCATCATTATTATTATGTTTGTATGCTTCTGAATTACTCCATTGGAAAAAGAGAATCTAAGAAATGGTATCATACAGAAATGTTCTGGGCAAATATACAAGCACATTGGTAGCCTAGAGTGTCCTGCTTTCTTCAATTTCCTTTAGGACCCCACTTTCATTTTCGGTGCTGTCCCTGCCGGAGCCCAGGTTCTCTAGCTTCTGCTTCTATATCTCTTAAAGAGCCAGGCAGCACTAATCAATCTCTCTCCTTTTAGGGCTCCAGGAGCTACATTTTGCCAATATATCAGCCTTTTATACCTACACCACCCTGCTTGTGAAGAGTATCATCTATTTCACCATTGTCCTCTTCTTCCTGTACCAAAAGAAAGTGGCTGGGAGCCAAAGGTTAAAGTAGGCATGCTGAGATGCCCTTAAGTTCCCTGGAGGAGATGGTTTGTCTGCGTGCTCCATTTGTCTTCTGAAGGAGGGGGACAGTGGTCATAGCACTGGTTCTCACTACTTATCTTTTGCTTAGCAACGATCTTTGTTGTAACTTGGAAAATGTAAACTGGTCTCTTTTAATTTGTTAGACAAACGGGAAACTTTAGATTGTAAGAAGTAGGTACTTTTTGGTGCTTTGCTCTAGATAGTGGCGCACCTCCCTGCTGAAGATGCTTCCCAATAAAACCCGACAAAGCTCCTTCCTTTCTGTGTCAGCTCTTTTAGTGACCTGCCCATTCGCTACCCAGTAGGATGACGAGCGCTCCCCAGTAGAAAACCCTTTCGGGTCTGCAAACTTGACACACATTATGGCTTTTGAGTCCCACAAAAGCCCAGGGAGGGAGGAATTATGGGTCTAACTCATCCTAATGCACAGATAAAGAAACTGAGACTCCCAGAACATCAGTGACTGAATCAGAATCACACAACTAGAGAGAGGGGGCAGAGGCTGATCTTGTGTTTCCTATCTCCAAGGCTGTACTCTTTCCTGTATGAGGCTCTGTATGAAATCAGAGCTAGGAACTGACTGGAATGGCCCATCATGAGGTGGTTTCTTCCTTTTGTTCATCTGTATCAATCAGGGAGCCCATTCATTCGCCTCCTGGTGAGTCTCCCTTGGGCACTGCAGGGGAATGAAGGGGGGCTTTCCCAGGGAGTTTCTGAAGGGCACCAGCTAGAAAGTCAGTAGCCAATAATGTCATACAGACATTAGACATTTATTAAATGCCTGCTGTGGGCCAGCCCCTGAACTACGTGCTGGGGATACAAAGAAGCTGGGGGGCGGGGAACAGCCCTCCTCCTCAAGCAGCTCACATTCTGAAAGGGGAGATAAGAAATAAATAGAAATAAAAAGAAATAAATGTGTAGAGATAAGAAATAAATAGGATAAGTCAGAGTAAATAGGATCAGTAGGCTTCTTGTAGAAGATGGGATTTTAGATGGAACTCCAAGAAAAGGGTAGGACAGCATTCTAAGCATGGGGCACGGTCTGGGGAAAATGTCCAGTACAGAGCTGGAAGTTCGTATGTGTGCAACAGCCGTGGGGGCTGGGGACACAGGATTGTAGAATATTCTAACCTCCCGAGACCTCAGTTTCTTATCTACAGAGTGAGAGTATTAGACAAGGCGGCTTCTAAAGTCCTTATGACTGTCAGTTGATTATATCGTGATCCTAGATCAACCCTCTGGGCCTTGAGTTTCTTATTTGCCCAATGGGGAAGCAGATCTCCATCAGCTCATCCAGCTCTGAAGTGATGAGCCCGCCATACTTGTATTATTTAGTGCCATGAAGTTTCAAGATGGATGAATCACTCATTATCACGTGACGATCTTTTTCTTGTTCATGTGAGACAGAGACATTGAGATCTTTGGATAAAACCCAGAGACTTAGTTGTGAGGCTGGAACATCCCATCTTCTGGTGCCTTGGGAACAGCATTCAAAGCCAGTCAGTCATTCCACATTCCCAGGATCCCCTTATTTCTACGGGGAAAACACATCCCAAGCAACAGATATTGTTCTCAAGGCATAAGAAAGTCACAGGGGGAAGTGAGGCTCCAGCAGAATTGTACAAAAACCTAAAAACAGAGTTGACCAAGTCCACATAAAATCTTAGCATGTCCAGCAGTGGAACCGAGTCCTGAAATTGCTTTTCCTTCCATTCTCAAAAGAGCATAGAAGGATGGAGAGAATTTTCTACAATCTGCTTAACCCAGTGCCTTCCTGCCTTCCCACCATCATTTGCAAAGATTTG